>NC_072410.2:110821893-111124924 GCF_028858775.2 Pan troglodytes
ATTAAAATCAGTTGCAAGATTTTTTTTTTTTTTTTTTTTTTTTTTTTTTTTTTTTTTTTTTGAGAGGCAGAGTCTTGCTCTGTCACCCAGGCTGCAGTGCAGTGGTGCAATCTCGGGTCACTGCAACTTCCACCTCCTGGGTTCAAGCAATTCTCCTGCCTCAGCCTTCCTAGTAGCTGAGACTACAGGCATGTGTCACCACACCCAGCTAATTTTTGTATTTTTTAATAGAGACAGGGTTTCACTATATGTTGGCCAGGCTGATCTCGAACTCCTGACTCCAGATGATCGCCCACCTCAGCCTCCCAAAGTACTAGGATTATAGGTGTGAGCCTCCATGCCCTGCCAAGATGTTTTATTAACCCGTGAACTTCATGCATTTATTTTTTTCCCAGCACTACAGAAAAGGTATTTGCAACTTATGTGTAACTCTCATCCCATCTCTTTCCACTCCTCTAAATTAGTTTAAGGAGAGAAAAAAATTCTAAGGACAATCTTATGTCAACTGCAAACTTTATCTAGAAACAACTTTATTCAGAAACACAAATGGAAACAATTATACTCTTCTTCTACAGTTGATGTTTGTTGGTTGATTGCTGTAGTCGATGTAAGGGGTGTGTGTGTGTGTGTGCATGAGTGTAAAAAAGGAGAGTGCAGGGTGGGAGAAATAAGGGTTCACTTCAAGCAGGAAAAGATGAATTTAAGTTAGGAAGTCAACTCCCTTTGAAACTGAATGACAGGGACCACTGCTACCAAACAGACACTACAAATAAAAGGTGAAAGCTGGCCGGGCACGGTTTCTCACGCCTGTAATCCCAGCACTTTGGGAGGCTGAGGCAGGTGGATCACAAGGTCAGGAGATCAAGACCATCCTGGTCAACATGGTGAAACCCCATCTCTACTAAAAATACAAAAATTAGCCAGGTGTGGTGGCGTGTGCCTGTAGTCCCAGCTACTCGGGAGTCTGAGGCAGAAGAATCACTTGAGTCTGAGAGGCGGAGGTTGCAGTGAGCCGAGATCACACCACTGCACTCAGCCTGGCCACAGAGCAAGACTCTGTCTCAAAAAAAAAAAAAAGGTGAAAGCCATTAGAAATTCTCTCCTGATACAGTCTCTAAGAGTAGGTTAAGGCCATAACAGAAGAAAACTAACATTCCTTGAGTACCTGCTGGTGCCAAGTAACATGCTAACAACCATCTGTCCCAGATCAAGATCCCTGGAATCAGACTTTGAGGCAGAGAGTCACACTACAGAGCAATGCTTCTTGAAGGTACACCTCGAAGGAAATGAAGAAGCAGTTCTGGGAAGAAGGGGAAACCAAGCAACAATGCGGCTGCCACTGAGTCCTCGCTGAGCCCTCACTGGGCCCTCTAGGGTGCTCTGGAGCCAGGACTGCCCTTCTCCAGATCCCAGCTTGAGGCACAGAGCCTACAGCTTTGTATCTCTGCATCAGTTGGCCATGACAGGAGCTACCCTCTAAAGGGGATGAAACCTTGATTAAGGCCATTCCCTCCCTACAGCCAAGGGCAACTCCTAGTGAGGCGGGCTGTGAACCAGCGGCAGTCGTTGGTATTTTCAGCAGCTAGGCACTTGGCATGTTGGCCTTGGAGAAGGGATTCAGGCTGAACAACACAACCTTTCCTAATCCACCCCTTGTGGCATTCAGGTCCACCTGCTTCCTCTGGGAAGTTTGCCCCTTCAGATAACAGCTTCTCCAGGGTACTGATTTGTCTTGTTCCCTGGAAAAACCTAAATGAGGGGATTTATGGTACAAAATACAATCCCCACAGCTCCCATTTGTCTCCTGGCTGTAAATGATACTCACCACCCCTCTTTTCCAGGGTATCACTCAGGGCTTTCCAAAGAAACAAAACTGGAGACAGACAGAGACAGAGAGAGAGAGAGAGAGAATAGATAGAAACATGATAGATAAATGATGATAGCAAATAGGTAAATAGATAGATGGATAGATAATAAATAGATAATAGGTGAATGGATAGATTAGATAGATGATAGATACATACACATACATACATACATAGATATGTGGAGGGAGGGATGGATGGATGGATGGATGGATGGATGGATGGAGATATACATACAGATTGAGAGTTTTATTTTAAAGAATTGGCTGGTGTAATTATTGAGACCAACAAGTCCAAAATCTGCAGGTGGCCAGCAGGCTAGAGACACAGGAAACAGCTGATGATCAAGTCTGAGTCCAAAGCTCTCTGCTGACAGCATGATGTCTTCCTTGGGGGACATCAGTCTTTTTCCTCCTAAGGCCTTCAACTGATTGGATGAGGCCACCCCACATTAGGAAGGATCATCTGCTTCATTTAGATCAGTCTACTGATTTAGATATTGATCTCAACTAAAAACACCTTCACAGCAACATCTAGACTAGTATTTGACCAAATATCTGGGTACCATGGCCTACCAAGTTGACAGATAAAGTAAACTATCACATCCAGCGTCTGTTTTAATTTTCCCTTATCTTGACCTGCACCTCTGCAGGTGACCTATGGGTGACCCAGACCTTTATCCCTGAAGATTCTAAGCCCTTGGCTACCAGTTACCTGTGGCTTTGCTCTGGTCTGTGACTACAAACTGCAGAACCAGCAGCAAAACCTAAACAGGGGCAAGAGAGTTTAAGGATGGCTCCATGCAAACGTCACCCACTGCTGGGAAGCTCCTTGAAGTGGTGTCTAATTGATGGAAAGTCAGTAGTATCCCATTAAAATGTACTGGACTCACATTAGTAGGCATTCCCCAAGCACCTGCACTGCACCCAGGCATCCTGCACTATGCACTGAGACTTCGGAGTTAAATAACTCACCATTTTCACCTTGAATAAGCACATAGACCAGGGAGTAGAAAGAATGGCAAATAAATTAATGAGTTACGTCGAGGCGCGGTGCTCATGCCTGTAATCCCAGCACTTTGGGAGGCTGAGATGGGCAGATCACAAGGTCAGGAGATCGAGACTGTCCTGGCTAACATGGTGAAACCCCATCAGTACTAAAAATAAAACAAATTAGCTGGGCATGGTGGCGGGCACCTGTAGTCCCAGCTACTCGGGGGAGGCTGAGGCAGGAGAATGGCATGAACCCAGGAGGCGGAGCTTGCAGTGAGCCAAGATCGTGTCACTGCACTCCAGCCTGGGCGACAGAATGAGACTCCATCTCAAAACAAAACAAAAAAATAGTGACTTACAGTGTTGCAGAAACTGCCTAATCTGTGTGGGATGCAAAGAACATGTAAAGGAGAGAGCAACCCATGCTCCCTGGGGCAAGAAGAAAGGAATGCCAATTTCCCAACAGAAAGGAGGTGGTTGTTACTGTAAGAGGAAAGGAGTGCTAAAAATCCAAAATCAACAGATGTCCACAGCACTAATAATAAAGTACCAACTTGTTAAATGTTACTTTTTTCATAAATTAGAGCACATTAAAGGTTATCCCCATCATAATGTCACTCTCACTCGCATAGCAATATGTGCTCCAAAACGGGAAAGGAGGGAATGGAATTAGAGTGAACAGCTGGGGACAGGGCTGGGAAAAGCATCCAACAGATGTTCACTGAGCCATAGGTCCTGGGCACTGCACTAGGCACCTGGGAAGAAACAGAACAAGACCCCTGCCCTGTGTCACCTCAAAACTGAGAGTGAAAACGACCAAACCAGGGCAGGTAGCCCCAGCTACCAAGACTTCAAACCATTCAGAAATGGGATCTGCAAAAATAGGACCTTCTGACTCCATTCTGGAAAAACTGCTATTTGATTTTGCTTTCATCTTTGCCAGCTTCCAGATCAGGAAAAGACATTTCGCTCAACAAAATTGCTATCTGAGTCTGTCAGTCTATTGCTTCCCCCACCTACAAGAAGGACCCATTTCAAACCCTCACCAGGGCTGTTGGGATTTTCAGATTCTGCTCGGGGACTGTCGGGATTTGTTTCACGATCTTGTTGAAAAAAAAAAAAAAATTAAATAAATAAATTGGTGGCGTTGCAACTGCTGTTGTTTTGAAATGTTTCGGTTTTATTTTGAGGCTTGTATTTTATGAGTATCTGTTTCTACATTTGGAGCTCATGCAATATGCATGGTTTCTTTATGAGATGTGATATGCATTTGTGGAGACTGCATTGCCTGCCAGACTGTGTTGAGAAAATACATTTCAGTTACACCTGACCGGAAAACCATCTGCCCGTGCCGCATGGACACATGGCCGATACTGGGATAGCATGGGAAGCCCCAGCGACTGCTCAAGGATCTCTCAGTTAGAAGACAGAAGAGAAGTGGTAGATTAAGCCTGTTGAAGAATACTTATTATTTGAAATAAATGCAAATTTTTAGTCTACAGCCAGACCACCTTGAATGTGCCCCAACTCGTCTGAAATAAATATAAATTTTTAATGACTTTTTCACGGAAAAGTGACAAGTAATTAAAGGTTTTTGAGGGATAGCAAATGGTAACCAATTCCTAACTAGGATTCTTCCTCTCAAAGCTGTGTGAGGGGTAAACACAGGAGCAAAACATGAGTACCCAGCTGAAAACGACTAAAAAGTAGTGAAAATTATCACTATTCTTGGTTCTCACTTCATGTTATTATTGCCTAGCACAGGGCCTGGCACATACTGGGTACTCAATAAATGGCAGCTACATTTTGCTATTTTTAATACTATATTTGAACCTTCAGCACTTGGCTCAGGACCCGGGACACAGTAGGCACTCAGCAAATGTCTATCAAGTGCATGAATGAATAGCAGTCAGAGCTGGTATTTGGCCGCAAACTCCTTGGCAGATTATGATACTAATATTTTTTCTCTTAACTCAGCTTCAAAGATCCAGATTATGGGCCACCAGGAGCCTCTCCCTGGAGAAGACAGCTCCACCAAACCTGAAGATTCCAAAGCCCTGGCTGAAATCGTAGCTGTAGACGCCGTATGTAGAGCTGGCATTGAATTCACTCCCTGCCAAGTCCTGAGCAAGCTTAGCAGTAGGCTTAAGGCTGCTTCTCAAATTGTATGAGATGCTGATTGAAGACCTCAATTGAAAATACGCTTTGTACATGCAAAGCACACCCACAGTGGCTTTAATCACGGTCCAAAGGAAAGGGAACTTGTTTTGTTTTGTTGCACTGAGGGTATGCCCACATCCTCTGCAGGCCAGTAGCGGCAACGCCTAGCCAGGAGCAGCAGAAACCCTCTGGGGTGTTCATCCTTCCACGCATGCAAATGACAAGTGAAAATAGATTCCTCTTGTCTCCTTGAAAGACTGCTTTTTTTTCTCCCCTGTTTCCTCTTCATCTCTCTCTCCCTTTTGGAGTCCTTAGTTGTTGTGATCTCCTAGATGCTAGAACTCATCATGACCCTCTATCATCTCCTAGATGTTCTTTGCTCCTCCTAAATAGAGGGTCATGATGGTAAAAAATGGCAACTATCATTTCATGGGCACCAAGAAGGGCTAAGTGATTTCTTTATATTGATCCCAATCCACACAAGGTAGACTTTATGATTCTCCCTGTAGATGAAGAAACTGAGTCTAGAGAGGCTAGTAAATAGTGGAACTCAAATTTGAAACCAAATTCATCTGGCTCCCAAGACCAAGCTTCCCTAAGCATTACTTCCAATATGGGGAGATGGAAGCCCAGACAGCCTATATTTTACCACAAAGGACTAGACACATCTCCAGTTTTAGAGCACTTGGAGAAGTTCTTAAGCAATGGCAGTGTTTGGTGTTTCTTCCTCTTTCATTTTTTCCACACAAATATCCATTTATCTGATCCTGTCAAATGAATATTTTGACCAGCCACCCTTCCAAGTCCTCAGCTTTTTCACATGCTGTCTCCTGGAATTCCTTTTCCCATCTCTGGAATAGGGCAAATAACTCAAGCAGAAGAGCAAAGAACATTGGATCAAACCCACACTTCCACACGTATAAGCTTTATGAACTTGGAAAAATTATATCACTTCCATGATCCTCAGTCTCCCTTTCCATTAACCAGGAACTAAATGATTCTACCGCCTCCCAGAGTTTCCATGTGAATTATATGACTCCCACCCTGTGAGCCTTAGGCTGTCCTGTAAGTTTAGGTCTGGCCAATTCCTTAGAAGACCGTGGAGAAGGCAACTTAGTTTCACTGACTAAGAGACGGAGTTTTAGCATTGATCTGTTCCTTCACACCACAGACCACACTTGTTTCTCCAAATACTTTTCTGTGTGCCTTGTTCTTTTGAGTGAAGTTTACTCCAAAACCTGAAGCTCATCCCTGGCAAGGTCTACACAGCCTTGAGCTTTTCAAAGGCACCAACCTCCTGGAAGCCCAAGCTTTTTATGCACCTGTATTATAACATCCATTCTGCCTACTAGTATCTGTCCTCATACACTAGGTCCATTGAGGGCTAATAGAGCCTGAATCAGGCTAAACTCTACCACATCCCTCAGACACTGCAATTTGGACTATTGACCCTGCACCTTAGGGACAGGGTAAAGCCTGCTTTATTCTCCTAGCACCACTCCTGTCCTCAGAGCAGAACTTTGAGGTCAGAAAAACCTGAGCTTAAATTCTGACCCTGTGTTCTCCTCTAGCTATGGGATCTTGGTAAATTCTTCATTATTGCTGGTTTTATGGTTTTTGTGATTGGCTTTGTGCATATGCAAACCAACTGGCACATATTAAATACTCCTATATTTGTTTTCCATCAAGATGCATCATCTTTCCCATAAAAGCATTGTGCAAGGTCCAGTATCATTTCTTTCTTTTCTTGTTTTCTTTGTATAGAGACAGCATCTCCCTCTCTTGCCCAGGCTGGGGGGCAGTGGCGCAATCATAACTCACTGTAGCCTTGAACTCCTAGCCTCAAGCAATCCTTCCACTAAGTGCTGGGATTGCAGGAGTGAGCCACCACTCCCAACCTGGTCCAGCATTCTTTATAGTTGAATTCATCCAAATTAAGACAGTTTAGATAAGAAACATTCTTTGAAAATGTCGGACATATAATAAGAGCTCAATAAACATCAGTTGTTGCTGCTGTATTATTTTATCATTATTGTTATCATCATCATCATCATTACCTACTACGTGTAGAGCCTCTTATATGTGCTAAAACCTGTATTGGGCACTTGATAAACACTATTTCTAATCACTGTAACCCTGCAAGGTAGAAATCATTATCCCTTTTCCTACAGACAAGGAAATTGAGGCTCAAGAGAGAAAGTGTCAGACTCTAAGCCACATAGCTAGTTAAGTGGCCAAGTCAAGATTCTCTAATTGGATCTAACCAATTTGTAACCACCCTTTAAGAATTGAGTGAAAGAGAAACATTAAAAAAGGGGGGGGGGATTCCTGCTGTCCCATGAGAGTGCTTTGAGGAATAAGGTTAAGTACGTCCAACTAGGACCCAACTCAGAACCGAGAATGGGGCTGTTTGAAAGAGAGAGGATGCATGCAGGGGAGCTGGGGAACACTTGTGGGCTTGAGCTGGACTTGCAGATGTGTGGGGAACAAAGGAGAACTTCCAGGAGCCTGGGCAAGAGGAGACGGGGATGGGGTGAGAATGCTAGGGAGCAGCCACCGATACTCACTGAGCGTCTACTGTGTTCCTGCCCAGAGTGGACAGCATGCATGTGAGCTCACTCAATCCCGACAGAACTACCAGGTGGTTCTCTTTTATCTCCACTTTACAGAGGAAGTAGCATAGTCATACAAGTAATAGGTATGAAAGCAAAGGTGGAAATGGAGAGGGCATATCCAGGAAATGATTTTACTTCAGCACATCTCTAGGAAGTCCCTTTACCAAGGACTCACGAAGGAGAAATTACCAGGTCACTTTTGCCCTAAGTGCAGCATACTGTTTCCAGATTTCATTTTGTTCTCAATATTTGTCTGCTCAGCCTGGGTGGTGGGCTTCACATGTAGAACAAAGTTGTCCATTCTTTCTCAATTCAATAGTGTGGATCTCATGATTTCATTCGTTCCCTCAACCAACCAACCAATCTTCATGGGCCTTCTCTTACTGTGTGGCTCCCCTCATAGAGGCTGGGGCATAAAGATCAGTCACTCCAGAGACGCTGCCTACAAAGCTGCTCTGCCGTGGCTCCTGAACTCACACTAAATGTTGTGCTGTCACCAAATGAACATAATGATGAGTGCATTGAATGTTAATTACAGCATGGAGTAAACTCAGCTATACCATGTTTCATTGTCTACTTTTCTTGATTGTCCAATCTGTAACCCACTGACCAGCCATAAATACTTACAATTATTTTCTTTCATCATGCTCAAAACCACTAATTAGAGTAATTACTGCAAAGTATAGTTAACATGAATCAAGCTGGCATGAATCAAATCATACCCTATTCCCCATTTTGGTTTTCCTTGAGGTTCCTCAGTCTTGTCTTAGTTTCCCAGGCCAAGATCCACCCAATGTGCTGAAACGTTTCAATTACCTGGCTAGGCCACACTGTCCTATCCACTGTGACTTTAGGCAGGGTAAACATTGATAATAAATGAATATTTCCATAGATTCATATTTGGCTGGTCAGATCTCTGATAATTTCCAACTCCCTTGTAACCAACTACACTCTCTCGTCTCATGTAGCTTAATTTTATGGCCTGGATTCCAGGCCTGAAGGCTTGAGTGTCTGTTGCTTTGTCATGATAATCCCATTAGCATGAAGATTTATTTTTAGAGACATCGCCCCTGGCACACAAAGAAAAATGGTGTACAGTAGTAAAAAGAGCTCAGCCCATAAGACGCGCATGCGGTGCAGGGCCCCTGGCACTCATTCACCATGGAGCATGGGGGAGTCACTTCAACCTGCTGAGCCTGGGATTCCCCAGCAGTACAGGTGAATGCTGACACCTGTCTCAGAGGATGGGTGGGGTGTGGATGCGAGGGTGCCTTATAAACTGTTAAGCGCTCTCCAGTTGGAATTATTTTTACTCTGTAAAGCTCTGGCCATGTTGTGAATAGGGAAAGAAGTAGTAGAGTCCATAAGGAAAGAAATGCATTTCATGGAAGATGCTCTGCTTTTAAGTTCATAGGTGTTTCAATGGCGGTGGTGATGGTGGTGGTGTTTCATTTTTGATGGGTTTATTGTTTCAGAAAATCCACCTGCATCCTCAATCATCCTTACTTATGCACTAAAATGAGTCTACAGAGAGCAGGCTGGCAGGTCCCCTTCCTTGCCCTCAGGTGGTAACACCTGCCTGATCCGCACATGACACTCCAGACACATCTGTTCCCACTGCTCCTCCACACCCCACTAACACGGTCATAGCCAAGGGCTGCTGCCACTCGGAAGCCAATTTACAAGGAAGCCTGTGAGGCTTAGGCTCCAGGACCCTTCACTTGGGCAGAACCTTTCCAAAGCTCCAAACCCCATTTTGTATTCACAATTTTGTATTCCGTTATGCACTGAAATGTGTACCCCCAAATACATATATTGAAGCCCTAACCCCAAGTACATCAGATGTGACTGTATTTGGACATACGGTCTTAAAAGAGGTAACTAAGTTAAAATGAGGTTACTAGGGTGGGTCCTAATCCAATCTGACTGGTGTCTTTGCAAGAAGAGATTAGTATATACATCTACTATGTATCCACAAAAGTTAAAATAGCATAAAATAAAGAAACGGTAGGACGCAGACACACACAAAGGAATGGCCACGTGAGGACACAGGGAGAAGACAGCCACCTGCAACCCCAGAAGAGAGGTTCAGAGGAAACTAACCCTGCCAACATCAGGAGCTCAGACTCCCAGGCTCCAGAATCTCTGCTGCTTCTATAATGTCTGTTGTTTAACCAAGGAGCCTGTGGTACTTTGTTTCGGCAGCCAGGGCCATTTGTCTATTCTTTTTTTCAAAGGTCGCCAAAAATGTAAAAACACCAAGCACCACAGAGCGTGATCCACCTCAACGTGCTGTAAACACATGATTGGCTCACAGGCCAATGTTGGGCCAGAGCTGATCGGAAACTGAGGTGTGGGAAGACAGTGGGAGAGAGATGCATTTTACTGCAGAGTGAGAACGAGATCTTCATATGGGGAAGGGAGAACAGTTCCTGAAACAAAGGGCTGGTCCTCAGTTTGACTCGGTTTCCCTCAGAGCGGACCTGTTCTCGAGTCCTGTGCCATGCACATCCCCCACTCAGCTTCCGGTTCATTTAGTCACATGTGCCAGACACCCCGTGTGCAGGTGCCCAGCACCCATCCCTACTCCACCAGTGTGAGTTCTCTTTCTCTAGGTCTCTGAAAGGAAGGGACGAGCCGAGCTGGGAAAGGGCTCCCATCAAAGTGACAACCGCAGAAAATCAGAGCATTTTCTGGAAGCCTTTCTAAAAGTCCCAGCTCACAGAGCAAAGGCTACCAAGGCTCTGAGTTAGGAAAATTACAGGCTGTTTAGCTTCCCAAGTTATTTTATAATCACTGAATGGAGAGAGAAGCAGACGGTAGCATCTACCTGAGAACTGTAAAAGGGAAAACAGAGGGCAGAGATTAAAAACATGTATGATTTATCTCTTAGAAGGAAAAATAGATCTTCAAGTATGCAGTTAGCATTTGGGTGGCATAGTGTGCAAAACACTTTCACCTTCTCTGTCTCATATAATGGTCAAAACGACCAGACAAATCAATGACCTTATCATTATCCCCTTTTACTAGATAAGGAAACAGAGCCCCAAGTCTGCACAAACAGTAACATCATTGAATTCTGGTCCTTTGAATCCAAACTCTTTTGTCATCATAGCATACATTTATATATAGCCCCTCCTACGTGTGCCTGTGAAATACTTTGTGCTTACTATTTTTAATGAGAAAAACCATAAAATGATTTTTTTAGTCAAAAACACATCAGGGATCTCTGTTTCCTAATATTCAGACTCAGGCTGACCCCTTAGGCCACTTGCACTTGGCTTTGGAGTCCTCCCAGGTGAGTGGAGCCCTCCTGTTCCTCTCCTCTGTGCCCCACACCCTACAGTACCTGGCACACCAAAGGTGTCCTCAAAGTTTGCTAGGCCCTGATCTCCCTGCCTGTGGTTTCTCAGATCCAGACCCATCCTTGGCTTCGATTCCTACCCTCAGCCCCCTACCCAACTACCCTGCTCCCAGAATTCCATCCTTCCACCTAGGACTTCCTGCCCCTCCATCCTCAACAAGCAGCCGGGGATGAGAGCCCTGCTGCCTCTGATCCGACCACTGCAGGTGACACCCTCTCCTGACTCACCCCTGCAGCCTTCCATCCACCTGACCTGGACCCTTCTCCTTTTACAGGCCCTGGTGGCTCCTGCTTCTGTCATGACGAAGCTGACCACCCACCTCTGGTTCTCCCAGGCAGGCCCTAGCCCTCCCTAATAATGAGAATAAAAATAACTGGCATTTACTGAGTCCTTACTATGAAACAGATATGCAATGGACTGAGTGTTTATGTCCTCCCCAAATTAATATGCTGAAATCCTAACCCCAAGATGGTGGTATTAAGAGGCAGGATACCTGGGGGTCATTAGGTCATGAGAGTGGGATCCTCATGAATAGGATTGGTACCCTTGTTAAAGGGACCCCAGAGGGCTGTCCCGCCCTCTCTCCACCATGTGAGGACATCATGAGAAGACAGCTGTCTGCAGGCTGGAAGAGGACACTCACCAGAACCTGACCCTGCTGGCACCCTGATCTTGGACTTCCAGCCTGCAGAACTCTGAGAAATAAGTTTCTGTTGTTTATAAGCTGCCCAGTCTATGGTACTTTGTCACAGCAGCCCAAACAGACTAAAACACAGATATTACAAAAAAGTGCTTCCTATCCATCATCTCATTCAATCCCTACCAAATCTATGATCTTGTAAATGGTATATATATATATATATATATATATATATATATATATATATATGTAAATGGTATATATATAGACACATACATACATATTTTAGTTAATACTTTTAATTACATGATTGTAATTATAAAATTTCCACTATTTTATATTTTGTATAAAACCAGTTTCAACTCACATGATTTTCAAATGTGACAATATGTATCAAACTACACATATATGAAACGTTTATAGGCCATTAGGAAGCTTTATCTTAAAAATACCTTCAGGAAAATAAACATTCATTCAACCAGTTCTCTTGGCTTTAAAACATATGATTAGAAAAGTACTCTATAAAAAAATCAGGACAATGATTGATCAATACTGATAGTTACATTTTTAAATGGTATATATTTTAACCCCTGGGTTAGGTACTATAAGCTGCATTTCATGAAGGAGTAAGCTGAGGCATAGGGAAGGGAAAGGGTGTGGCTCAGGGACAGGTAGCCAGGAACAGAAACAGACACCTGATGTGCCCTGCTATTTGCACAGCCTCACATCTACAGATGCAGAAACAAAGCCAAGGTTTGTAATGGTGTGACCAAAACCACCCACATCACCCTGAGCAGACCCAGGGCTCTCATCCCAGGCTATCTGTCCCCAGGATGGGACTCTGCCCTCCATGTTCTGCTGTCTCCCTACGTGGAGAGGGTTTGGGGCAAGGTTATGGCTCTCAGGTATGACCAGGATAAATTGAGTCTGGGGCTGTGCTTAGATCATTCAGCTCAGCTGATATTTTAAGAGGCAGGGTAGAGTCAGGGAGCTGGGCCAGCCATTGGGGTTTGTTCAAGGAGAAGTCACATGACATGGTTCAAGAAGGAAGGAGGAAACTGATAGGGCCTGAGCTGGGGAAAGGGGAGAGGAGAACTGGGCAGCCCAGACATGAGCAGGGACCAGGTACAGGTGCCACTGATGAGTTTCTCCAACGTAAACATGTTGCTTTGGGTTCACTGGCTCAATTAGACATAGAGTGACCCTCCCTGAGCCTTATTTTAAAGGACCCAGAGAGGGCCAAGATCGCCTTTGACCTAAGTACCTGGGGTAACCTAAGGATCCAAAAGATCTCACCCATAAGTATTGAGACATCATCTAAACCCACTTAATAAACCATAGACCATCTGAATGGCGAATTTGGCTTTTATAGCCTCCCCTGCATCTCTGCCCAAAGCGAACCTGGAAATGGCATTATAAGGGCCTGTAGAAGAGGAATGCTAGAGTCAATCAGCCCAGCTTGGCTCTGAAGGAAGGTCTGGCCTGCACTTGCACACCTGGACCAAATAATTATGAATCATACCTTTATTCCCAAATAGAAGACCTGAAACCCCACCAAGGTCTGTTTTGGGGTTTGTTTTGACGGAGTAACATAGCCACACCCCAGGGGCTTGGCTCACTCATTCATGGAGACAAGTCTTGGAAAATGTTTTATGTTTGCAAATCTTTGAGTTCGATGAGCTGTGACGATGTTTGCCCAACACAGCCGGTCCTGTGTGCCCGGGCTTTGGGCATTGCTCACACACCAGTGGCATTTCAGCACACGCTACACCCGTAAATATAGATAGCATCTGCCCCGAAGTGTTCAAGGGCTTTGTTATGGTTGTTATCATGGAGGGTTGTGGTTTTCTTTTATTTTATAAAACCCACAAAATGATTGTTATGCTTTTCTAACAACAACAATACAATGTTGTTAAAAAATTTTGAGCTGGGATTCAGATGGCCCGGGTACAAGGCCCAGCTCTGAATTTACTCTCTTTGTAACTACGAATAAATCAACAAACTGCTGTGAGTCTCAGTTTTCTCATCTGTAAAATGGGGATGACAATATTCATTTCCTGGATTGAGTGTATGCCCTTCCTGTTTCCCATGGATAAGGCCCCAAATCAAAGCTTTCATGAAAGTATGTGAATTGCAAATCACTGTATAATTGGGACCTATGCCATTTTTTCTCAATTTTAAACTCAATGAGATATGCTGCACTAGGTCAGGTGACACATGCCTGAAAGTTAAAGCCACATAAATAATTGGATATGTCAGAGGAAAGTCTCTAATCTGTCAGTTTATCTATAAGTCTGTAAGAAGCAGCTATTGACTCCTTTTTATGCACCACATATGACTAGCCATTGAGAATGCAGCGCTAAGTAGCATGGTTTCCCTGGAGTGAAATCCACAGTCCAAACTTTAGTGAATAACTAGAACCTAAAAGTATTAAGAGCTGTCATAAAGCAATGGTGCCAACCCTATGAGGAATGAAAGAAAAGGCCCTCCTAGAGGAGGGGACAACTGTGCTGGATGCTGAAAAGGGAGGAGAAACTTGCTAATAAAGCCAACAAGTCAGTATACACAAGACAAAGAAAATGGCCCAGGCGTCGGAGAGGAGTATGCTGAGAAAGACGTGGGCTTCCTTCCACAGTGCTGGGTTGGTGGGGAAAGGGGAGCTGCAATGATGTACGAGGGGCAGCCCAGCTTTCCTGACAACCCAGCCACCTCACTTGGTAGGAAGGTGGGAGATTTCAAGGAGAGGTGATGAGGGGTGAGAAGGGGCCAAAGACTGGGTGTGACAAGGGGCTGCTGAAGAGAGACGTGGTCAGGAAAGGCTTCACCCACTCAGCAGTGAAGAGAAGAGGTGATGCCACCTCCACCTTTGCTATGCCCCTTTTATCTTAAAGTCTTGATGCATGGCAAGGCACCAAGCTGCTCAGAAGCAAATGAAAAGAAAGAAGCAAACTGAGAACTGCCCAAACATGAGCTTCAGCTTTGTAGGAGGTGGGCTCCAGGAAGCACGTGACTGACTCTGCAGTTGGTGCTCCCAAGGTGACATCGTGTAAAGGAAAGTTCAAGTTTCAGTGTTGCAGAGTAATTTTATTGCTCCCTTTTTGCATCCTAATTGGTGGCTTTTGAGCCATCTTCTCTCAGCTCTCATCTTCTCCAGCTGCAGAGTAAACCAAGGCATGAGAATGGGCAGCTTGGGCACATTCGCTGGGCCTCGTTCCCTCTGGTGGATAAAGTGCCTTCTCCTTAAACCAGAACCATCTGTGAAAAATGACTGGGAGGCACAAAAAGTGCTGGAACCACAAAATTCCAGCTTCGGTTTTGGCTTTCTGGCAACAAAAGAATAAAAACACAGTTCTTATTTCTCCAAATATTTCTTTCTCCACTGTCTGCTCCGGCCTGATTTCAGTCCCCGACGAGGCAGCACTGATGCCTCTGTGGCCCACTCCCTCTGCTGCCTTTGGAGATATTGCTGGAATGCACATTAAGGTCATGGTATTGGCTAGGAATAAAATGAGTTTTTCAAAAAGGACAAACTTCATAAATCCTGGCTTGTTCCTACACAGGTGTATAGAAGAAACAGAAGAAATGTGTTTTTCTGTGTTTCTGTCTTGCCAAGACCCAAAAATGAAAACCAATTTTTGTCCATAGAAGGTGTCTGTTAAAGGACTTGAAGTGAGTCCAGACAAAGGCAGGTTGTGAGCTATTAAAGTGTCTTGCCCAATATCTGCCAATAATGGCCATCAAGGCTCCTCACACAGCATCTGCCCACGTTATTATAATCGGGCTGCCTGTGCGTCACCTGATGAAGACCGCAGCTTGGGATGACTGGATGGGGTGGGACCAAGATATTTACAGAGATGAGAGAGGGATGTTGGAAAATTCACTCTCCTCCACACCGCAAGAAGGTTTAACGATCCAAACCAAACCAGAGCTCGTTCAAGTGTTAGGAGATGTAAAATAATGTGGTTTGGGGTGCACAAACGTTTTTAGCTATAAATACCTTCTAGATTGTTCCAATGCATTGAGCCAAAACCTAAATGCTGTGAGGTTTCAACCAACCGAATGGTTCCTTAAATAAACACTATGCAAGGACAAAAATTACCAAAGTGAATTTGAAAGAGCAGAGACTGACTCTAAATGGATGACCTGAGTGAGGAGGGTGTGTCCAGGCCTTCCATAGCAAGTGTTAGCTGGAGGCCTTCGGCGGGCTGGGCCCTGGTCAAACTCATTCAGCTCCACACCTGTGTTCACCCTTCCACCAGGAATCCCATGAGAAGGACACTGGTGCCCTGCACTGTAAAAAGGAAAAACCCCAAACTCCAAAAAGTTTACGAAAATCAGCTCCCAACTGGAAGTTGCTTCGGTCTGACTCCAAAGCCTACCATCCTCCACATGGGACCCACTGCCCCCATTCCATGGGTCTGTTCCTCCATTGGTGTTACCTCTTCAGGGCAAAGACACTGTCCCCTTTACCTAACGCTTCTCGGTGCCAAGTGGCATCTGGGATATTGGACACTGTCTGAGTTTCCTGGGGCTACCATAGCAAATCACCACAGACCTGATGGCAATACACAGCAGACATTTATTGTCTCTCAGTCCTGGAAGTGAGAAGCCTAAAACCCAGGTGTCTTAGGCTTGGTTACTACTGCGGGCTTTGAGGGAGAATCCACGTCCTGCCTCTCTCCTGGCTTCTGGGGATTTACCACAAGTCCCTGATGCTCCTTAGCTCATGGACACGTCACTCCCACCTCTCCCTCCATCTTCACATGATGTCCTCTCTGAGTCTGGGTTTGTGTCTTTCCTCTTCTTCTTAGAGGGGCTGCGGTCATATGGAATTAGGGCTCATCCTGATTTCATATGACATCATCTTAATTTCATTATACCTGCAAAGACCCAATTTCTAAATCAGGTCACATTCACAGGCACCTGGGGCTGGGACTCCAGCATACTTTTGGTGGGACAGAAGTCAACCCATAATAGAGAAAATAAATTCATATTTCTTGAATGAATCAAAAACCAAAAAGATCCTGCAGTGGACGCAGTGCTCTGGGAGGCAGTCTGAGCACATCGGGTCCCTGAACATTGCTGCTCTATCTTCCTCCCATGGCCTGAAGAAACCAGTCAGGCTGCCAAAGCTCGCACCATTCTGAGATCTCCTGTGTCTTGATGGAACAAGAGAAACCTTTCACCTATAAGTCATCACACCCCATTCCCTTTCCCCCTAAAAAAACCAGGACACTTTTACAATGCCACAATGGAGGCAGAAGCTTCCAGAAAGAAAGCATCACACCCCATTCCCTTTCCCCCTAAAAAAACCAGGACACTTTTACAATGCCACAATGGAGGCAGAAGCTTCCAGAAAGAGTAAATACATGAATCTAAGAGCCACTTTTTGATGTATGACTCAGAGTACAGAAAGAATGCTTGGTATCCTGAAAAAAATTCACTCAGCAGGAGTAAACACTAAACCTCATCAATTTTTTAAATGTAGCAATTACTTGTATAATACCTATCAACCAATGACATTAAAAAGAAAGTAGTGGAAGCTTAGACTTCCACTACTCTGGCTATAAAATCTTTTTTGTTTTGTTTTTTAATAACTGACTTTTCAAGAATGTTATACTTATAAACACATATACATTTTATGTCCTACCTCCAAGATAGCTCCAAATGAGAATATTACTAGCCAAGAAGCTAACATCAACAAAAATGCATAAAAACTGGTTAATAAAGCCCACATTAAGGAAACAGTAGAAGGTAGCTAAGAAAATGTAAATTCATTCAGGAAATAAGCATTTGCATGTACTGTTAAATATAATTTCCACCAGGTGCATGAAGCACATGAGTAATTATAGGCCAAGAAAAAAAAAGTGATAACCTTTTCTCCGCATGGACGCCACCTCCTTTGGTTATGAGGCAGTGCTTTGAAGAGTTAAATGCCCTCTGCAAATGCCAGGGGGTGGTGTTGCTGTTGCCTAAACTGTTCCTCCTCACAGCCTGGGCTGCATACAAAGCAATTGCATAGGAAATATTTTACCCTCCCTTTTCTTTCATCTCTGTGGAAATACATGTTTCATTTAAGCCTGTGGTGCTTGGAACGTGTTCCAAAGAACCCCACGTTCTAACAGCAAAATCAAAGAATGCTTGTCTTTTCCCAGCTTGCAGGGAGAACAATAAGTAAACGAGTAGAAATTTCTCACTGTTAAGTGTTATTCTATAATTTTTTGTTAAGTTTTATTCTATAATTTTTTCCTAAGTGTTTGGAACTCACTATCTCTAGCCTACTAGGAAGTCCTGGAGATGACCAAGCAAGCGAGCATCACACCACCCCAGGGTCCCCACAGTGCCACGTGCAGGCTACCCCTCACTGCCTGCCAGGAGGGGTAATGCCAGCTTGCATTTGCTTATCAGTACCCCCACCCCACTCTGAGGGCGATGACAGCAGGGCCCCTCTGGGCACTAGTGCGTGTCCCAGGTCTTGGCACCTGTGTGCTGGCAGTGAATGTTTGCTGTAAGAATGAGCAGATAAAAATGCAAATAAAAACCACAATGAGATATCACCTTGCACTCATGTGAATGGTCACTATCAGAAAACGCACACACACACACAGACACATACATAAAATAACCATTGGCAAGGATGTGGAGAAGCTGGGACTCTTGTGCATTGCTGGTAGGAGAGTTAAACGGTGCAGCCATTGTGGAAAACAGTATGGCGGTTCCTCAAAAGATTAAATACAGAATTTCCACATGATCCAGAAATTCCATTTCTGGGCATATTTCCAAAAGAACTGAAAGCAGGGTCTCACACAGACACTTGTGCATTCATATGCACGGCGGAATTATTCACGATAGCCAACAGGTGGAAGCAACCCAAGTGTTCATCGGTGGATCAACAGAGAAACAAAATGTGCCACATACATCAGTGGAATATTATTCAGTCTCCAAAGGGAAAGAAATTCTGACACACCACAATACAGATGAACCTTGAGGACATTATCTTAAGTGGAGTAAACCAGTCCCAGAAGGACAAATATGGCATGATTGCACTTACGTGAGGTACCTAGAGCCGCCAAATTCATAGACACGAAGAGCAGAATGGTGGTTGCCAGGAGTCGGAGTGAGGAATGAGGAACTATTATTAAATGGGGACAGGGTATCAGTCTGGGACGATGAAAAGACTTGTGGAGATAGATGATGATGGTTGCACAACAATGTAAATGTACCTAATGCCGCTGAGCGGCACACTTAAAAATGGTTAAGGTGTAAATTTTATGTTAGGAATAGTTTACCAAAATTATTTAAAAAGAAGCAGATGATGAATGTCAACATTGAATGCATTCTCTCATAAGCACATGGCTTCTAGCAGCCCCATCACCTAACAAGCTTTAGAAATTTGACTGCAGTTAGTAAACTACAACTGGTAGGTATTTTAAGAATGTTAATTAAAAAAAAACTATAACTTGTTTTTAATACAGAGATCTAGAAAGCTGGAAAATACTGGCTTATCATCCCACCACTCAAATAATCCCAACTGATCTTTTTTTTTTTTTTTTTTTTTTTTTTGAGATGGAGTCTCGCTCTGTCACCCAGGCTGGAGTGCAGTGGCACAAGCTTGGCTCACTGCAAGCTCCGCCTCCCAGGTTCACACCATTCTCCTTCCTCAGCCTCCCAAGTAGCTGGGACTACAGGCGCCTGCCACCACACCCAGCTAATTTTTTTGTATTTTTAATAGAGACGGGGTTTCACCATGTTAGCCAGGATGGTCTCGATCTCCTGACCTCGCGATCCACCCGCCTTGGCCTCCCAAAGTGCTGGGATTACAGGCGTGAGCTACCACTCCTGGCCCCAGTTGACCCTATTTTTTAAGGTTAAAAATAATACCCTGCACTGGATGAGGCTGCTCAGTGGTGTGCAATGTTATAAAATGAAAAGTACATACATCTTTCCATTCTTGGTCCCTCCCCCAAACGATAATCACTATCATCAGATACTTAATGCCTCCTTTTAAGAACAGCAACAACACACACTATGCTTAGACTTAATGTTATGCTGACACATACGAGTGCATTTATAATTTTTAATTTTCACTTGGCATGTTTACCTTTACATTGTGTTTTTACACATTTTATTTTATATTTACATTTTTAAAATGTGTGTATGATGAGATTTCACTTCATGGTCTGTGTTTCTGAAACACATGATGTTGTGGAAGTTCTGACTTGTGGGGGGGAAATTATACAATTTGGTCCATATGATGTCCAAATTTACAGTATTTTAAATCTTCCCCTGAAAATATTTTTAGAGATTTTTCCATATTAAGATACATGAAGCTACCTGATGACTGTCTAATATTCCTGATTAAACATTTAGACTGCTTCCAAGCTTGTTTTCCTTTTGTTTTTTTTTTTCTTCATTCTAGCAAGTATTCATAGCAATGAAATTTGTAGATCAAAATACGAGCAATTTGTATTTTAACAAACATTGGCAAATTACAATCCATAATAGTAGCAACAACTTGCACCCCCATAATTTGTGGAGAATAGATGTTCTCCACCCCATCAGCCAGTCACTAGCAGCACTTCCCATGAGCCAGTGTTTTAATGTTTACCTTCCTAAGGAAAAAACACGGTAATTCATAATTTTTATTTGCATCTCGTTAACTAAGAGATATATTGAACACCTTTTAAATGTACTTGTTCATATTTCTTTATTGGGTTTTCTATTAATTTACAAATGTCTTACTGGTGGGCTCTTTAAAGATGAAGAAAATTAGCCTTTCATTTGTCGTATTTGTTGCAGATCCATTCCCCAGATTTGTTTGTTTTCCTTTGCTTGAACTCTTCTGTGCCAAACAGAAATGCAAAATTTGTATATAGTCATATGTGTATATCTTTTCTTTTATAGCTTCTGGGTTTTCTATGCTGCCTAGAAAGACTTTCCCTTCTCCAAGTTTAAAAATAAATACACTGAAACTTTTAGACAGGCTCTCTTTGATCTGTTTATACAAGGGTGAGCCAGCGGTATTGCCTTCAATGGGATAAATATAAGATCATGAATGGGAATGTTAAGGCCAGCTATTAAAATGGAAGGGAATAATACTTATATCAATTGATTTTCAACAAGCATGACAAGATAATTCAACGGAGGCAAAAACTGTATTTTCAACAAATGGCATTGGGACAACTGGATGTTTTACAAAATTGTTGTTTTAAAACAATATGTGGCCAGGCATGGTGGCTCACACCTGTAATCCCAGCACTTTGGAAGGCCGAGGTGGATGGATCACGAGATCTGGAGATCGAGACCATCCTGGCTAA
Organism: Pan troglodytes; assembly: GCF_028858775.2. Classification (NCBI taxonomy): domain Eukaryota; kingdom Metazoa; phylum Chordata; class Mammalia; order Primates; family Hominidae; genus Pan; species Pan troglodytes. The sequence continues at coordinate 110,842,848 of NC_072410.2, forward strand.
CACAGTGAAACCCTGTCTCTACTAAATATACAAAAAATTAGCCAGGCATGGTGGCAAGCACCTGTAGTCCCAGCTACTCGGGAGAATCGTTTGAACCCCGGAGGCAGAGGTTGCAGTGAGCCGAGATCATGCCACTGCACTCCAGCCTGGAAAACAGAGGGAGACTCTATCTCAAACAAACAAACAAACAAACAATATGTAAAACATGAAGTTGGACCACTACTTCACAGGTATACAAAATCAACTCAAAATGGATCATATACCTAAATATAAACGCTAAGATTATTAAACTTATAGAAGAAAACATAAGAGTAACTCTTTGTGGCTTTGGGTTAGGCAATGGTTTCAATCCATATATGACACCAGGAGCACAAGTGATAAAGGGAAAAAAATAGATAAATTGGAGTTCACAAAAATTCAAAACTTTGGGGTTTCAAAGAACATCATCATAAAGTGAACATATAACCCATAGAATGGGAAAAATTACTTGCAAATCACATTAATAAGGGATTTGGTTCCTGAATATCCATATATATGTGTGTGTGTGTGTGTATGTATGTGTGTGTGTGTGTGTATATATATGTGTGTGTGTATATATATAATCTCATAGAATGCAACAAAAAGACAACCCAATTTTTTAAAGGGCAAAGGATTTAAATAGACATCTGTTTAAAGAAGATACATAAATGACCAATAAGCACATGAAAAAACGCTCATCATCCTTAGCCAATAGAAAAACTCAAATAAAAAATACAATGATATACACTTTACACCCACTAAAATGATGAAAATAAAGAAGACAGAAAAAATACCAGTCCACCAAAGTATTGTAAAGCAAAATGAAAAATAACACGTTTTGGCAAAGATGTAGAGAAATGGGAACACTCATTCATTGCTGGGTGGATTGTAAAATGGTAGAGTTACTTTGAAAAATAAGTTTGGCAATTCCTCAAAATATCAGACAGAGTTACCATATGAACCAATAATTCCACTGCTAGGTATATATCCAGGTCAAATGAAAACACCTGCCCTCCTAAAAATTTGTACATGAATGTTCATAGCAACATTATTCATAATAGTCAAAAGATGGAAAAAACCCAAGGGTCCATCAACAGATGAATATGTAAACAAAACGTGGTATGTCCACACAGTGGACTTTTAAGCAGTATAAAAAGAAATGGAGTACCAATGAGTGCCACAACATGGATGAACCCTGAAAGCATCATGCTACCTAACAGAAACTGGTCACAAGAGACTATATCTTGTATAATTCCATTTATTTGAAATGTTCAGAATAGGCAGTTTCATAGAGTCAGAAAGCAGATTTGTGGTTGCTTAGGGTTAGGTGGGGCCTGGGATAATAGGGAGTGACTCAATGCATATAGGATTTCTTTCCAGGTGATGGAACTGTCTTACGGTGGTCATGATTGCACAAATCTCTAAATATACTAAAAACCTCTAAATTGTATACTTTACAAGGGCGAATTTTTTTGGCACATAAATCGTATCTCAATGATGTTGTTATTTACTTCAGCTTTATTTTAAAAAACAAGCGGTGGGCCATAGTTTGGCAACTTCTGTACTAGTCTATAAAAATCTACAAAATGTATTATGATAAAAACTGAAAACGCTAGAGCTAATATGTGATAAGAAAGGAAAATGAGTGAGAAGAAGAAGGGAGGTGAAGGTCAGAAACTGCTAGAGAGATAAAAGCTCTGAGAATGACTTAAGGAAAAAAAATCACCTTTCTCTCTTCCACATATACAGACCTGTAGACAAAATGCTTCATCATCCAGGAAAAAACATCAGGTTTGAAAGGAAGAACCTGGTGAGGTTTGTCCCAGGCATCTGTGCAGTGGACCAGAGAATAAGTCACCACACAGGTGTGGAACTTGGCTCTCACTGTTTCCTAAATGGTGAGGCCTCGGCCAAGTCACTTGGTCACTCTGGACATCTGTTTCCTTCTCTCTAAAAGTGATATCTGTCTTTCCAATATTGAGCTCGCTTAGAAAACACTTGGAAAACCTTGATACATTATAAAATGTAAACATTATTAATAGAAAACTGATATTTCTCTGTTGGTGTGCCATGACATATGGCTTATTTTAATTTTTTCTTAATATGAATTTAAATAAGCCCAGAGCAGAGTAAGATATCAATATTCATCTTCCAAATAAAATTTGATACCACTCAATCTAATAGACAGAAGTTCCAGTTCAAACCATGAAATCCTCAACAGTTTACGCACATTACCTGGGCCACAGTTTTACCACCTGTGAAGTGAAGTGGTCTCTTTGGTGCCTCTCAACTCTGCAGGTCGTAGATGTCAAAATATTGCTTAGATGTCAGATTCAGAATATGCTTGTAATGGCTGCTATAATGAGTAACGCACATGTAAAGCCCTTGTATTTTTAAAAGTGATTCCCAAAAGGAAAAAAGTAAGTTTGATAGGACAGATGTGATCCCTGGAATAATTTAACTAACTCTTTCAGCTTTGCTTATCATGTTTATTATGACCCAATGTTACTGTATTAGTCCGTTCTCACGCTGCTAATAAAAGCATAAGACTGGATAATTTATAAAGGAAAGAGTTTTTGTTTTTGTTTTTTTTTCAGAAGAGGAATTTTACTTTTACCCACTTATGGTAATATTTGCAATATTAGAATATAATTAGGTTAAATGAATCAAATAAGGAATCCAGAAGAAGCTGTTCTTGAGTTAAGCCAAGTACACACTGGCAATTTTGAGAGAGGAGAACTCTATACATTAACAAAGAGAACACACAAGTTCAAAGGCAAGTTTTTATGGTGAGTGTTTTTAAAGGATTTAAAAAGCATGCTCCATCAGCATAATAGCTTTTTCTCATTTATGTAACATATGCATTTCTGTCTGCTTGGGTACAGCAAAGGGTTAGAACCTGAATAAACTTATTTGTGATTTCAGAAATGTGCTATTTTAGAAATGTACTCCATAGAATTTACTTCACTGCTCCTACCACTGATTCTTCAAATAAGCAAAGTACGGAAGCTCTTATCCCTTGAAAATGTTTTTAAACACTAGCACTTTAATTGAAACATTGGTAGAAATGTAGCAATGTCAGGCACAATGCCTATACTTAGTTTTATTTAAAATAAGAATTGAATGCACAACAGAAAATTTACCATTTTCTTTATCATTGGAGGGGAGGGAAGGAAAGCAAGCAGAGGTGGGGGTATGGTTACGCTATTTAAGGAAGAGCTGAATACAAAGACAATGAGTCTTTCATAGTCTCAACAACTCCACAATGAATAACTGTGGATTATCTCATTTATAATTCACATTGGATCAAAAAAATTGGTTCCCTTCTGGGTATATCAATTTAATTCAAACCTTATTATCTTCAGAATACAGAGATGAATACTACAAGATAAACTCTAACGGCAATAGGTATTTTCTAAGTAGAAGACCAGACACCAAAGGAAATCCCTCTTTCCAATGTCTTCTGATATGGCAAGATTTTGCCAGAATGGAAGTCTAACACTTAAATAAGCATTCTCATGGCCAAGAAAGTAACTACAGTTGTTGTGGGTATTACCCTACAATTACCATATGTATTACATATTAAATTAAACTCAGCATTAAATATGCCTGTATAATTATGCTGTTAATGATGATAGCAGTGATGATGCTGGTGGAAAAAGCCTGTCTTTAGCCCAAGAAAAGTAAGGGAGAAAAATGCAACAAGCAGAAAGCAAACACAGAGTTGGGCAATTTTTGACTAGGAAAGAGAATTTTAAGCATAGAAATATAAAAAGAAAAGTACTCCCTTATTTCCCTTATGTGGAAATAACATGAAATACTTATTAGATATACTGGACAAGAAGAGAACTAAGTACTCCAACTCTACTGTAGCATTACAAAAAAAATCATCCCTTCACCACAGTGTAAGATTTAAGGGCAACCTGCCCAAGGATGTATGTTACATAAAACACAGCAAGATTGCTGCTGCCCTGCCAAGTACTTCCAATCCCTACCCAGGTCCTACTGAAATATGGGTGGTCCCAATTAGTTTTATTGAAATAAATCTTTAAAGAAAAAGATAAAGCATTTAAAAAGACAAGTCCAAATGCATCAGGAACCACATATCCAACACAAACTTTATCCTCAAATGAGTTATGTTTGCCTTGCACTAATAACTTTAATTTTACTCAAATTAGAGCAATAATCTTCCATACATAAGTATCTTCCCTGCCCAATAATTCAAAGAAAAAAATCCAAAATGATTAGTAAAGAAAAATATAAGAATTAACAGACCCTTTAAATTTGTTTTAAATATTTTGAAGATTTAAAAAGTGTATAAAGTTTGTAATTCCTAGTAGGAAAACATTATCTGAATGAATACCCTAATGGCAAACCACTGTAAAATGCTTCAGCTGCATTTGGGGGAAAGGGGTGGGGATTATCTTCAAAGCACCCCAGCTCTCTTGATGTACATGTCACAGGTACATTGGTTTGTATTATTGCGACATCGATAAGGTGACCTAGGTTGCTTTTCCTTCAGCAAGGGCTTTATTTATCAGAAGGGCATTACACTTGACCGCCAAACTTGGCTGACAATTTACTGATGAGATTCATAACCTTTGGGTTGCTCTGGTATTTTGACATATTTGCTGGGTTCTGAGCCACATCCTGGAAGGCCACCATAACTTCTGGATCCTGCATGGCTGCAAGAACCTCTGGATCACTAAGAATTTCATTGAGTCCAGGCATTCCGGCCATTCCAGGCATGCCCCCTCCCATTCCAGGCATTCCTCTGGGAAAATTACCAGGCATTCCCCCAGGAAAGCCACCTGGAAAAGAGCCATACTGAGCTCCTGACTGCGGTCTGGCTTCTTCCTCCCTCTGGGCTCTCTCATGCTCTTCTCGAGCCTTCTTAACTCATTCTATTCTTTCTTTGATCTCTCACTCTTCACGTTTTTGCTCATACTTTCTCTGATGTTCTGCAATTTTCTGTGCCCTAGGTTGAACTTCTTTCAGCATTACACTAGCATCTTCATCATAATCCAATTTACAGGCAAGGGCAAGATCATGGGCTGCTTCTTCCCAGTGGCCTAGAAGTCTATGTGCTTTCCCTCGCCACTTGTGAGGCTGAGCTGAATCAGGATTTATTTCAATGGCTCTGTCACAGTCTCGGATGGCAGCATTTGGCTTCTGTAATTTGACGAAGACACTGGCCCTCTTGGCATACAAAACAGCCAAGCGAGGATTCAGCTTGATGGCATCTGTGAATAAGTCAATGGCTTTCTGGAGTTCACCATCATTTAGGGCTTCAATAGCAGCCACTTTCTTATCATTTGCCTGATCCATCATCTCCTCCGTTATCTCTGCATTTTCACCTCCCATTTCTTGAGGGGCATCAGTGTCTGGTTCAATCACACCTTCTTTGTCAATTTCTAGATCACTTTCCTCACTTGAAGGTTCGTCTGCCTTTAAGTCTTCCTCCACCTTCTTACTATTAGGTTTTTCTTCCTTGGCATTTTCTTCTGATTTGGCTTTCTGAGTAGCAGGTGGTACTTTACCCCCAGGATCTCCACCCACTCCCTCAGGAAGCACATTTCCTCGGTGTGCAGAACACTCAGATCCTGCTTACACATGTTCACAAAGGCCCGAAGCTCATTCACTTTGCGGGGGTCCATGGTAGGGAGGTGGTAGGTGAAGCTGGGGGGCTGTGGCCTGGTTCCAGGCCCAGGCGCTGGCTCGGTGTGACCACGCAGAAGGGGAGGAAAGAGTTTTAATTGACTCACAGTACAGCAGGGTTGGGAGGCCTCAGGAAACTTACAATCACAGTGGAAGGGGAAGCAAACATGTTCTTCTTCACATGGTAGCAGCAAGGAGAAGAATGAGCAAAGGGGGCAAAAAGCCCCTTATGAAACCATCAGATCTCATGAGAACTCACTCACTGTCATGAGAACAGCAGCACGGGAGTAACTGCCTCAATTACCTCCCACTGGGTCCCTCCCATGACATGTGGGAATTATGGGAACTACAATTTCAGATGAGATATGGATGGGGGCATGGCCAAATCGTATCAGTTACTTTTAAGAATTTTATACATATATACACCAGAAAAGTGAATGGGATTGCAAAACTTACCTCGACACTAAACCAACTTCTAAGTTTGAGTATTGTGTTTTCATGGCCCACTTTGCCCCAGCCTCTCATTTTTCTCAAACCTTTTTTTTTTTGGCCCTGCAGCCTCCGATCTCACATTGTCCCCTACAGGCCACTTAGGTCTGACATTGCTTTGCCTCAGCTTTCTTGTAGTTCTCCTCTTATTTGTCTTCTCAGGGCCATACCTTCAGATTTAGACTTCCTACTTAGCATGGGAAGCATGGACACACCCTCACTTGCTATGGCACCTTACTATGCTAGGCATTGGCTGCCATACTTGATTGTATTAGCTCCTGTCTTCCTTTCCCTCTTAGCACAGAGTAACTTAGGTGTGTGCACCTATCAGGTAAGGAAAGTAGCAGGCAGAGTCATGGAAGCCAGGACATCAATTGCTGAATTGAGGCTGTACCATGGCCTGTCTCTGTGAATATTGTGGCAAGATATATACCCACCCAAAAACAGCACTGAAAAACCTTCATAAGGGAGATGTATAGGGTGAGACACACGAAATGCATTCAAAAGGTAGTCTGGACTTGCCAGAGTCTCAAAGTCCTCTTTGAGGGAATTGGGAGAGGAACTAGAAGGAATCGTTGAGAACACACATGTGTTCTGATCTTTGCCCATTTTAGGGTCACCCACTAGTAAATTGTATGGATGTTCACAAAGAGGAGATGTATTTCTTCCATAAAAAAGCGAGAATGCTAAAGTGTCACCAAGTCTTTCCCCTTCTGAATGCTGTCAGCTGCTAGATGTCCTGCTACCAGCACAGAAAATGCCTAGTGTGTCCACCTCACCAGAGTCCTGGACAGAGCAGGGTTTGCTACCAACTATGTCTCACCTGTGCCAGTCCTGTGGGCAGCAGGAATCAGGCTACCATGGAAACTCTGCTTGTGACCAGCCCTATCAAACTAGAAGCAAATGAGGGCACAGGGCCTTTGATTGTCAGCTGCCCCACAGCTGGGGATCAGTTACCTATGTAGCCCTGCAGCAGGTCCTTCAGGAGACCACATTGTACCTATAGTTCATCTTCCCAGCAGCCCTCCATGTCAATTCCCAGAAGGGGCTTGAGCCTTTGTTGCCCATCACTTACCCCAACACTTCTCCAGCTGTGGGACAGAGTCAAGCCTCGACTTAGTGCAGGCTCCTCAGCCACATCTGACCTCCCCTTCCAGATAGCATTCAGCTCTGCTAAGAAATCAGGCAACCATCAAGCTTGGAGTTTTGCCAGGAGAAATTCAGAGAATTTCCCACACGAGTGAATTATAATGCTGGATAAACCACTCCTCCATCTGAAATGTCCAGTCCTGAAGACAGAATTAGCTGATTATCATGATTACTTTCATTTTTTGTTTTTAAATCTTCTTTTCCCAGCTCAGCACCCTGCCCAGTCTCCCTTTGTCTCTGGGGTGGTACTTCAAGTCCCACCACACCCTACGACAGGGTTAATCCACACCCCTTGCACCCTAGGGCCAACAGAAATATCAGTGGTGAATTCTTGACTTGGATCCATAGCTATTATTTAATAAGCAATATCACAGAAAATGAGTCAAAAATCTGATATAATTACTCCTTGAAATTCCCACTGCAGCTGGGGCCAACAAGGTGTCACATTACAATTCAACAATCCATTCTTTCACGGCTCTCACTGTGTCCCAGCACTGCCCTCCATGCTCTACAAGTGATACCTCATTTTGTTACTGAAACACTAGAGTTTTGGTCTAGGTTCTGCTGCTCACTGCACAGAAAGCCAATCACTGATAGAACAAGTATTGCCAGGGAAGAAGGCTTTAATCAGGTGCTACAGCTAAGGAGATGGGAGTTTAGTCTCAAATCTGTCTCCCTGGCTGACTGAAATTAGGGGTTTATATAGCAGGGAAAAAATGTTATCTACATGCATAAAAACAGGAATTAGGGAGGGGTAAGGAAGAGGAGTTGGTCAACAGGTAGCAGGTGGTCAGTTAGGCAGTCATGATAGGTGAGGGGTCTGACTTCTCATTGCCCAGATGCGGTGATCTGGTACATTTCAGTTACTTGATACTATCTGAGTGGCCTGACTGATGGTTTCCTGGGAAAGGAACTCAGATAAGACAAATGTCAGTTTCTCAAGTTTCAAGATGGGGAATGTCAATTTCTATGCTTATTCAAAATAAACTATAAACATCAGTTCTGTGGAGCAATTGGGTCAGTTTCAAATTACACCACATACAACTCTGTTGGGGGAATATGATGAGTATCCCTATATCATGGATGAGGAAACTGAGGCACAAAGGCATTCGATACTTGCTCAAAGTCACACTGCTATGGAGCAGTAAAGCTAGAACATGCCTGGCAGTCTGGTTAAAGAGGCTGTGCCTTTAACCATCATACCACACTGCCCTGTATCCAAAAGACACACCCAACCCCAAGGAAGAAGGGGAGAAGCTTCAGAAAAAAACACTTTAAATGTGAAATGGATTTCCTCAGAGGTACCAATGGGAAAATTACATTTTCAGACACACAGCAAAAATTCTAAAAGAAACTTTATTATCCCCAAATCTTACTTACTTTGACAGCTACTCTTCTCTAAAATCTCCCTTCTCTGATTCATTTCTAAATTCCCTCTAAAATCTGTAGACCACCTGGCTCTCCAGGCCCTTTCTTCTCCCATTTCTTTCTTGATATTTTATGGAAAATTTGGACCTGTTTCTTACCATTCTCCTTTTCAGTCATCTTCTTGGTCAACAAAACAAAGCCACCACAAGTATACAGGGTCCCGAGGGGAAAGGTGTGAAGGCCTCTTTCATACCTTTACATCATAGTCACATTTATGTTAACTGGTTCATTTTAGGTAAGTCAGAACCTAAACACTGCCCATGTGAAATTTCCCCACCTCTTTTGAACACACAGGTATGCCCTTGACCTTGGCTGTCACCTCCATGCCAGGAGATGCCAGTGGCCAGCTCTCCCCCAGCTCCCACTCCCTACCAACTCCTCCAAATCCCATCCACAGCCTAAGGCAAGACTGCACCTTTGTCTCTCCCAAGGATACATGGAAAAACAAAATATCTTATTTAAGTTCTGCCTTCAGCTCTGCATTCTGACTTATCTCTTATTGCATCTTCCTATGAAAATCATAATGGTAGATTATACCGGGAGAATTGACAGTACTGACAGAATCAGTGGAGCCATGGACTTGGATGGGCTGAGTTCTAACAACATCACGATTTTGTATTTAAAACCAAGACTATCAAATCAGCTCTGTGTGGCCCTGTTACCTACCCAAGCCTAACTGCTCTCTGACCTCAGGCTGCACTGCCCCCCACCAGCCATGCCCTTCTCAAATATGGGTGAGGGATGAGCTGGGGAGACCTGCAGCCAGGTGGGGATAACTTAGCTGAAATTCAGGGCCATGCACCTGTGCCCCTGATGCATCAACACCATCGCATTCCAGTAAAGAAACCTGGACTTCAGAATTGAAGTACTTTCCAGCAGTGAGTCTATTGAAGTTCTTCCTTTATGCCCTGACAACCCCAGAAAGGGCCTTCAGAAGAAAGAGAATGATGTCAAATTAGAAAATGGTCATTCCTGTGACTTACCACCTCCACAGGAGACGGGTCTCAACCTCAAGAGGTGCGTATATCCCCCTGAGGATGAATGGAAATCTGCAAAGAGGCACAGAACATTTGAAGAACTATATTCTATGCTTGATATATTTGTTGTAAAACTCAAAATGCATACATTTAAGCTACAACGGACATCAAGCAAAGCTTAAAATCTTGTTGGGTGGGGTAAGGTGGAATTTAAAGGGCAAGGAACACTAATCTACTATATGTCAGGCACAGACCTAGGAGCACCCTGCATGGTGTGGCATGTAACCCACGACAAACACATAAGGGAGGCGGTTCCACGAACTCAGTAACTTCATTCCCTAGAATTTGAATAATAGCACGATCCTCATAGAGTAAAAGTAAAACTTCAGTTGAATTACATTTAAAAGAGTTTAATTGAGCAATAAATGATTTGCAAATCAGGCAGCCCTCAAAATCACAGTAGATTCAGAGACACTCCGGATATGTCTTGTGGTCAGAACAAACTTACAGACAAAAAAGGGAAGTGATATACAGAAATCGGCAGTGAGGTACAGAAACAGCTGGATTGGTTACAGGTTGGCATTTGCCATATTTAAACATAGTTTAAACACTTAGCAATCGATGAGTGGTTGAAGTATGGCCACGGGGATTGGCCAAGACTCAGCTGTTGTTACAGGCACATACTCCTAAGTTAGGTTTTCAATCTTGTCTGCCTATGAAGTTAGGTTTCAGTTTATCCACAGGACCCGAACAGAGAAATACGGAATCCTTCTCAGGCCATATTTACATTGCTTTAACAGTTTGTATATATACAAAGTGCCACACATATGTATGGCACCGGGAACAGAGCCTGCACACAGTAATCACAACATAGTGACTCATTTCTTATCAGCTATCATCCTTTATAGATCATCATTTCATAGATGAAAAAGATGAGAGCCGTGCTCCCGCAGGGCAGCAGAGCTGAGACTTGATCCCAGGTTCTGAATCCAAATTCTAATCAATGCTACAGACCCGATTCTCTTACCTTTCCAAGAGAATATTCTAAATGGGTGGTTTAATCTCAGTTAGCAAAGGTACCTTAGGAAAGTTGTTGTTTTAAAGAGCAAAAAGATCTCAGCTTGAAGTCAAAGAACTTGTGCTCAAATGCTGGGTAACAGAGGTGGAAGAAGAGGTATTGAATGTAGGTGGCTTGTGGGGAACTTGAAACGCAGGTCTGAGGTTCAAAAGAAATTCAAGGCTAGAAATATATAATGAGTTATTCGTTTAGGGATATACGGTGAGTGAAGCCCTGGGAAAGCATGAGACAGACCAGAGAAAATGGGTAGAGTTTAAAGAGGAGGCATAGGAAAGAATACAGGGAAGAACAATGACCTGCTCCAGGGAAATAAAGATTTAGGAAATGTCAAACGCACCTTGATATCGTCAGTTTCAAGGCACCATGGCGATGCACAGCAGAGAACGAGCACTCCTGTATAATTCTCCCATATAATTGCATCTCACACTTTCTACATAATACAGATTTGCTCTGAGATAAGCTATCTGGGACTTTCAATTTCTCTGCTGGCTCAGATCCAGCTTGAAGTTGGCATTTCCCAGAGTGTTAACAACCATGTCTGTATTTTGGTTCTGTACCTATTAGGAGTTCTCTGAAAATAGCCTCTAGCAGCTTCTGATCTGTCTTTCTGAATGTGATGCTGCAAACACTTGCAGCTGAATCTAATTTTCAACACTTCGTTTCTTCTGAGGAGAATCAGAGTGGGGGTTCACACTGGTTCCTTCAAAGCCTAGAGAGTGGCACCCTTGTCATCTTATGGAAGTCACATCGCATCACAGAGCCATGTTTGATGGAGGCTGGCAACAGCATGTTGCATACTTCTGTAGCGTAAAAGTTTTACCCTGGTCAGCATTAATTCTCAAGTGGGAATTCAAGTCAAATAGCCATAAAAAAAAGAAAGAGAGATTACTAGCATGTGACATGAATTCAAGTCCTCCTAAAAGTTGTGTTGAGGATTGAGTGCATTAAGGAGAACCAAAGTAAAATAGGGGAAAATAATACATAAGAAAACTAACATCCCATATGTGATAACTAAATATCTTAAAAGAGAAGGGTAGTAAATTCACTTTCCCTTCTATCTAACAAGAGCTATGAATATGCACTAGAATCCAGATGCTGTTCGGGCATTTGTGCACCTATTTTCTTTACTATTCATAACATTGAAATGAAATTTTTTACATTGTTGTGCAGATATAGGAACTGTTGTTCAGAGAGGTTAAGCGTCTCTCCACATCACACAGCAAGAAAGTATTAGAGTCAGGATTCACACACAGTTCTTCTGAATCTAATGTCCATTCTTTGCTGAGAGAACTTGCATTAAACTGCACAGAGATGAATCCCACACACCAATCATATCTTCTAGAATAAGGCAGTGTGCACACACTTGCAAGAGATTGAAATGACATGACAGAGTCAGGGTAAAGAGGCCAGTGTCAAAATGCAAAGACCTGTGAGTGGCCCACTTAACCTCAGGAGCAGAGAGGTCTGACCAGCTGCCTATCAGCTCTTAAAGATATGAAATGAGCAATAAGTATTCTCAAAAATATGAAAATACTGTGATGAGAGAGTATAGGAATAGGAGTGCTTGAAAAGTGAGGAGGAGCTTGCTGCTGTGGAAGCTGAGTATCTGTGGGAATGAAATGGGAACTTAAGCTAGAAAGGAGTTAGGACTGGACCATGCAGAGCTGTGAGTGCCATGAACAGAGATTGGCTGTTACTTTGTAGGAAACAGAGGGACAGAGAGCCATTGAGGGTCAAAAGTGAGGGGTGTGTCTCAGATCTTGCACCGGGGCAGTGGAAAGGCTGTATGTGGAGGATGGAGGAGCAGGAAGTCTGATTTGGAGGTTATTGGAATGTGCTGCTTTTTGGCTGAACTGTTGCAGGCCTAGTAGAAAAGGAAGAAGGGGCAGAGAGGAGAGATACTGGCAGGAAGCAAGACGTGATGACTGACATGGGGCCTGGGAAGATGCAATGGTTGATGTTATGAACCAACCTGACTAGGCCACAGGGCACTCAGATATATGAATATTTCTCTGGGTGTTTCTGTGAGGCTGTTTTTGCATGAGATTAGTAAAGCAGATTGCCCTCCTTAATGTGGGCAATATTTGATCAGTTGAAGGCCTGAATAGAACAAAAGGGCTGAGCTTCCCCAAAGCAAGAGAATTCCTCCTGCCTAATGACCTTCACACGGAAACAGTGGATTTTTCCTCCCTTTGGACTTGAACTGAAATGTTTGCTCTTCCTGGGTCTCCAACTTGCCTATTCACCCTAAAGATCTTGGGGATGTGTTAGCATCCATAATCATGTGAGCTAATTCCTTTTAATAAATCTCTTTCTATAGACACAGACACATATCTGATTGGTTCTGTTTCTCTAGCGAACCCTGACTAATACAAGATGACATCCAAAGTCTAGCCCAGGTGAATTGGTAATTGGTGGTGGCAGTCCCAGAGATCAGAGGACAAGTGGGTTCAGGGAAAGACAGGGAATTTAAATCAGACATAAGGTCTGAGGTGGATAAGAACTAGGAGTCTGTTGGATGCATGAGTCAAAAACCCAGGAGAGAGGTAGGGCGTGGTGGCGCAACGCCTGTAATCCCAGCACTTTGGGAGGCTGAGGTGAGCAGATCACTTGAGATCGGGAGTTCAAGCCCAGGCTGGCCAACATGGTGAAACCCCGTCTCTACTAAAAAATAAATAAATAAATAAATAACCAGGCATGGTGGCATACACTTGTAATCCCAGCTACTCAGGAGGCTGGGGCAGGGGGATTGCTTGAACCTGGGAAGCAGAGGTTGCAGTGAGCTGAGATCATGCCACTGCACTCCAGCCTGGGCGACAGAGCGAGACTCCATCTCAAACAAACAAACCAGGAGATAGGTCTGGGATGACTCCAGTGATTTGGGAGCCTTCAACAGGTGTGTAGCGGCTGATGGCATGGACAGAATCACCAGGAAGAGGTGTAGGGCAGAGCCGACTCTGCTCGGGACAGGCATCCCGGCCTCAAGCCAGGGGCACAATGCCTTTGGGAAAAGTGACCTTGAGTATGTCTTTCCAGGCACACAGGATCTCTCTTCATTTACATCCCTGGAAACTGGAATGAAAACCCCTCAGTCATCTTCCAGAAAGATAATCTCTGAGATGACTCCACTGTTGTTCTCTTATCCTCTCCCTTGTTCCATATCACCAAAGTCTGCAGAGCCCCGACCCATTGTTCAGGATCAGCTCAGTCCTTCAAAACATTGGTTTTTTGTTTTGTTTTGTTTTTTTGCTAGATTTTTAGCTCCCTTAGTGTGTCACTACTGAAACTGAACATCACCGTCATTCCAGAAAAAAAATTCATAGGTCTTTCCCTAACTAATCTATTTCCTGCCAGGGTGAAAGACTTCTCTCTTGGGATTCATTCTGATCATAGGGAATCCATCAGGCAAAGCCCAAGAAATTTGGAAAACCTAGACCAAAGTGACTTCCTCACCCACTTAGTGGGGATGATGAAGCGTTCCCAGGATTTTGAAAAGGTCACTTCACTCCAGAGTTAAGTTTTGAAATAAACGTGGAGATGGAAATCTCCGTTTAGCCCTTCCTACATCCATCCACTCCTGGCAGGCCACCATTCCATTGCATGGATGACTGGAAAAGCCCTCTGCTCAGCAGAGCTAAGAATTAGACAAATGAGGCTACGATAGCCAAGGAGAAACAGGAGCAATTATAAGTGCACCTGGGCAAGGCCACGTGGGGCTTCCCACAGTGCTGTCACTGGCAGGAAGATGCCAACTCCTGCACTGTGTGTGTGTCCGTGTGCACTATTTATATGGTCTAACATTTCCACTCAAAAGCAAAGGTGAATACAGGTCACAGTCTGGATCACGCCTGTGAAGCTGGGGTCTACCAGCTGTGCTGTAGTTTAGCCTCCAATGAATTAAAGCTATTGGAGGCCAACAGACAGTTTCTTTTCCTTGATAAATGACTAGGAAAATGAATCATATTCAGGCTCACCCACCTCGAAGGCAGCTGTTCTTAGGATTAATTGGAAGGTTGGCCTACTTAAGCCTCCCATATTTCTCTGGTAAGGAAAAAATATCACAAAATCATGTGACCTTCATATTTGGTTCATGACTAGAAACAAATCTTCCTCAGCTGCTATTTCCAAGAATGCTTGTGGGGAAGTGAAACAGTGGCCCTGTTTACAGGGCACTAAATTGTGTAATTAACAAATGTGGTTGGACAGTCGGAGCAGAAAACATAGATGCCAACAGGAGCGGGAGCCAGAATTCTGCCCGTGGCTGCTGGGTTCCACTTCCCCAGACTGATGGCCCGGGTGTGTTTGGGGTGTGGTCTCTGTGGCAGTGACAGGGACACAGACACAGAAGAGAAGCCTGAGAAAAATGTCTGCAGAGAAGAGGAGTCACAGAAGGAAGGGGAATTCCAAGCCACTGAATGCATTTCCCTTTTCAAAGCTGGGGAAACTGAGGCAAAGTAGGGCAGTGACTTTCTCAAGATCGAACATCACTTCAAGTGATCCTTCTCCAACATTGGCAGTCAATTATAAACTAATCGAGGCTCACCCTACTCTGCTTTCTTTCCCCTCCAGCTTGCTCTCCCACACACCAGGAGTACGCAGCCACATGAGATGCACATGCATGGTAAAAATGTAATGAACGTGTGTTTCAGGAAAGAGATGTAGAATTGAATTGAATCAGCAATGGCACACTCATTGGCCATCCTTGGGCACTGCATGACATTGCATCTTTAGTATTTGTTTAAAAACATAAAGACTTTCTATAACACACCACCTAAACCAGAACTGAAACCTTTCCACCAATTAATATTTATCTTATGTTCCCCCATATGTCATCCTTCTGTCTCCTCTTCCCCACCAGGGGTAACCAACATCCTGAATCTGGGGTTCATCATAATATTGCATTTATGTGTGTATATAACAATGTATCATTTAGTTTTCTTAATCTTTAACACCACGTTATCATCAAACTCTATGTATCAGACTTATTTTTCCCATTAGAATTATGTTGATATTATTTATCCATACTATGATTAAATTCATTCACTTTCACAATTATATAATATTTGTTTATGTCACTATTCCACAGTTTACTAATCCATTCCCCTGTCAGTATCTGTATGAGTTATTTGATTTTTTATTAGAAAGAGTACTGGCTGTAAATATTCTTATACACATCTTCTGGTACACATAAGCAAGATTTTCTCTTAGGTATATACCTACAAGGAAATTGCTGGATGCTAGCAAATGTGAATATTCAAATTTATAAAAGAATCACAGCCAGGCATGGTGGCACACACCTGTAGTCCCAGCTGCTTGGGAGGCTGAGGCAGGAGGATCCCTTGAGACAAGGAGTTTGAGGCCATAGTGTGCTATGATCATGCCTATGAAAAGCCATAGCACTCCAGCCTAGGCAACACAGTGAGACCTAGTCTCTTAAAAACAAAAAAGAATTGCAACTTGCTTTTCAAAATGATCACAGCAGTTTACATTTCCATAGCAAAGTAGCAGAAAAACCATTGTTCTACATTCTTTTCAAAACATAGAAATGTCAAACTTCTTAAATTCTGCCACTCAGATGCATGTAAGATGGCATCACACTGTGGAATCAGCTTCCATTTCCACATATTTATTCATCCTATGTGTCTCCTTTCCCGTGAGATGCCTGTTTGTGCCTTTGCTCATATTTATTGGTTAGATTTTTTCATATTGATTTGAGGAGTTCTTAATACTAGGATTTTTTCAGTTACTGGTGTTACATTCATCATCTCCTACTTTGCAGCTGGTCTTTTCACTTTCTTTATGATATCTTTTGAGGATCAAAACATCTCAATGTAGTATAATTTATCAGTCTTTAATTTTATGTTGGTATATTCAATTCTTACTTCTCAAACCTAGATCCCATTTTATAGATTGCATTTCTTACCTTACTTGTATTTCAAAAACCTAGTGAGTGTGGTTTTAACATTATCCTCATTTCACAAATGAGGAAACTGAGTCTCAAAGGTAAGTGATTTTCCCAAGCTCACAAATCTAGAAGTGGCTATGTGGGGACAAGAGCCCAGGCCTTCTGGCCTTCAGAGGCCCACACTGCCTCTCTCTCCTCACACCAAACACTTATTTGGGGATCTTACATGCATTATGCAGAGTGCTGAGCCCTAGGGAGATAAGCAGGACATCATCTCCATCCTTGAAGAGTTTATATCAGAAGAACAGTCGCTCGCTAGCCAAGGCTACACATGAGACATAAGCTTGGACTTAAAGGATAAGTAGATGTTTTTCAACATGTGGGGAGATTTTGAAGGGGTAGGAACATTCTTGGAGAAGGAAGCAACATGAGCAAAGGTATGGAGGCATGAAAGAGCATGCCAAAGCAGTGAATAGCAAGCTGTGCCATGTGGGGCCAGGTGGGTCAACTTGTGGGAAAAGAGGGTGGACCCTTAGGCAAGGGTCAGACTATGAAGAAGCTTGTGTGTCATGCCAACTGGGAGGGACTTTAATTCATCTTTGACTTCAAAGCTCTGAGATGTGGCCTGCAAAGTAACCATATCTTGTAATATACCCTAGAAGATTTTCTTCTAGAAGATTTCCACCTGCCAGGTAGGACATTCCTTTTATTGGTCCCAGGGTTTTCTTCTGAATGTAGCACTCTCCAATTTGCTAAGCATAGCCTCATTCTCACTCAAGAAATCCGTAATATTCCATCCTCTTTACGCTACTACCCTCAGTATCATCAACCATCCAATGAACACTAGCACAGTGTTGACCTCAGGTTACAGCCTGACAGCACACAGCAAGGTGAAAAGAGCACAGGCTTAGGTTTGATGTTTTTCAGCATTGTCACTGATCATGGCTGCATTTTCTCATGTCCCTGAGCCCTCTTTTGCTGACTATCAGGAGGGTTTAATGAGATATTGAACAGTTGAAGGCAAAGGAAACATCCAACAGTTATCAGGTGACTCCTCACCAGAAGTCCTAGATGGTACCCTTCAGGGATGAGTAATCTGGACAGAAAAAGAAATTTCCTACAGAAACCAAATCCCAAGGCTTTGTGTGAGTCCTGAAAGAGAACCCCTGCACTAGGAGAGGTAGTGGACCTGGAAACCCTGTCTCTGAGTCATCCTCCCCAGGGGTCCTCCACCTGCAGATTTGAACTGGTCCATGCCAATTCCTGGGAATCACAAACAGGCCACAGTGAGTTGCACTTGGCCCCTATGACAAGTCAAAAAGTCAGAGAAAGCAGTCCTCATCTTTCAGAATTCTTCTTCACTACAGAGCTATCCAGGCTTACTACGGTAACAGCAAGTATCAAAATAAAAACCAGCTTAATGTGGAGAAAGCAGATCAGATAGCTAACAGATTTCATAGGCCTTCAGCTGGGCATGGAGACACCCAAACAGGTGCCATCCCTGAGTTAAAATGACCTACAAAGGCACTTTTACCAACAATCCTTTGGATATGCTTAGAAGAATCATCACACAGAAGTTAATAAGTAATGAGGAATTCTAATACAGAACAAACAGAAACTATTTTTGTTTCAAATGCACACGTGCACGTGTACAAGCACGTACCTCTGAAATTTGGAGAAAGGAAACTAGAAATCCAGACAGGTATGCCTAGCTCGGGAAAGTACATAGCAAAACAGAAATGGGGGGAAAAGAGGCAAAATACACTTGCTCCCTCGCACATAGGGAATAGTTACACAGATTTATCAGCTACTAAGCCATCAAGCAAGGCTCAACAAATTCCAAAAGTGTCTATTTTGAACACTGGGTCCCATGAGCAGTTTTGCATTTGCTTCTGATGTGCACCCCCTGAAGTTTCAATAGATCCAGTTTGGTGGGGTTTTTTTTTTCCCACTTCAGATTCTCATAACATGTGCCAAGCATTTGGATATCACATTTGAATGTGTCAAAAGATTCTTCCAGAAAACTATCCCCCAACCAAGAGCTGCTGGCAGAGAGAAGCCTTCTAACATCTCCCATCAGGCGGGATTTATCTTAAGACCCCCAAATTCTGCTTCTCTTTAAATCTAGTAGTACTGATGGGAAAGTATATAATTTTTTTAAAATCACCTTCCTTCTGTATGACTTCCTGAGGGTTAGGAGGGTCAGTCCTATGCCAAGCTGTGCCAAGAATCTTCTATTTCCTTCATCAGACCTGCCTATCAAAGTGTATGACATCACTTTTTACCTGTTTCTTTGATTGCTTTGCTACTGGTGAATCTTTCTTGGCTTTTACAGCTTGTGTTCCCTCAGCTGGTCATTGAGAGAGATTTTGCAATCCATCTTCATCTAACTGCCATTGCCCAAAAGTCCCTGTATCAGCAAGAATTTATTAAAAAGCTTCTCTATTCCCAGCCTGTGCCAACCTTGCTGGGAATAAGAAATAATTTAAAAAGATCCATTTCCAGGAGCTTATTTTGATCTAGTTATTAAGTTACAAAGACATGGTCAAAAGCTACAATAATCGGGCTTAACAAATAGAAATAAAGAATGTCTCCTAGGGGAAATAATAAACTGCATCCCTCCTGCTAATATAATAATAACAATCTGCACCTCGTAGATTTCAAAGTGCATTTATGTTCACGATCTTGTCTGATCCTCATCCAGCCAATGATCTATGCAGGGTTAAAAAACAAACAAACAAACAAACAAAAAACCCATTGACTTGTCTGAGGTCAGAGGAAAGGGTGTGAGGGGACTGGAGGCAGAGAGAGAGGGACTGGGAGGAGATGGGATTATCACACATGTAAAAACTCACCATGAGCTGACCACAGAGACCAATATAGGAAAATGCTGATTCATACAAAGTTAAACAGGGTGAATTATTAATTCATCAAATTAAATTTTTAAAAAACGTATTTGTATGTTTTAGTTAAAGAGTAAGTTCTATTGCATCCAATATGTTTTCCCACTGCCAACAAATTGATTGATATACAACATTTTCAGGAGTACACCTGTTGCATAAATTCTGGCTGCAAATGTATGTTCCAAAGCAAATGAAAGTCTATGATGTCTCTGTGGCAAAACAGGTCCCAGAAGTCCCAGGGGATCCTCTCACTAGCTCCAACATAACTGTTCTCTTCCTAGTACTAGATGCAATCTACGTTCTATTGCTAATTAGAGAAAATATTTACAGGAGTCATAGAGAACTCATACAGATCACTGAAAGGCAGAAAACTCAGATTTATGATTTTTGAGGTTCATGATTTATGATCAAAGTATGAAAGAATACATACAGCAAGACTTTGAGGTTCAAATTTCAACCGATCATCTTTGAAATGCAGATAATAGGATCAACAGATTCAGAAATATTATAAAAATATTCAAAATATCAACCGCTTGGAACATAGCAGATATTCACATGTTTTAAGTACAGTGTTTATTATCCAGATAGAGGAGTATATTCGTTTTCTAGTGTTGCCACAAGCACCATAGACTGGTTGGATTAAACCAAAAGAAAATGTATTTTCTTACAATTCTGGAGGCTATAAGTTCACCATCAAAGTGTCAGCACGGCCGGTTTCTTCTGAGGCCTTTCTGTGGCTCGCAGATGGTAAATATAACACAAATTTTCTCTGAATGAGTCAACATGAATGAGGAAGCAGAAAGTGATATCTTCCTTTCATGAAATGAATTATGTCCCCAAAATTCATATGTCAAAGCCTTAACCCCCAATGTGACTGTGTTTGGAGACAGGGCCTTTACAGAGTTAACGAAGGTTATTAATGTGGGGTCCTAGCCTGCTAGGACTGATGTCCTTATAAGAAGAGATTTGGGTACAGACATGCATGCCCATAGAGACAAGACCATGGGAAGACACAGCAATAAGATGGCTGTCTACAAACCAAGGAGGAACCAGCCCTGCCGGAAATTGGAAAGATGCAATCCTCGATCTTGGATTTTTAGCCAAAAATAAATTTCTGTTGTTGAATCCACCCCGTCTATGGTATTTTGTTATGGCCACCCTAACAACGAATATACTTCCTTTCTAAGGAAATGGGTCAAAAACAAAATTAAAAAAAAAAGGAAATCTAGATTTTTCACCTATTTGGTGACTTTAGGTTGTGTTCTCTACCATATGTCAACAAGTTAAGAAGGAAAAAGTAAAAGTAGTTAAATGTGCAGCCTGGGCAACATGGCAAGACCCTATCTCTACAAAAAATTAAAAAACTAGCCAGGTGTGGTGGCATGCACCTGTCATCACAGCTACTCAGGAGGCTGAAGTGGGAGAATCAGGAGCCCGGGAGGTCATGGCTGCAGTGAGCCATGTTTGTGCCACTGCGTTCCAGCCTCAGCAACAGAGCAAGACCCTGTCTCAAAAAAAAAAAAAAGTAGTCCAATGTGTAGCCAATATGTTTGTATGTGGCTGTGTGTAGAGATGTGTGCTCAAAGCTAAAGGAGTTACTAAGATATCCGATATTCATCCATTTTATATTTTCTAAAAAATATTCATTGAGAAGACTAGCCATGTGCTAGCCACCATGCTTATAATGTATTGTTTACTTTAATCTTGTCCTTTTCCTTATAATCCTACCAGTGTTAGGAATTCATAGCCCCATTTCCACTCTAGAAAAAAATAAAAGACTCGCACTTTATGTGACTTACCCAAGGTCAGGGAACTGGTATGGGACAGAGCACAGTTTCCAACACAGGCCTCTCCAGCTTCAAAGACTGCATACACATCCAGCACATGTCCTTGCCTCTGTAGTATAAGAAGAATTGCAAATGTTTCACACCACAGTATACCCAGATCTGTTCCAAACACATGTCAACTCATCTACGGCTCTGTGCCTAGCCCTTTAAGGTAGGTACTATTATTATTTATAATCCCCATTTTACAGATGAAAAAATGTGTTGAGGAACTCAGCCTGGGTCCCACACTTCATCTTATTAAATTAAAAAACAGCATGTGGCAGAGCTGATCTCTGCACCCAGCTCGAGGACAGTATGATCATCACCTGTATGTGTTTGGCTTCCAAATGAGGGAAATGAACCCAAAGGCCCCTTGCACCCTTTCCACCCCTGGGATTTTATTGCTCTGACTTCAACTGATCAACAAAACAGACAAGACTAAATGTTAACATGTTTTTAAACACATAGAGACTCTTCTCTTAGAGGGAAGGGAAATTAACCCTCCTTTAACACAAAATTTGACCTCAATTAACCAAAAATTTTTGTTCTGTGTTTTTACGGAGATCATTGTCATAGCTGAGAAACCCACCAATAGCTAAGCATATTCAGCCACAGAAACTCCTACAGTAACTATGGCTCTTGTGAGCCAGGCCTCATCATGGCTGTGTCAATTTCCCTCTGCACTGAGTGAGGGGTCCCGGAACACAAAGGCAGAGGCCGCCTGGTTCCAACCTTCGATTACGTCATCCTGATGGAATGTGGACACGATTGTGAGGACTTTCTGCTTAAGCCTTGTTTTATTTAAGTTTCTAACATTCTTGGAGACTTAAATCTCATCTACAGTTGCTTGGAATCCAGGCTTCAGTTGGATTATTGAAGGGATGCAGTAAACTTATCCTCCTAAAAGCTGAACTCAGCAAACGGTTAAGCCAAAGCCATCCTGCCCCAAGGCTCAAAGCAAATCTTTCAGCTCATTACATTTAAAAGATTGCTGGCAGTCAGCAGCCTTTAGATTTATGTAACACTAAGTTATACACAGTAAAAGCATGTGCTAGTTACATAACAATGTTCACGTGAATGGTTAAAATGGGACAGGTAAATCAGATGCAGAAAACCAGGACAAAAAGGCTCCCAGCAGCTTTAAAATATATTGTTTAAATTCATAGCAAGGAGATAATTTTTTTCCTTTTCTCTCCAACAATGACAGACATTTACCGAGTACTCACAAAATGCCAGGCATTTCTGCAACACGGGTCAGTAGAAGGAGCAAAGCCTTTGGAGTGAGGTTCAAGTGTACTTGGTATGTGACACTTGGCAAGTTTCTCCAGCCTCAGTTTACCCATCCACAAAATGGAGCTAGCCATGCCTACCTTGTAGAATCAATGTGAGAATTAAATGAATCATGTTGCCAAGTGTCTGACATAAAATATATGCTCAATAAAGACCAGTTTCTTAGTCTGCTGCTCTTAGCTGATTTGGTCTAATACCCCTGCAAGCCTGGGAATGTGGTATTATTATAATCCCCATTTACCAGGTAAGGAAACTGGAGGTCTCTGCCAGGGTGACGTTGCTGTCATGGGGCAGAGGGGCTTTAATACATAACTCATTAGAGGCGTATCTCAATTTTGCAACTCACAAACCTGCAGTTTGTGCAGGTCTTTCAGCTTCTCTGCTTTTCCTCTGGCTGCCTGCCATTTGGCACTTTCCCTGCTAATTAGCACCTCGACCACAGTACAGCAGGGGAAATCCAAAAGGGTGAGCTTCGGTTAGTAGCTGAATCATGTGGTTTAAGAGCTCTAGGGGAGAGATTTTTCTTTTTTTAAGTTTGGTAAAGAAAGAGATGGCATCTAAGCAGTGACACCAATATTTTTAATTATATTTGGAATTCAGTTCTCTATTATCGTGGCCTCCCACAAATCGGTAATTGAGAATGGATCATTATATTTAAGAAGCTGTCTGATCTTCAAGGTGATTAAAGTTTATTTATATGCTGAGACTTTAAGTGAGAATGTTTCTCAAAATCATATCAGAATTCCTATTCATCTTAGCTATTACCACCAAATTGCACTTCTCTGTATTTATGATATGAAATTCACATGTCAAAGTTCTAGCCCCTAATGTGACTGTATTTGAAGACAGAGCCTTTACAGGCTTAATTAAGGTTATAAGTGTGGGGTCCTAGTCCAATAGGGCTGGTGTCCTTACAAGAAGAGGACATTTGGCTGGAGACATGCATGCCCCTGAGACAAGACCATGTGAAGACACAGCAATAAGATGGCCATCTACAAACCAAGGAAGTAGGTCTCAGGAAAAACCAGCCCTGCTGGCACCTTGATCTTGGACTGTCAGCCGCCTTTCTGCAAGAAAATAAATTTCTGTTGTTGCAACCACCCAGTCAGTGGTATTTTGTTATGGCAGCCCTAGCAAAGTAATATACTTCCTTTCTAAGGAAATTAGTCAAAAAAAAGGAAACCTCTCTGTCCCTTCATTTTCTAAACTGTAAAATCAGGAAAATATTAGTTCCTCATTCACAAGGGCATTGTGAGGACAAAATACATTATCATTTAGTATTCAGAATAGTACCAGAAATATTCATAAGCACTGTAAAAGTGTTTTATTATTGTCAATATCGTTACCACTAATAGCACTACCATCACGTCTACCACCACCGAGAAACCTAGATTGTAACATACAAAAGACATGGAGCATTCTGGGACAAGGGACGGAAAATTACGTGGACAGAATCATTTGCAACTATTGCTCCCCAGGTCCAGACTCACCTGGGCATCCCTTCCCAGCCCAGGTCCCAGGTGCCTGGCTTCCATCCTGACCCTACGGGACAGTGGCAAGTTACTCACTACGAATCCACATCAGGCTTCACCAGGCCTCAATGAGGGCCAGGCTGACTGCCAACCCCAGGGAGTTTGTTCTAGAAGAATTTACCTATAAAACATAAGTAAGGTCCATCTCATGAGCCCTCATTTCCTTCTCTAAGATTTACATCAAGGACTGAAACATTCGCTCAGTGACAAACCCCTTCCCTATCCACCAGCCTATGGTCTCATCCCAAATTCCCCAAAGTATAATCCCAAAGCAGTCTGACCTGGATGTTTTTCTCAAAGTCTCTGCTATTCAGTCTTATCATGGACACCATATTAAATACAGTTTCCAGGTTTTATACAATTAAAAGATAACACTTTAATAATGAGAAGTCGACAGTGGTTATGAGTTTTGTTAATATTGCCTTTAAGATTCTGCAGGAATCTTAAATTTACCACATAAACCAAATAGACTTGTCGTCCAGAAATTATAACTCTGGCGGTGTTTTTGTAACTATGCGCAAGGCTGCATGCAGTGGGATGTTCCAACTCTTTTTTTTTTTTTTTTTTTTTTTTTTTTTTTTTGAGACAGAGTCTCGCTCTGTCACCCAGGCTGGAGTGCAGTGGCCCGATCTTGGCTCACTGCAACCTCCGCTTTCCAGGTTCAAGTGATTCTCCTGCCTCAGCCTCCCAAGTAGCTGAGATTACAGGCGTGCGCTACCACGCCCGGCTAATTTTTTTGTATTTTTAGTAGAGTTGAGGATTCACCACGTTGGCCAAGCTGGTCTCAAACTCCTGACCTCAAATGATCCACCCGCCTCGGCCTCCCAAAGTGCTGGGATTACAAGTGTGAGCCACTGTGCCCAGCCCATTCCAACTCTTTCTAAGAAATAGTTATCAAAAATCTGTTTGTTTCTTCTGAAATATAAAAACAGCAATTTGCTATTTTTATCAATTCCATCTTTTCTGGGCCTATCACAGTCAATAATTTGAACTGGGGTAAAAATTAGAGGCTTCTTTCATATTCAAATTTTACATGCTCAAAATCCTACCCTTTAGCAAAAAGTATCTTTAAAATAGAAAACAACTTGTTGGTTTGGGGCACAGGAATATCATTCAAACCCTTAAATTTAAAATAACTTATGTTTCTCCAAGTTCCAGTTCTGTTTCAAAATAAACAAAGATATCTTATTGTAAATTATTTTCACCTAACTTTGAAACACGCCTGCTAAATTTCTCAAATAACATATTTTACGTGTTTCCAGGTATTGAAAAATGCCAGAAAACTAGTCCAAGGATTAAGAAGGGCTCATTGATCTGGCTTGTGAGAGAAAATAAATAATGACCTTTTCTACCTCCAGCAAATGGAAAACTCTCCAAAATTCCTCAGGCACCAGTTTCATAGCCATCAAAACTGTCTGATTCAGTTATTTCTGGAGCGCAACTTACATGCGTGAGCAAGGAATTGCATTCTTCTTAGTGAATATACACACTCGTGTATTATTTGACTGACTCCGTGGCTTGCCTGTTAGTAGAGGAGATGTTTCTGAATAAAACAAAAGCCTGGTATGTGAGAGTGAGAAGGGCCCATGAGTAGAGTTTTATCTCATGATACTATTTGCAAAGCTCAGAGAGGTGAGCAGCTCACACTGGTTCACATGGCAATTCAGTCTCAGTGAGGACTGGAATCTCAGCATCCTGTCCCTGCAGCAGGGCCTTTTTAAGACACTGGGCAGCTGGGACCCACAGCACTGGGAGGAGAAATGTCCACGCATTCCTTTTTCCCACCCAGGGTCCTTATGGAACATAAGTTTGGTGGTTCGGTGGGAAGATCACAGACTTCAAAACCAAACCAACTCAGGTTCAAATCCAATTCGGTCGTTTACTGTAAACTCTTTTTTTTTTTTTTTTATTATTATACTTTAAGTTTTAGGGTACATGTGCACATTGTGCAGGTTAGTTACATATGTATACATGTGCCATGCTGGTGCGCTGCACCTACTAACTCGTCATCTAGCATTAGGTATATCTCTCAATGCTATCCCTCCCCCCTCCCCCCTCCCCACCACAGTCCCCAGAGTGTGATATTCCCCTTCCTGTGTCCATGTGATCTCATTGTTCAATTCCCACCTATAAGTGAGAATATGCGGTGTTTGGTTTTTTGTTCTTGCGATAGTTTACTGAGAATGATGGTTTCCAGTTTCATCCATGTCCCTACAAAGGACATGAACTCATCATTTTTTATGGCTGCATAGTATTCCATGGTGTATATGTGCCACATTTTCTTAATCCAGTCTATCAATACAGTTGAGTTTCTTCAGCTTACAGTGGGAATGTAGGGGTTGAGAGTGAGAAACGTTCACAGCCAGCAAAGTGACTGGCACATAAAAGGTTCTCAGTGGTAGTCGAGATAACTATTATCTGTCTATAAACTAATGTGTGGTGTGTATTTGTGTGTGGGTGGGTTTGCGTGTGTGTGTCTAAGTGTCTTAGTCCATTTGGGCTGCTTTAACAAAATATCGTAGACTGGGTGGCTTATAAACAACAGAAATTTATTCTCACAGCTCTCAAGACTGGGAAGTCCAAAATCAAGGCAGAGTTGGTGTCTGGTGAGGGTCTACTTTCTCTCTCACAGGCAGTGCCTTCTTGCTGTGTCCTCACATGGTGGGAGGGGTGAACGGGCTCCCATGAGCCTATTTTATAAAGGCATTAATTCCATTCATAAGACTCCACCCTCATGACCTAATCACCTCCCAAAGGCCTCACCTCCTAATACCATTACCTTGGGGGTTAGGATTTCAACATGTGAATTTTGAGAGGACACAAACGTTTAGTTCATTGCAATATGTACATTAGATACAGTTGACATATAGAGATAACCTAACATGTATATTTAATGTGTGCATATAGATAGATACATAGACAGACAGATGGATGGATATATTAGATAGATGGATAGATAGGTGATAGATAAGATGATAGATAGATAGGATGCATGAATAGATAGACTGATGGATGGATAGATAGATAGATGGATAGATAGGTGATAGATAATATGATAGATAGATAGGATGCATGAATAGATAGACTGATGGATGGATAGATAGATAGATAGATAGATAGATAGATAGATAGATAGATAGATAGACAGTGACCCATTCCTATACTAATACGTAATTCCTATACTCTTATAATCTTGGAGCAGAGATTAAAAAGCTAACAGGTCCCTACAATGCAACTTAATTCATTCAATCTCCTTTTGGATAATCTGTGAAATGCCTCAATGTGTAATCAGACTAAAGTTACAAGAGGTGCTAACAGAACATACCTTTCCAAACAGTTTCCTGACAGTTGCGGAAGGTAAACAGACCACAACAGGAAGAGGAAGGGAAGTAAGGAAGGTGAAGAGAAAGGGCAGGAGGAAACAGAGTGAACAGAAGGTCCTGAGGTCAAGGATGAGGTGAAGGGTGTCTGTAAATCTGCCCAATCATCCAGGAGGCAGTCAACTGACCTCACTTTCAGCCCCACTGGGCCAGTGGACTCTTATTCCAATTCTATAGTTATTTGAAGCCCCAAAAGAGTCTGTTCATGTATGTCTTCATTCATTCATTTGCTCATGTCATAAATAATATATCTTAGATTTTGGGGAAACTCCAAAATGGTGAAACCTCATAAATGTGAAAGACAAGAATCACTCTTTCTCAATCACAGGGGGCCAAACTCAATTAATGCTGAATTATATCACTCCCTAATCACCATTGCTCCCAGCCTACTCTTCTCCATTCACTCTATTTTGGTTACTAAATTTTGTAATCAAATGCAGAGATCCAATCTCCGTGACATACTTTGCATTCTTTAAAGAGCATCCAAATATTGAGTGAGAATTTTTTTCATAACTCTGGACACCAAAAAGCATCCAACACAAGATAGATAATCAGGTACCCTGCATAAGTCAACTCTCTTTGGCAAATTGAGAAATGGTAGAAATTCACACCAATATACATGGATTACAAATACTCCAGGAGATTCTTTTGTTGTAGGTAGATGTCAAACCCAAATGGAAAAATGTTCTCTCTTCATGAAATAAGACATTGGAAAAATGAGCTGTTTATAAGTCCTGGTTTTATTTAAGTCTTTTTATTCATATCTGACACTCTACTTGCCACCCTTATGATTTTTGTCTAAACTTGTCCAAATCCTCCTCATCCCTCAAGGCCCACCTCAGATACCATCTTTTCCAGGAAGCCTCCCCATGCTTATCCCCAACCGGAAATGATCTTACTGTCCTTGAAAGTCCCAGAGAGCACTTCATCTCATTTCTTGTGAAACTGTCATATAATTATTATGAAACCCATCTTCTGTCTCCTACAAGGCTGGGAGTTGTTTGTAAGCCACCCTTTCTCACCCGCCACCACTTCGCTCCACTACCATCCAACCTACACTTTGTTGTGCTTTTCCTGACTCCAATTGTCCCTTCTGCATGGAATCCCTTTACATCTATTGCCATCCTTCCCTCATCCTACCCTCAAGTGTATTCCCAATAATACTATCACTACTACTTCCCTAGCTCCCCTTCAAACCATGAGCTCTTTAAGGACTAGGACTGTGACTTCCATGTGTGTCCCCAGCTCCTAGTGTAGGGCCTAGAATGGCACATGACAAATTTGGTTGAATAAAGGCACAACCTTGTCCAGTTCTCCTTAGCTGTCCCCTACCCAAAAGCTCTAGAACCTGATTGCCTGCATTCTCATTCCATACCGTACAGCACTGTAACCTTGGGCAAATTATTCAACCCCTCTGACACCTGAGTTCCTTCTTCTGTAAAACAGGCTTAATAATAGGACCTATATTACAGGATTGTTATGAGAATTGAATTACCCATTTTAAATGTTTGATAGGCTTTCTGAAACATGGAAATTAATAACTATTTTCAATACATGCCTTTGAATAAACAAAAGAATAGATGCTTAATGTTTCTAGAAACATTTAAACTTTGGGATAGCTCTTTTACATCCCTCCCTACAGAGATTAACAGCTAAATTTGAGAAATTTCACTCAGAAATTATATTCTCTGCTCCAGTGTATCAATAAGACTCCTAGTAATGGCTGGAGTGTGCCAAGTTTAGGATGCTGTGTCCACATATAAAGCTTCATCTCCATTAGATTGATGTCTACCACAGGAGCAAAAACAGATGTGGTGATGCCATGACCATTCCCAGCAGGCCACTGAACTCTTCCTTGGATCACATTATGGCAGCCCCTCTAAGTCTATCTCAACACATAGACCTTATATTCCATTTTGCCTTTTGGCTGTATTCTTAGCAGAAAAGGGTAAGAGCCTGGGACCAAATGTCTATCTGGTGAAACTTTGGAAACCACTTTGGCAGGAAAAAGAGCAGCTCTTTAGGACCAAAGAGGAACTCAGAACTTAGCTCTCATTTTCTTTCCTCACAGACATCCCCTCTGCTCAGATGAGCATCACAGGCATCAGCCACTAACATGGCCACTGTGGCAGAGTTTGCCATTTTTGAAAACAAACCATTTCATCCCTGGGCTCCTGTTATTATTAGAAATCTTCCTCCCTCAAAATCCCACCTATTTTTGCCCTCTGGAGTTGCACAAGCTGAATATACCCCCAACCTGGCTCTGTAAATGTCAGGAGACATGGCCAAGCTCTTCCTAAGACTTTTGTACCCTGGCTAAATATTTCTGATTTCTTCAGCCACCCTTCATGTGAGAGAATTCAGCCAGATTGAGAACTGCTTGAGACAGGATCTGTGCAAGATCTACTTTGGTATCCCAACATAAAAGCGCAATAAAAATATTTGTCAAACAAAAGATAAATAATTAAATACTTTTGCAAAGCTTCTCACTAATATATCTATTCAACAAATGGGCATACAGCACTAATTACCACTACCATCTTATCCAGCCAATAGGGATGCCAAGTTGAGTAAGACACAGTCCATGCCCCAAGGGAATCTATGGCTCAAAGAGGTATTGCCTATAAATGACTGGTATGGATTAATCTACAGCATGTTCTGTAGCACAAAACACAAGATGTGTAGATGTCCTTGAAGGTCTTGAGGGAGGAGCAGCAATTCCCCAAGGGACAGATAGGAAAAGGCATCCCAAAGTGACCACCCACCCAGCGTGGGTAAAGCCTCAATGGTCCAGGTTAATAAGACCTATTTCGTTTTAAACTGTAGCCATTACAATTGGAACACAACACTCAAGTTAGGCCCTTGGGCATGCAAATCACACAAGAAATAACATTTCTTCTAAAAAAAAAAAAAAACCCACAATTTTTTTAGTAAAGCAACTTACTTTTGAATTTGCTGTTTTGGTAGCCATGTCACATGGTTTGTGTATAGAGAGCACATAGTCATCTCAAACCACTGAGACACAAATTTAAATACTTCTCTTCACCAAACCCCAAGCCTGCCAAGCTACACTGGCACAATGGATTAATTTTTATATTTTTACTTAAATATAAGAGTTTTGCATTTCCCACAATTAAATTTCATTTCATCCCCCTGACCTGCGCACCAACCACCACCACTGAACTGTGTGTCAAGCTTCTCCTTTGTGAAGAATACAGGGTATTGAGATTCTGCACTGTTTGGTTAGGAAATTTGGGAGGAAACAAAATGGAATTTTGGTGAGGTCAGCATTCCAAAAGCAGCTGTCATTTCTGATCTCTTCATGGTATACTGAAATCAAGTTCCCACAAACATTATTATGATCGTAGGGAAGAAAACCATCTAGGTGTGATGGCCACATCTCTGCATTCCTGGATCAGTCCCAACTTCTAATGTTCTCCTGCTTCGTCGTCTAAAAAAGTCACCAAAAGTCCTAGAAGTTATAGTATTTTATTGTCTATATTTACTACATCTCCCAGGCTGTCATTACTTCATATGTTCCCAGTGTCCTTTGTCAGAAAACGCATCCTCAATGTTCTCTGAAATGAGCTTTGAAGATTTGAGTGATGCTACATGAAAAGTCCCTTTAAGTACTGGTGATGCTCAGAGCTAGAAAGGAACCAGACATGTTGGCAGCTGCATTCCAGCCCCACACCCTCCGTGGGTTTACAAGAGAAAGTGGTACCACGTCATCTGACAGGTTTCCTGCTTCACTGCAAAATATGTCTGAAGTTTCTTATTCTGTTTCTACATGGT
This sequence comes from Pan troglodytes, assembly GCF_028858775.2. Classification (NCBI taxonomy): domain Eukaryota; kingdom Metazoa; phylum Chordata; class Mammalia; order Primates; family Hominidae; genus Pan; species Pan troglodytes. Next base: position 110,874,276 of record NC_072410.2, read on the forward strand.
TTGGGTAGGGATTGTTTAGTAGATAATGGCAAGAGGAGATGGTAAATAACATTTATTATCTCTATTCTATGTTACAGTATTTTATATACATAGGCCCATTTAATCCTCATAATTTTGAGGTGAATATGATCATCCCCATTTTACAGACAAAGAATACTACAGCTTAAAGAGTTATAGTAACTTCCTCAGTCATACAGATCCCACGTCTGCTGGGCTTTGAAGTTCATATTCTCTCAATATACCATATACTTGCTAACTATAGAAAATTCGAATTTGAAACAAATCTTGGAGGAGATCTACTTTAACCACTTATTTTTCAGATGTGTAAGTTGAAGCCCAGGGAGTGCTAGAGATGATGGCAACACGTTGGAGTTCATTCACGGCAGAACCACAACTGGAACCCAGTTCTCCTGCAACCCAGTCCCACGCCCTTTTTTTTTTTTTTTCCAGAGCACACAAGTTTTCTCTGAATTCTAACAAAATATGCACTGAACCAGGAAGCCACACAGTGATTGCCCGATAAGATGGTGGGATGGACAATTCAGGAAAGAAAAAGTGAAGTAATCCTGAAGAATTCCATCTCATATACAAAATTATGAACCAGAGGTTACTTTCTTGCTTTATAAATCCTCACTTCCATAGGGTAATTGGGCAGTAAAAATTCTCTTATGTAAAATAACCTAATGGCAAAATACACATATCAGAAGAACTATTTTAAAAATTGTTTGAGAAACAATGTGTAAATAACAAAAACAAGTTCCTTACAAACAATGGAAATGTTACAGCATGGTGTATTAGTCCATTTTCATGCCACAGATAAAGATATAATTTATAAAGAAAAAGAATTTAATGGATTCACACTTCCAAGTGGCTAGGGAGGCCTCAGAATCATGGTGGAAGGTGAAATGCACATCTTACATGGTGGCAGACAAGAGAGTAGTGAGAAACAAGTGAAAGGGGAAACCCCTTATAAAATCATCAGCTCTTGTGAGACTTATTCACTACGGCAAGAACAGTATGGGGGAAACCACCCCCATGATTCAATTATCTCCCACTGGGTCCCTCCCACAACATGTGGGAATTATGGGAGCTATAATTCAACATGAGATTTGGGTGGGGACGGACACAGTCAAACCATATCACATGAAAAAGTTCCAAGAAGTGTTTTCCTTCTCTAGCTGACCAAAGTGGGAGAGTTTGGAGGTGATGCTCTAAGGAAGAGTATAATTTTTACTTAAACGAATTTTTAAACATTTACTGTGCTCATGGAAATGCCACTTATAATTAATTAGCCAATAAGAATTTAGAAAATATGAATAGTCCATGGAGTTCACCTACTTTTATAGCAAGGCATTTGCCTTTAAAGTGATCATTGGTAGTTAAAGTCACTGGATTAGATTTGCTCCCAATAAGCCAAGAGGCATTTATAATGCTCCTCTCTCCATAAGTAAGCCGCAATAAAAACTAGGTCACATATGCTCTTTGAAAATAATGACTAACATCTGCATAGCCCAGTTGTGGCTTAGAGTGAATTCATATCCATTATCTCATTTGATGCACACAAAAATTTGCGAGGCAGATATGATTTCCCTGTCAAGGCTCAAAGTTGGAATGACTTGGTCAAAGTTATACAATGAATATCAAGGCCCCTGCCCTCCCTCTAACACCCCCAACACACCATCAACTAGAACTGTAACTACCCACAGAATTTCTGTGAGTTCAGAATTCCTTGGAACCCAATTAACCAGAATCTACAAATGTCTGGCTTTGTTTATTTGTTTATTTATTTTGTTTGTTTTTTGTGGGAAAAGGAGGTAGGGCTGGGAAACACCCTATTTTTAAGATAGAAGAAAGCATAATAAGTACTCCTCTAATTGGTGTTCAGCTACTCTGATCTCCAACATTATCCTGGATAATTTTTCTGTTGTTTCCAATAAGAACCTAAAGTCAAGATATTCAATCATTAAAAAACAACATCAGTTCTGTTTAACATAGTGTTCCATTTGGTTATGAATTTGGCTGCAATATTTTCTAAAGATGTTTATTTAAAAGGGTGAAACAGGAGACTGGGTGCACTGGCTCATGCTTGTAATCCCAGCACTTTGGGAGGCCGAGCTGGGCGGATCACAAGGTCAGGAGATCGAGACCATCCTGGCTAACACGGTGAAACCCCGTCTCTACTAAAAACATAAAAAAAATTAGCCAGGCGTGGTGGCAGGTGCCTGTAGTCCCAGCTACTTGGGAGGCTAAGTAAGGCAGGAGAATGACGTGAACCCAGAAGGCAGAGATGGCAGTGAGCCAAGATCACGCCACTGCACTCCAGCCTGGACGACAGAGCGAGACTCTGTCTCAAAATAAATAAATAAATAAAAATAAATGAATAAAATAATTTAAAAAGTGTGAAACAGGAAAGGTTTTTCTGGTGAACCAGAAAAGCAAACTAATGAGAAGTTTTGTTCATGAACTACTGTATCACCACTGCAGAAAGATGATCTTTGAGTCTTTCTATTGACAAATATTGGCAAGGTTCTCTTTCACACTTGCTCTGCTATTTCCTTTCCTCAGGGATGATAACCACAGCCAGGAAATGAGATGTCAACAAGGAATTTTCAAGTTTTTATACATATTTGTGCTTAAAGTTAGAATTTAGGCATATAAAACTCAGGGTTGGAAGGAAGATTCCTCTGTCAGGTAGGATTATGCAGAACCTTCATGGGGAGATGTAGGAGAGGTCAAGAATATTCCCAAAGAGGAGGTTCTTCAGGCCTGCATTTTTTTGGTGGAAGACAGCCAGTTTGAGCTAGTGTGGCTCCAGAGAGTGTCTGAAAGCAAACCTTCCAGTGAGAGTTGGGGGACTTGAAGTCTACACCGAAAATGAAAATGTTACAAGAGGAGACTGTTGGAATTGAAAACAGACTTTTATTTCCAAGAGTTTCTGCACGTAAATCACAGTACTTTTTTTTTTACAAGGAAAGAAAGATATTCTTACTAAAATGAAACTGATTTGATATATGATCCTCAGAAGCAAATACTCCTCAGGCTATTAAAGCAATAGACTTGACAGAATGTGATATTACATCTAAAAAAATCATAGATGAAGAAACATATCATGAAGCTTGGGTCTATACAGTATCAACTTCGAAATAACATAATCAGTCAAGTAACCAAGATTTATCTTCTTAATGCCAACAAAATGGTGTGGCTAGCTTTCTCCCCCACTGAAACTGTCTAATTGATGTTAGTGACTATATTAGTTTGAGTTGCCATAATGAAATACCACAGACTGACTGGCTTAGATAACAGAAATTTATGTTGTCACCATTCTAGAGGCTGGAAGTCCAAGATCAAGGTGTCAGCAGGGCCTGTTTTTTCTGAGGCCTCCCCTGGGGTTGCAGATGGCTGTCTTCTCACTGTGTAACTCACACAGTTGCTCTGAGCTCTGTGTGTCTGCGTCCTCATTTCTCATCTTCTTATAAGGACACCAGACGTATTGGATTAGGACCCACCCATATGACCTCATTTTACCTTCCATATCTCTTTAAAGGCTTTATCTACAAATAGAGTCACATTCTGAGGTACTTCTGGTTTGGACTTCAACATATGAGTTGAGGGGCATGATTTAGCCCATAACACTCTGCCCTGTCACTCCACAAAAGTCATGTCCTTCTCAAACACATAATATATTCATCCCATCCCAATATCTGCAAAAGTCTTAACCCATTCCAATATCAACTTCAAAATCTCCTCTAAATATCACCATATCAAGTATTATAAAACTCAAGGTACAATTCATCATGAGGTGAAATTCTTCCTCAACTGTGGACCTACGAAATAAGACAAGTTATCTGCTTCCAAAATGCAATGGGTAGGACAGGCATTGGACAGATATTCCCATCCCAAAAGGGAAAAATCAGAAAAAGGGGTGACAGGTCTCAAGCAAGTCTGAAATTTAGAAAGGCAAATACTATTAGATTTGAAGGCTCAAAAATTATCCTCTTTGGCTCCATTCTCTGTCCTCTGGACCACCAGGGAGGCAGCCCTGTCCCTGAAGCCCTGGGTGGCTGCCCTGCTCCCAAGGCCCTGGGTGGCAGCCCCATCCTACGGGCCAAGGAGGAGATAGCCCCACCTCCTGGAACGCCCTCTGGACCCATGGTGGCAGTGGCAATGGTATCCCTGCTGACCTCTGAACTGCTTTTGCAGTTCTTCTTCCCTCTTTTTGAAGGATAATGCATGTTTACAGCTGTTCACAGCTGGACAGCTCTATTGGTCCATCCCATGGAATCTCAGAAGCCTGATATCCTCCCTTCATTCCGCCCCATCTCTGATCCTTCAGTCCAAGCTGGCAACATTGCTACTGAGATGATTGATTGGATCCATGAGTCACACCTGTAATCTCTTCACTGCAGATGATTGTCAAACACAACCTTGATGTTCTCTCCAGAATGCACTTTCTTATTCCTTGCAATATGGATAGCCTGAGAATTTTCCACATCTTCAGGTTCTTGTTCCTGTTTGCTTAATAATTCCTTCTTCAATTTCTCTCCCTCCTCTCTCACATTTTACTATCAGCAGCAAGGAGAAACCATGCAGTGCCTTTGAAACTTTGCTAAGAATCTCCTCAGCTAAATATCCCAGTTGATCACTTGCAAGTTCTACCTTCCACAAAATACTGGGAAACAATGGAGACAAGCTCTTTGTGATTTTAAAACAAGGATCATCTTCCCTCCAGTTTCCAATCATATATCCATTTCTATCTGAGCCTTAACCAGAAGCACCCTTAACATTCATCGTTCTACCAACAGCCTCTTCAAGGCAAACTCTGCTTTTTCTAACATGCACCTCAAAAATTCTTTCAGCCTCCACTCATTACCCAGTTCTAAATCCACTTCCCGAGTTTTAGGTATTTGTTAGAGCAGCACCCGAATTCTCAGTACCAAAACTTGTATTAGTCAGAGTTTGCCAGAGAAATAGAACCCTTGAACAACACAGGTTTGAACTGGACAGGTCCACTTATACAGAGATTTTTTAAAATAAAATTTCACCAAGTGTGCCTGTTTCTCCTGCCTCCCCAGGAGAACAGAGAGAGCCTTGACAAGTCCAGTATTGGCAGGGTAGGCTGTCAGGCTGGAGACTCAAACTAAGAGTTGCAATTCAAGTCAAAAGGTGGTTTGGTGGTAGAATTCCCTCTTCTTCTAGGGATGTGAGTCTTTTTCTATTAAGGACTTCAAATGATTGGATGAGGCCCACCCATATTATGGAGGGTAATCTGCTTTATTGAATATCAGGAAATTATTGTCTCACTCTTTAAATGGATAGATGCAAAGCCTGGAATGCACAGAAGACTTGGATGTCTATTGGGGCCTATACTAAGATGCCTTTCATGGGGGAGTGGATGGTATCTTTCTTGTTCTCAACACATGCTAAAGCCAAAGCTTGAGTTATCACCATGAAAATTGAAGTCTAGCAGCAGTAAAGACTTTCTTAAGGCTACTGTAGGAGCAGAAGGAAATGTCACAGCCTCCTCTAGGAATGCCACTACTATTCTTCTAATGACATTGTAACTAACTCTGCTGACAGGCACAGGTCTGAGAAAGATGCTCTCCAGCTCTAAGATCCTATAAAATGTAATTGAAGTTGCTGACCCAAACAGAGAGATCATTACTAGTATTAATAAAAGGTCTCTTAAAAGTGGGGGAAAAGTCTTCTCCCTGCTCCACAGTTTAGGCTTAGTAGAGAGTAGATTTAGTAATTTAACCTTGTCTTCTGAGACCAGTGAGATACAGATCTAGGGAGAGGATTTCTACAGTTTCAACCCTTGGAAAGAAAGGAACAGAATGAACTAACCAGCTGCCCAGCACAGGGCTCTTTTCCCATGCATTGTCTCAGTCTTTCCATAAATCCTGCAGCACAGATATTATCTCTACAGGGGAACAGTTGTGAGGGTTGCCAACAACTTGGAAATTAGGGAAGTAAAGTTAATAACAGAGAGTTAATAACAGTATCAGAGACACCAGCTCAGAGCCGAGATGTTGAAAGTTAACTGAAAAACAGAGAATGGCTTGAAAGCCAAGCTATTATATTAATAACTGGAGATATTAATACAGGTGAAGCTAAGCAGGACACCTGGTCATTCCTGGAAGCAGAGTAAGAAGAGCACAGAGTAGTGCCCATATCAGCAATGGCCAGGGAAGAAGCAGGTCTAAGGGCTCAACCCTTGCAGTCTCTGCGGCAAATTTAGTTCAACTACAAAAATGGACAGAAGAGGCTACTGGAGCACAGGGCCATGGGACACTTAAATTATCTAACTGTATATAATCATACTCTGAATGCATTTTCACCAAGGAACTTTGATACTATCATTGACTTTCCCATGTAACTTGCCCACAAGAAGAGAAGTTGCTATTTGACCAGTGCAAATATTTTGGCCAGTGTGACAGATATGTCTCTCATTCTAATTTAATATGCAATGTATTCGGCTGTTTTTGCACTGCTATAAAGAAATACCTGAAACTGGGTAATTTATACAGAAAAGAAGTTTAGGCCGGGTGCAGTGGCTCATGCCTGTAATTCCAGCACTTTGGGAGGCCGAAGTGGGCAGATCACAAGGTCAGGAGATCAAAACCATCCTGGCTAACATGGTGAAACCCCAACTCTACTAAAAATACAAAAAAAAATTTAGCCGGGTGTGGTGGCAGGTGCCTGTAGTCCCAGCTACTCGGGAGGCTGAGGCAGGAGAATGGCATGAACCCGGAACGCGGGAAGCGGAGCTTGCCATGAGCCGAGATGGGGCCGCTGCACTCTAGCCTGGGTGACAGAGCGAGACTCTGTCTCAAAAAAAAAAAAAAAAAGAAAAAAGAAAAAAAAAGAAAAGAAGTTTAATTGGCTCACACTTCTGCAAGCTTCACAGGAAGCATGGTGCTGACATCTGCCCAGCTTCCGATGAAGCCTTAGGAAGCTCACAATCATTGTGAAAGGCAAAGGGGGAACAGGCATGTCACATGGCAAGAGCAGGGGCAAGGGAGACAGAGAGGAGTCAGGGGAGGTGTCACATACTTTTAAACAACCAGATCTCATGTGAACTCAGAGCAAGAGCTCACTTGTCACCAAGAGGATGGCCGAAGCTATTCATGAGGGATACACTCCCATGGTCAAAACACCTTCCACCAGGCCCCACCTCCAACTCTGGAGATTACAATCCAACATGAGATATGGGTGGGGACAAATATCCAAACTATATCACATTGGAAGTATGGTTTTTACCTCAGCCTTATGAGCTTGGTTAATGCGAGTCTGCAACAAGAAATGGAGCACAATCTTGGTGAACTGCCCTTATAACAAGGCTAAAGATCAGACCTTACACCATGAAAAATTCTCGTTGATACTGACTGCCTTGTGAAACATCTTGGTAGACTAACAATGGATGTTGCTTGGCCTTCTCATACACAACCCTATTTGAAAGGTCACACTATCATATGTGTTGTAACTATCCTTCTCAATAATAATTATTTGTCTAGGAAACTCCTACTTATTCTTTAAAACCTAATAAAATGTCACCACCGCCATCTCTGACTTTTCCAGGCCAGAATTAACCACGTCCTATATCATAATCCTATACCATTATACATGTTTCTCTGTTCACTTAATATATTGCAGTTTACATAGTTGTCTCTGAGGCCATACTCTGGGCTGTTTGAGAAAAGTAACGAGGTCTTATTTTTTATTCTTAGTTTCTTGAAAACAGCAGGTGTCCAATAAACATTGGTGAATTAATAAACAAGGTAACGTAAATCCCAATGGTTTATTCTAATTTGTGGCAATCAATAATTTAAATCAACTTAATGCAACCACAGAAAAGTAAGTCTAATTTTCTATAACAAGTACTGATTAATTGAACTTCCCTAAAATACAAAATTGGAAAAGGAAAGAAAAAAAAATCAGATTTGTATAATGACAGAAAAAGCATAAAGTTTGAAGCTGGGGCTATCTGGCAATTATATCTCAGATTTACCTCTGCTACCTTCCTTGAGCCTGAATTTTCCTTACCAAAAAAAAAAAAAAAAAAATCTATGGTTGCCAGAAATTAAATAAGATAATGTAAATGTAAATAAAGTAGATAGCAAAGGCCATGAACACAGGGACTTAATAGAATAGCAGGAGCTCAGTAAATGTTAATTCCCTTCTTTTCTGGCCCCCATGAAGCCATTTTCCTGAAAGTCAAAATTAGGTAATGCATTATACCACGATTCTTATTCCCTCAAGATAAGAATTCTCCGCTTCCTAAGGAATGCTTATTCTTTCAACCAGCTGTCCAATGGTCAGAACCTCTCCCCTATCTGACTTTCCCCAAAACAGAAGCACAGGAAAAAATAAGTAGGTAACTACCAGTAGCAATATCCATTTAACAAAGGTGTGAGGGTAGGGTGGGTCCCAAGGACAAGAACTCTGTCCCAAAATCTGAGTAATAATAACTATTTGCTGCCCAGGAAATTGCCCATGAGCTTGCTGGGTTGAGTGGAAATGCACTGGCTCCAGGAAGAGGACATTACAGGGCAGCCAGGCTGAGGCACATGGTGTGGGGACCATGGTCACTGGGATCACCACGAGGTCAAGGGATCCCTCAACTCTGGGGCCACAAAAGGCATCCCTGTCCTCTTGGTCATAGACACAATAATAAAATGGGTTTTGCTGTTTTAGACAAATCTGGAGATAGGGAGGGGGACATAGTGAAAAGCAAGGAAAAATTCCAAGGCCGTTTCCTCCCAGAGGATGTCCACTTTGACATCCAAGTTGGCCAGGTTGAAGAAATAGCAATCCTTGAAGCATGCTGTCTGTGACAGGGATGAACTCCTCCTTCACTTCTTGAGTGTTTCAAGATGTATCTTTATAAGTAACAAACTAAAATGAAGATTAATGGGTGGAGGGAGACATGGAGCCAAATCTTACCCCAACAGGAACCACACGGCGGGGCACGCCACAGCCTGGGGAGTTTGGTCGGGAGAGTTGCCGAGATGGCTGTCAGAGCAGCAGAGGAAAGAATCCGTCTCCCTGGGCTGGGACCGCTTCCTTCTCATCTCCTGGAGGAAGACAAGGATTTCCTTGAATAAAGTCAAAGTCTCCTTTGGTCCAAGGTCACGGACATCCTTGTCCAACTTTGCTTCCGTTTACACACAAGGAAATGAGAACATTGAAGCCGATTAACTAAAGATGAAGTAGATGTGGTCCAAGTGTAAGTTTGAGCCAAAAATGTTCCTTCAAAGTCCAGTCCAAGAAAGCTCTCTCTAGGTTTGGTGTCAGCATTTGGATTTTCCCCCAAAGATTTAGTCCATGTTCTCAATAAGGAGAGGCTTGGGATTGGGAGGGGTGGAGAATTAGAGATGGAGTGTTGAGAGCACACACAACAGAGCAAGCTCTGGAGTCAGACAACGTTGGCTTCCGATCCTGGCTGTACCGCTAATGACTGTGTGATCTTAGGCAAGTATTTTAGCCTCTCTGAGCCTCAGTCTCCTGTCCTGCAAAAGTAAGCTTGACATCGTCGTTCTCACATTGTGGTGCAGATTAAATGAAATGACATATGCAAAGGTGCATAACACACAGCCCTGGAATGTCATAGAAAACACTCGCCAAATGTTAGTTTCCTTCCTTTTCAAATTACCTATTTAGAATTTCTGAATGTATTCGTACTGAGAAGTACTGTTGAGAAGGGTGTCTTCAATTATACTTTATAGAGAATATGAAACATATGGGAGGAAGATATTGATCCCAAGCTGCCAAAATTATTTTTGTGGAAAGAAAATTCAGAATCACTCCAGATCCATACTGCACTCTTAGCTGCAGGTGCGCCTATGAAGTCTTTGACAAAATTAAGTTGAATATATTCATTATGACATAAATAGAATTCGGGGAGCTACTTCATTCAGGTTGGAGCTATGAGTGGCACCATCTTCTGCAGAATCACTCCATCGGGTATGTATCAACACATTTGAAAATGTCAGACTGAAAAGAGGAAGTTTTCTCTCTGGGATTTGAACACCTGGTGTGAGAAATCTAAGAGAAAGGTAATGGCAGAGAAAGAAGAGATTAATTTTTATTCTTTATGTATAATAAATTCAGTCACCACCAAACAAAGCAATAGGTCTTCCTTTCAATGTTGTCACTTGAAAGATATTATTAAATGGCCTTTTCAAAATAATCCATGTAGCATATTTGCACTGAAATAGTGAGTTTCTGAGACACGCACAGGTAAGAGGGTTAGGTGCTTCACAATGTCATGCAACTCCATCTGCTTAGAAGTGGCTGCTGCTGGGAACTGTGAAATCATGACGTTAGTGTACTGCAGGGGCCAGGGGGCCAGAGGGAGAAAATGAGCATTTATTGATTGTTCTGCTATGTGCCTGGCACAGGGTTTGGCACTCAGAGATGTTATATTGCTTGAAATGCACCGCATTTTTGTGAGGTCGAATTACCACCTCATTCTAGAGAGGAGGAAATCGAGTCCAATGAAATTAACTAACGAGTTGATGGCAAGGGTTGGATTTCAGCACGAATTCGTCTCACTCCAAAGCCAAGCCTTTTCCATGGCCACACTGCCTGCCCAAGACCCCAAGTGGGCTCCATTCACCCACTCTTGCTCTAAAGTTGAAGAATTTCCAGCCCAGAAAGCTGAAGTATATCACTTTAAGTCAAACTGAACTCATCCTCAAGGTTGAAGTAGAATGCAACTTCTGTAAATGCTGGCAGAGTTCATTTTCCTCCGTGTCTCCCTCATGGAAAAGGCCACTGGACATGGACATCATGAATCTGGTTCTCCCCTCCCCAGTCACCTCCAGCTCAGTCAATAGAACCACCACGTGGAACCACCACAGGCTCCAGGCAACCTTGGCATCCTCCTACAGCTCACACATCAGCACATCTTAGTATCTTTACCTTCAAAAGATCCCTCAAGTCCACCCACATCCCACCCCCTCCGCCATCAGCCCCACTCCATGCCCCCACCATCAGCTTTTGCCTGATGGTTGCAGTCTCCAAACTGGTAGCTCAACTCCTCCTTGTAAATCCTACAAGAGCCGATCCCTCCAGATGGATCCTGAGTAGCTAACCAGGCCTAAATTCAAATTACAGACGAGCAGCCATTTGTTGACAGGAGGTCAGGCATGTACTCTGCGTGCCCAGAAAACTCACATCATCAAGTAACTTTGGGAGTTTCATAGCTGTCTGTTCCTGCTCATGCCGCCTGCATCAAAGGTGCTGGAAAATCCCATTTTGCCTCCTATACCTAATCAACGGACTGTGACCTGTGTCAGCCAATCAGAACCAAACAAGTTTGCATCCTTCTTTTGCATAGTGAACCAGAGTGGGAACCTGGGCAGGAACGTTTTCTATAAGAGACAGCCCCTCTCTTTGTTCTCCCAAAACGCCCCTCTGTTGTGTTCCAAAAGCTGCCACTCCCAGTTTGCAAACTACACTGGAATTAAGCCTCATTCCTTTAAAAAACAAAATCATTTCAAGGGATTTGTTGATGTACTCTTCACTCTTTCACGTCTGGTTTTAGAGCAGCTTGAAGACATTTTCCTTCACTCTCTCACTCATTCGTTCATTCAACAAATATTTTTGAGTACCTATTGTGGGCCAGGCACTGTTATAAGTGGGAATTCAGCAGTGATAAAAATAAGCTAGAATCCCTGACCTCACGAAGCTTACAGTTTAAAAAGGGGAACAGGCAATTTACAAAGTATGTAAAACATAGAGTAAATTATATAGTGATACCTTCCAGGAAGAAAAACAAAGCAGGAAAGGGTGCCAAAAAAGTCTCCCTAAGAAGGTGACTTGGCTGTGAATGCCCAAGGGAAGGGAGGAGTGAGCCTGAGCTGTGTGTCTATTTGGGAGAAGGACATTCTGTGCAGAGGGGACCCAGCGCCAGGGCCTGGGACAAAAGCAGGATGGGCACATTCCAGGAATAGCAGGGAGGTGGGGCCAGGGCTAGAACAGAGAGAATGAGGGGAGAGAAATAGGAGAGACCTTAGGGGAAGCCCTCCAATGGTAAAGAGTTACCCTTGGCTGAGCCCCACACACATACCAAAAATCCTATGGAGCATTTTGCATTTATTTATTTCTAATTCTCATAAATCAATAGCCTTCAAAATATCCTTACTTTTCAAATGAGAACATTGAGATTGGGAAATGTTCAGTGACTCGCCCAGGGTCACACAGAGCCCAATCTGTCTAATTTCATTGCACTATAGCTGCTTCTCTATTGATCTGGGTTTGTGCCATGATACTAAGTCAGGGCATGGCTTAAGCAAATCCGCTTAGCTCTGAGGTCAATCACGAATTGAATTATGACCTCAGTTCTGAATTAGAAAGAGCTGCTCAGAGCAGACTGTGAGCTCAAACCAAAACTCACTGTGAACAACAGCCTTAATTGGCCTCTATGTTCTTAGAGACTTGAGGTTCAATTTCCATGGACTTCAGTTTCTCCAGTGTAAAATGAGATTGGAGTTCATCAACTGGTCTCTAGGCTAGAAAGGCCCTTAGAGATCGTGCAATTCAACATCCTCATTTGCAGAAGGTGAGACAGTCTCAAAGAGGAGGCATGACCAGCACAAGGTCACAAGGTGGGTCAAAGGCAGAGCTGGGACTCCCACCCAACTCAGTGCTCCCCCCACCACAGGGCACACACCTGCCCCCGTGGAGACATGTGAATGACCCTGCCTTTGCTTCAAGGTACTAGAGTAAGGGGAAGGGAATGAAAACTGGGGCAAGTGTTCCAAGTGAGTCCTTGAAGGAACCTTCCCTGCCCTGGCACAATGCTCAGTCCTTCCTCACACCTGGTAGCAGCCCCCAAAAAGATATGTCCGCATTCTAATAGCTGGACCAGGGGATAATACTTAATATAGCAAAAGATGGGATTAAGTTTATGGTCTTGAGAGGAGGAGGAGGAGCTCATTCTGGATTATCATGGGGGTCCTAAATGCACTCACAGGTGTCCTTCCTGAACAGCAGTAAGAGTCTTGGGACAAGGGAGGCAGAGAATGAAGTGGTGGAGCCATCAGCCAAGGAATGCCTGGAGCCACCAGCAGCTGGGAGACACAGGGAACGGATTCTCCCCTAGAACCTCTGGAGGGAGCACAGCCGTATTCATACCTTAATTTCATTTTCTGCTCAGTGAAACCGATTTCAGACTGCTAGCCGCCAGAGCTGTGAGAGAAGACATTTCTATTGTTTGAAGCCCCAAGTTTGTGGTAATTTGTTCCAACAGCCCCAGGAAACGAGTTACCCCCATCTGCTAACTTCTTGCTGTTTTCCCAACCTCTTGCCACTCTGTCTACTCCCTTGTCTGAATGGCCCCAGACTCCAGCTGCAGATACCTTATCCCCCTCCACTGCAGCTCTCCCCTCAGCCTCAGCCCTTACCTCTCCAGCTTACCCTCTCTTCTCTGCCCCTTGCCACTCATCCTTCCCAGTTCTTCCAGTCCCCAGAACCTCCCTTCCCAACAGCAGCTCCCCAAGGCACCCCCTCCCCTTCTGCCTGAGACAACAGTGGGCTGGAAGCCTCTTCCAGCAGCGTCACAAATCTTCATTAGGGCCATAACGATCACTAATGTGCTGGAACCGCAACGGTCTGTTAGCAAGCCTTGTTAGTGGCAGCATGATGGATGAGGGCCCGGCTGCCAACCAGCCCCCGCCCCCCACCCCTGCCCCCAAGTTGTCATTGCCTTGCTGGTGAGTTTTATGAATGAAAGAAAGTACGATGGAATTGCTATTAGGATGAACTCAGGGCTGGGCCAGCATGGGGGCTGCAGCTCCCTCTCTTAGAGTGGGCAGAGCTGCTCCTCAGTACCGTAAGAGGCACCACCCTTAGTAAAGCTCCCTCTACCCAACCAAACCAGACCATGAGCAATCCAGGAGGCTTCCCACATAAAACAGGAGACGCTCAATTAAATTTGAATTTCAGATGAGCAACAAATAAGTATGAACCATGCAATATCCAACACATATCTATGCTACAAATGTATTTATTTTTTATCCAGAAGTCAAAGTTCAGATACAATTGGGGCATCCCCTATTTTTATTTGCTAAATTCTGGTGACCCTAGACCTGGCCTGGGTCTCCGCCTGGCAGCTCTGGTCAGTGTCCTTTACTCACCACATCACAGCCTACCTTTAACAGCAACACCCGCCCAGACCCTCAGGAGCAGCACTTGGACAGAAGCCAAGGAAGCTGTGGCATTTTGAGGATTTGCTAGAATTCTGAGGCCCAGCCAGGTAGGCTCACGAACTGAAACTTCGGCAGAGACAAAGAACTGATGTGCTGATGTGGTGGCCATGGAAAGCGGGAGACAGTAGGAGATGGCTAGGAAAGGCTGTGCCACAGTCGTGCGATTCATCCAATCCAGCCACCACGTGCTCCACACAGCACTGCCAGCACAGAATGGAGAAAAGCACAGTCTCTGTCCTGAGGGAGGCAAGGAGGATGCTGTGCAATTTCCCTCCCTAATAACCCTGAGGTGAGTGAGGGTGGACTCACCCTCACTCACTCTCTACACCTCCTCCCAGCTCCTGAAATCAGCAGCTGTTCCCACCGTCCCTCACCTGCAATCTCTCACACCAATCGGCATTTCTGTAACTGTGCTGCTCTGTTGTAAGCCCTTGTCCTGTCCCTCCACTTTGGATCATTGCCCTCCATAAACTTATTCTGTTTCAGGTCACCTGCCACCCAGCTGCCACGTTTCTGGCTCTAAGAAACCACAAACTAGATGGAGCAGCTCTTTTTACTGCTATTGATTGTCTCCCCTTTGCCTGCCCAATGAAGACCAAACTCATGGCATGGCACTTAGGAGCCTCTGAGCTCAGCATGGTCCCACCTCATCTCCCATTTGCCTCACTGGCCACCCAGTGCTAGAGGCAGTGGGATGGCAAGGTTCTAGAAAGTGATGTGGGTGAATTTCTTCCTCCTGCTCCTCTTACAGAATCTGAGACCCAGAAGCTCTGGCTAAACCTTTATTATCCAACTTAGCCCAACATGACCTGAGAGAGATCTCTACCCCCTCCCCTAGCCTGCCTGGATAAGCCCATGCCAGGAAGTGTAGAGCCCCCAGGATACTCTGGCCTGGCTCAGTGAGCTCTCTCACCTCTGCCTGAGCCACAGGTGATTTCAAAACTGGCCCAAAACAGTAAGGCAAGCAAGAGATGGGGCTGGGTGTAGAGCCAGGCAACCCGACTCCAGAGCTGGTGCCTTCAGTTGCTCTACTGTGCACAGCCCTGGGTGCTTCTTCACATGTATGGGATGTCTGTGTACAGGCAGCACTAGAGAGAGGAATCCACATCTGCTTCTTAAGGCCATGGGTATACAACTACCCTATCTCTGAAATTATACTACAACTCTACAGGCCCCCAATTTTCCTCTCATTGATCCCCTCAGCATCTTTGTCTTTCCACCTATGTTAAAGTAAGCTGACTGTTAAGAGTCACACACCCGGCCAGGTGTGGTGGCTCATGCCTGTAATCCCAGCACTTTGGGAGGCCAAGGCAGGTGGATCACCTGAGGTCAGGAGTTCGAGACCAGCCTGGCCAAAATGGTGAAACCCCGCCTCTACTAAAAATACAAAAATTAGCCGGTCATGTTGCAGGCACCTGCAATCTCAGCTACTCAGGAGGCTGAGGCACGAGAATCGCTTGAACCCCAGAGATGGAGGCTGCAGTGAGCTGAGCTTGTACCACTGCACTCCAGCCTGGGATACAGACTGAGACTCTGTCTTAAAAAAGAAAAAAAAAAAAAGAGTCATGAGTCACACACCCAAAATTTCTGCGACTTAGCAACACAGGAAGGGTTTTCTTGTTGTTCATTTCAACACTTTGGTCTGGGGAGCTTTGCTCCAGGCAATCACTCAGGGCCCCAGGCTGCTTTCATCTTGTGGTTCCAACATCCTCTAGGTCCTTGGAATTCTCTTCATTCAGAAAGTAAATGAGGTAAGGATTATATGTACAAGGTTTTTATGAACCAGGGCTGCAAGTGGGGCATGTAGTGGACATTGTGATATGCCACCCAGATGCCCCATCAGGCTGAAGGGCTGACTTCCTCAGTCAACAGGAGTATTGCTGGAAGCTCATCTTTACCTTAAATCACCTTCCAGAAATGTCCTGGGCTGAAGGGAGTTGCCTCACACAAGGTCTTATCCCATTTCTAGGGCAGATGACTGGTCAACACAGGGGTCTAAAGGCCCAGCTCCATCACCCCATCCTGCACCCCAGTGCAGAAGAGCCATCCCAGCCTTAGAGTTCTGCCTGGTCAGCTGAGGCCATAGCTGAGTTGGCATCACTCAGTCATCACAGTCTAACTTCTCCCTCCTCCCACCTGCTTCCTTCTCTTCCCTGTAGTTGGTCTCAATCTCAAGAGCACTCCCAGATTAACCTGCATGCTGATCTCTAGTTCAGAGGCTGCTTCCCAGGAGGCCCAAACTACATCTGCGCAGGTCACTTCTGCTCACATTGCACCAGCCCAAACTCAGGACAGTAGCCATACTGAGCTGCAAAAGAGCCCAGAGAGTATAGTCCTGTGGTCTACGCAGGAAAAGGGAAGAGCACGGGGACCAGCAAAGCACATGCCCCTTACCTTACACAACCTTTCAACCTTACAGAGCCCTATGATGGAATGGCCGGAGGGAGCATCTGAAAGTGAAAGTGGAGGAAACATTTGAACCTGAGATCATGAATCCAAAGTACTGGGCTTGGAATCAGAATGTGGGATTTAAGCCCAGCCCTTCTACTTTCTAGGATCAATAAAATGTTATTTTTCTTTCTTCTGTAAATTTCATCCTCAAATCTATAAAATGAGACTAAAAATAGTGGAAGACAAAGCAGCTATTATAAGGATCAACAAGAAAATCTATGCAAAATCAATCATCCCAGCAGTTGGTAAGAAAAAAGTCCCTCTGTGGATACTTGGTGAGTCCAAATCTGTCTCCTGATGTCCGCTTGATCCATGTAAAAACAGTGACTTCTTTGACTCTAAACTTGTGGGTTGGGGCACTCAGGAATCACATCCTATCAAGAGTTGACCAAGTGAAAATAAACTAGCAAGCTGGAGGATTAAATATCATCCCTGTTTTGCTTTCTTTCTAACAAAACTGAAAATGTTTTCCTTTGGTATTAAACCACTTGATCTCGACTCCGGATTCTGCAACCTGAGCTGCCCCGGAGTTCTGTGGTTTGCATGAGTTGGACGGGGATCTGATGCCGGGATCTGGCATCTGCTTGAGGTGGGCCTTTGAAGGCAGGAATGAGACTTGGCTGGCTTGGAACTAGAGGTTCTTCCAGGCTTCGGGCATGCCACTTCAGACGGTACAGCTCTCGTGGGAAGAGGCCAGCTGGGCAGGACAGACTGGGCAGGGGGTGAGACTGCTTCCTTCTTGCTTCATGATTTGAAACCAAACCAGTATAAACCTACAATATAATCAGAGCATTGAGAGGGCCTAGGAATGGAGTCCTATCTACACAATACCCAGGAAAGAATGCTGGGATATCAGAGGCCCTAATAATTCACAGCCAAGGTTTCCGAGCCCGATCTTGGGGCATCAAATGGGAGTCAGTGGGGAATTATACCATTTTGCCCACAGTGATTAAGATCATGGGTTGTAAAGCAAGATCACCAGCATTTAAGTTCTGATTCTGTGGCCGGGCACGGTGGCTCACGCCTGTAATCCCAACACTTTGGGAGGCCGAGGCGGGTGGATCACGAGGTCAGGGGTTTGAGACCAGCCTGGCCAAGATGGTGAAATCCTTCTCTACTAAAAATACAAAAATCAGCTGGGCGTGGTGGCAGACGCCTTTAATACCAGCTACTTGGGTGGCTGAGGGAGGGGAATCGCTTGAACCTGGGAGGCAGAGGTTACAGTGAGCTGAGATGGTGCCATTGCACTCCAGCCTGGGTGACAGAGCAAGACTCTGTCTGAAAAAAATTAATTAATTAATTAATTCAGATTCTGCTTCTTCTAAGCTGTGTGAATGTGTGCAAGCTGGTGACCTAACTCTTCTGTGACTTAGTATTCCCATCTCTAAAATGAAGATCAAAATGGTACCTACATCATCATGCGAACATGAAGATTAGATGGAAGATATCCATGAAACTCTTTAGAAGAACCTGGCATTCAGCAACCATACAATGGAGTTAGGTGCTGTGGCTGCCGCAGCTGCCGCTGTTGTGATAATTATTATACTCAAGATTATGAAAGGGTAGCTTCATTTGCTTGCTTATGTACTCATAGAGATTTCCCTATCCCTTGTCAGTGCTAGACCCTAGACAGGGAGGCCTGGTCCCTGACCCAGAGCTGCCCATGGTCTGCTTAGGTAACAATGAAAGCAAAGATGATTCTGCCTTGACTCAGTTGCTGAAGGTGACAGGATGGCACAGATGTGAGGCTCCTACCTAACCTATCCTGCAGGCATGCTGCTGCCACACTTCATTAACCTAACAAAGAACTATGATTGCTGATGGAGAGACAAGTAGGCCCTTCTGTGAAAGGAGAAATGGGAGGTGGAGTTTGAATGGACTTTCTGTGTAGAAGGCTCAGAGGTGATTGTGCTACTGACAGAGGCTTGGGAGTCCCTCTGCTGCCGTCCTACACCCACCCCGCCTGCCCTCTGACGGGGGAAGCAGAATCATAGGTTCTCAAGACCAAAAGGCAACTTCAAGGGAAGAAGTGCGGATGCGTTTTAGAGAGGCTTCATTTTGTTCTTGAAATCAAGATCCCCCATGTTCAAGCTCTACTAACCTCCGTGAGACTCATGTTCTTATCTACAAAATGGGGGTACTTGATCATAAACTGTTGTAACAATTACATTAAACAATGTTTAGTTATTTATTTTTTGTCATTTACCCTAGATTATTTCACACCACAAAGGGTATTAAACATTTATCAACCCACATATGAGGCAGCAAGAAAAACAAATAGCAAAGAGGAGAAACCACGAATAAAAGGGAAAAAAGAAAGGCAAGGAAAATATCAGTCCACATAACTGCATTCCCTCTGATTCTAGGACAGAGAAAAGCTACAGACTTTGCTTTGAGCTTTCTAGTGGTCAAAGAGAGAAATAGTTCAGTTTCAATTAATTTTGTCAATTACAAAATTAATGGTGTCCACAAAATGAAAACAGACTTGTTGTTCAGAAATGAAGCATGTGTTCTAAAGCTCTTAGCATCTACTTTAAAAATATGCTAGCAGCTACTGTGAACTGCCACAACTTTTACCATCATCATCAAATACGGTGTTTTTTAAAAATAAAGACTGGAAAGTTACTTGTGTGTCCACGGTCAGAAAACATTTTCGAAAAAAAACAGAATAAAACATAACAAAAAAAGAATTTTTATGAAACATTTGTTTCAATTATATATATATATATACAGGGAGGGAAAAGAGAGAGAACTGAGACTGTGATGTAAAACATGCCTTGTGATTCATGTTCAACAAAGTAGATCACACCATCACCTGGCCATGCTTCCCTCCTGTCCAGCCATCCTCCAAGTGAATGTCCACCTCTGCTTCAACACCAAAGCACCAGAGCTTGGCCCAGACCCTTTCCTGGGCAGGACTCTATCACTGACCCTCTCAGTGGTTAAAAAAAAAAAGATTCTTCCTTTGATCTGAAATCTGTCTCCCCAGAATTGTGATGCACCAAAATGTTACCATACATTCTGAAGCAAGTTAATTTCCATTCATTTATTTTATATTTTATTTGAATTCTTCGAAGGCCCTTCTTTGAGCAGAGCTCTGGCCTACCCCCTGGTGAAGTCAGAGAAATAGAGACGCACAGGCCATGATTTCTTGCCACCAGCAAAGCCTAGGGTCCCCTGGGGAAGACACATGAATGTACCAACAGCATATAAGAGAGAGTCATACAAAGAATCCAAGGACCTTACTAGGTGTGGGCTGACAAGCAAATCAAGCAGAAGTAGGTTTCAGATGGAGGCACGGGGGCTGGATGCACAGGCCAGGAGAGTGACAGGATGTTCTGCTTGAATGGGGGCAGAGCTTAGCCCTGAGCGAGGGACAACACCATGGCCGATGGTAGAAAGTCACTCTATGTCTAGAAAAAGGTGAGGGGCATTCCAGGAAGAGTTCTCCTCAACAAATGATGGAGGAAACCATGGAAAAGACAAACAACTAAAAACTGTAATCCAGGTTATCTGTTCCTGTGTCTCTGTAATTAAATTAACACAGAGCAGATAACTATAGATGGTTTATTGCAGAGACTGTCAATATAGGAGGAAAATCAGACCTCCCAGGCCAGCCTGGACTAGGAACCCACGTGAACCAATCAACTGTGATCAGGGGCAGGGCTATGTCAGAATATGGCAGCTCCTGCAGGAGCCACACAGCTGGAGGGAGCATGCTGGACACACAAAGAGCAGGTGTTCTCAGAGGAGAGCTGGCCGGGAAATTAAAACTTTGGGTGGAAGTGGGGGTCAGGGTGCCTTCTGCGGAGTAAGCTCCTGCATGGAAAGAGGCATGCGGTATAGAGGAAAGAACGTTGAAATTAATTCAGGGGTCCTGCTCCCACCTACAGCTGTATCATCTCAAGCACGTCACTATCTTTCTAATGCTCAGTCTCCATTCCTGTAAAGTGGAGGTAATGGTCTCACCTCTGTCCCTCACACAGTTGATAGCCAGATGACATTATGGCTGGGGAAGTGCTTTGTTCATTGTAAAGGGTCCTGTCCAGGTAGGGAGTGGTTAGACGTTTAAGTAAAAGCGGAATAAAAAATAGCCTGCTGTCAGGAATATGACAGAAGAAAGGCCAGCCCCATTGAGAAGCTGAGCTGCATGCTCCCAGGGGTCTTCCATCCCTGTGACACCACGAAATGTTAAGAGACTAGCTCTATCCATCACCACACTTCTGCCAACAAGATTCCCAATTCTCAGCCTCTTTGATTTCTATTCCCATTGAAATTGTTTTCCTTCATGAGCAGGTCCTCATAAAGGCTTATATTTACTAAATCAAACTCACTTTTTAAAATTTATTCCACCCAGAATTTTGTATTTGTCACCAATCTCAATGATGTTTCTCAAAAGAACAGCTATTGATCAAACACGGTACTCTACTAAACAATGTCATGATATAATATAGTCCGCATGCCATAAAGAGCAATGTTGGCTATTTTGGAGTCAAGCTTCCTGGATTTCGAATCTCAGCTCTACCATTTATTCATTATGTGATCTTGGGTAAATTTAGTCAGTGAGCCTCAGTTTTGATATCTGTTAACTAGATAGAAGAATACCCACTTTGAAAGTTTGTGACAATTACAGTTATGATGTTATTAAGATTGTGAAGATTATAGACAACTTACGTAAAACATCTACTATGATGTTTAGCTCATAGTGGAGCTCAAAACATTTATTTTTATTGAAATATACCATATGTATGGTATATTTATTGAAATATATTTTTGAAATATACCATAAGTATAAAATAAATTTTTGAATATTGAAATATACCATATGTATGAAAAGTACACAAATTACAAGCATACAGCTCAACGAATAGTAAAAAGTGGGCGTACCTATGTGACTGGCACCCAAATCCAAAAGCAGAATATGACCAGCACCTAGAAGTCTCCCCCATTCTTCCCTCTAATTGTTACCAGCGCCCCACCCCCAACCCAGGAAAACCAGCAGCTCAACTTCTCTCACCATATACTTGCTTCATCTGTTTCTGCATATTACATAAATGGAATCATACAATATGTAATCTTTGGAATCTGGCACCTTCTACTCAACATTTAATTTGTGAGATGTTATATGTAGTTGTAGTTTATTCCCAACGTTTGTGTTATTATTTTTCAGTTCAGTTTGTGACTTGTCACCTTGAAACAAAATGGTTATCAGAGAAAACTTCCAAATGGCTAAACTTCTATGATTGGACCAAATGATGGCTGCAGTTCAAAAAACCACTAGTTTGATATTTTGAATCACAGAATGATTCACTAAGCTGCCCTGGAGCATAATACATAAAATGTGTACATCCTTTACAATAAATGAAATAAGCCAAGCAGTCACAGCCAACAGCCTAAATGAAAGCAGACATGTATTAAACTCTTAGTGAACTCCAGGGAGAAAGACTGAATTCAAATAAGGAGAATACACATTGCCTATGCAAATAGGTAAATAAAGAGAAATGGTCTCTAAAGTCTCCGGTGGAGTTGTTAAAAATGAGCAGGCATGAAGTACAATGAAAATAGAGTAGACTTTGACACTGGATGAAAACTAGTGTCCAGCCAATGATCCACTGCTCATTAACAGTGTAATTTGAACAAGTTACTTTACGTCTCTGAGTTTCAGTTCCTTCATTTGTAAAATGAAAATAATAGTAGTTAATTCTTAGGGTTTGTTTGAAGATAAAATTAAATAAAACAATGATATAAGATACACAGTAGGTGCTTGTATTAACAAATGAGGGAGACACTTCAAATAGATCACTTAAGAGAGAATGCTGGAATTCAACAGAGAAGTGGCAGGAAATACCTAAAACCTGGGAGGAGAAGGAAGCAAGGCACCCTGTTCTGCCTGAATTGGCAGAAAGCACGGAGAAGCTCCCCAATGCAAGGAAAAGGTAAGTGAGTAGCCCCAGAGGTCTACATTCCCACCACAGACTCCTGTAATCCTAGCCAGAGGAGAGCCCCTCTATCCACACGGGCTCTGAGACTAACAGAGAGAGGCTGCCTGGAGACCATGCAATGGCACTGCTCCAGAGAGGGAGCTCATGCTGGGTCTTGCACACCCCTTGAGTCCTCAGCAGCTACAGCAAGGTACTATTTTGAGAACCCAGCCCCCACCAAACTGCATCATGCCCTAAGGCCCAACAGCCCCTGCATCCATCTACACATCCCTGGAGTCCCACTGACATCCCCCACCTGCAGCTGCCAATGCTGGGTACTGAGAACTGGCCAACCAAATGTCCCTGTCTACAGCAAAACTTCACCACAGCCTGCCTCTACTAACAACCATAACCTCAGCCACTGAGGAAGTCACAGACACTAGTGACACTGTTTACAACCAAAGAAATCACACAGAGACTACACTACTTCACAAACCCACAATCAAAGCCAGGGTGCCCCACCCTAACAAAACCATAAACACATTTTCAGGGAAAAGTCCTCTCCTACAAAAAGAAATTTAAAAAAAAAAAAATGAAAGAGGTGATGGTTGCACCAGATGTTCAGATGTCAATGTAAGAATGTAAGAAACATAAAAAAGTATGAGAATATGACATCTTCAGTGGAACAGAATTAATGATCTAGCAACAGATTCCAATGAAAAAAAATTATGAAATTCCAGACAAAGAATGAAAATAATGCTATTAAAGAAGCTCAGTGACATACAAAAGAACTCATAAAAACAATAAAAAGACATCAGAAAAACAATTCAGGAATTAATAAGAAATTTACCAAAGAGATATCATAAAAGGAACCTAACAGAAATTCTGGAACTGGAGAATTAATTGAATAAAATACAAAATACATTTGAAAACTTCAACCGTAGACTAGATAAAGCTGAAGAAAGAATTTCAGAACTGGAAAAGTTTATAGAAATAACCCAGTCAGATAAAAATTTTTAAAAAGAATGAACAAAGTCTACATGACATATAGAACACCATAAAGTAACCAAATATTCACATTTTCACTGACCCAGGAGGCAAAGAGAAAACAATCTATTAAACAAAATGGTAGCTGAAAATCTCACAAGTCTAGCCAGGGATATAGACATACAAATACAAAAAGCTCAGATATTCCCAAACAAATACAATTCAAAAAGGTCTTCCCTACCACACATTACAGTCAAGCTGTCAGAAGTCAAAGAGAGAATTTTAGGCCAGGCGCGGTGACTCACACCTGTAATCCCAGCACTTTGGGAGGCCGAGGCAGGCGGATCATGAGGTCAGGAGTTTGAGACCAGCCTGGCCAGAATGGTGAAACCCTGTATCTACTAAAATACAAAAAATTAGCTTGGCATGGTGGTGCATGCCTGTAGTCCCAGATACTCGGGAGGCTGAGACAGGATAATTGCTTGAATCCGGCAGGCGGAGACTGCAGTCAGCTGAGATTGCACCACTCCACTCCAGCCTGGGCAACAGAGCGAGATACCATCTCAAAAAAAAAAAAAAAAGAGAAGAAGCAGAAAAGAAAAAGAGAGAGAGAGAATTTTAAAAGCAGCATGAGAAAAGTATCTCATCACTTATGAGAGAACCCCCCATACACTAACAGCACACTTCTCAGCAGAAACCTTAGAGAATGGGATGATATATTCAAAAAGTGGAAAGTAAAAACTGCCATCAAGGATACTATATCCAGCAAAGCTATCTTTCATAAACAAAGAAAAAATGAAATCTTCCCCAGACAAGTAAAAGCTGAGGGAATTTATCACTACTAACCTGACCAAATAAGAAATGCTTGAGGGAGTCCTACAGCTAAAAGCAAAAGGATGATATCTACCATCATGAAGACACACAAAAGTGTAACACCCACAGGTAGAACAAACATGCAAACAAGGAAGAGAAAGGACTCAACAGGAACCACCAAGCCACAGTGACAAACAATAAGAGAAAAAGGAACAAAGAATCTACAGAACAACCAGAAATCAATTAATAAAACAACTGGAATAAGCCTGCATATATTAATAATCTTCAATGTAAACGGACTAAACTTTCTACATAAAATATACAGACTAATGGAATCAATTTTTTAAATGACCCAACTATATGCTGCTTACAAGAAACTCATCACACCTGTAAAGACACATATAGACTTTATAAAAGTAAAGAAATGGAAAAATATGTTCCAGAGAGAAACCAAAAGCAAGCAGGAGTTTCTATACTTAGATAATACAGAGTTTAGGTCAAAAACAGTAAAAAGAGACAAAGAAGTTCACTACATAATAATAAAGGAATCAATTTATTAAGAGGATGGAACAATTATAAACATATATCACACAACACTGGAGCACCTAGATATGTAAAGCAAATATCATTAGATCTAAGGGTAGAGATAGACTCCAATACAGTATTAGTTGAGGATTTCAATACTGACTCTTAGCATAGACAGATCATCTAGACAGAAAATTAACAAAGAAACATTGGATTTAAAAAGCACATTAGAACAAATGGACCTAACAGACACTTACAGAACATTTCATCCAACAAATATAGAACACACAATCTTCTCATTAAGACATGGAAAATTCTTCAGAATACATCATATATTATGACACAAAATGAGTCTCAATAAATTTTTAGAAATCTAAGTCATATTAAGTATTCTCTCAGACCGCAATAGAATAAAACTAGAAACCAGTAACAACAGGAACTTTGGAAACTGTGCAAATACATTTAAACTAAACAACATGCTCCTAAATGACCATGATGTCAAGGAGGACATTAAGAAGGGAAAAAAATGTTTTTTGAAACATGAAAATCCAAACACAACATACCAAAACCTATGGGATACAGCAAAAGCAGTGCTGAGAGAGGTTTATAGCAATAAATCCCTACATCAAAAAAGGTAGAAATATTTCAAATAAGCAAGTTAATGATGTACCTCAAGGAACTAAAAAAGCAAGAATAAACCAAACCCAAAATTAGAGGAAAAAAAGAAATAAAGATCAGAGCAGAATTAAATGAAATAGAGACTAAGAAAATAATACAAATGATCAATGTAATGAAAAGTTGGCATTTTGAAAAGATAAACAAAATCAATAAACTGCTAGTTAGACTAACAAAAAATAAAAAAGAGAAAACCCAAATAAATAAATCAGAAACAAAAAAGGAGACATGACAACAGATACCACAGAAATATAAAAGATGATCAGGGACTATTATGAACAACTATCTACTAACAAACTGGAAAATGTAGAGGACCTAAATAAATTCCTGTACACATGCAACCTACCAAGATTGAATCAGGAAAAAAAAAAATAGAAAACTTGAGCAGAACAATAATGAATAATGAGATTGAATCAGTAATAAAAAGTCTTCCAACAAAGAAAAGTGCAAGATTGGATGGCTTCACTGCTGAATTCTGCCAAACACACAAAGAAGGAATAATACCAATTCTCCTCAAGCTATTTCAACAAATTGAAGAGGAAGGCATTCCTCCTAACACATTCCACAAGACCAGCATTACCCTAATAGCAAAACAGACCAGGATGCAGCAAATGAAAAAAAAGCTACAGGCCAATATCCCTGATGAGTATGGACAAAAAATCTCCCCAAAATATTAGCAAACCAAATTCAACAGTACAGAAAAAGGTAATACACCATGATCAAGTGCAATTTATCTCAGGGATGCAAGAATACATATACTAATCAATAACTGTGATACATCACATCAACAGTATCAAGGAAAAAACCCATATGATTATTTCAATAGATACAAAACTCTCAAGAATCTAGATGTAGAAGGGACATACCTCAACATAATAAAAGCCATATATGACAAAACTCTCAAGAATCTAGATGTAGAAGGGACATACCTCAACATAATAAAAGCCATATATGACAAACCCACCGCTAACATTATACTGAATAGGTAAAAGCTGAAAGCCTTTCCTCTAAGAACTGGAATAAGACAAGGATGCCCACTTTCACCACTCCTATTCAAAATAGTACTGGAAGTCCTAACCAGAGCAATCAAGCAAGAGAAAAAAAATAAAAGGCATCCAAATTGGAAAAGAGGAAGTAAAATTGTCTCACTTTGCAGATGACATGATTTTATATTTAGAAAAACCTAAAGCTCTTATGTCGGATAAATTCAGTAAAGTTACAGGATACAGAATCAACATACAAAAATTAGTAGTGTTTTTGTATACCAATGATGAACTAGCTGAGAAAGAAATCAAGAAGGCAATCCCATCTATACTAGCTAAAAAAAATAAATAAAATATACAGGAATATTTTTAACTAAGGAGGTGGAAGACCTCTAAGAGGAAAACTATAAAACTCTGATGAAAGAAATTGAAGACGACACAAAGAAATGGAAAGATGTCACATGCTCATGGATTGGGAGACTTGACATCATTAAAATGACCATACTACTCAAGGCAATTTACATATTCAATGCAATCCCTATTGAAATACCAGTGTCAATTTTCACAGAAATACAAAAAACCATACTAAAATGTGTATAGAACCAAAAAAGAAGCTGAATAGTCAAAGCAATCCTGAGCAAAAAGAACAAAGCTGGAGGCATCCTACTACCTGATTTCAAAATATATTACAAGGTTATAATAATCAAAGCAGCATGGTATTGGTATAAAAAGGGGAGCATAGACAAGTGGAATACAATAGAGCACACAGAAATAAATCCACATATTTACAGCCATAGGGTTTTTACAAAGGCGCTATGAGCCCCAAACATCTGAGACAGGTCCCAGTCAGTTCAGAAAGTTATTTTGCCAAGGTAAGGTTAAGGATGCATGCCTGTGACACAGCCTCAGGAGGTCCTGATGATATGTGCCCAAGGTGGCTGGGGGACAGCTCAGTTTTACACATTTTAGGGAAATAAGAGACATCAATCAATATATGTAAGATGACCACTGGTTCAGTCAGAAAAGGCAGGACAACTCTAAGCAAAGGCAGGACAACTCAAATTGGGGAGGGGGCTTCCAGGTCATAGGTAGATAAGAGACAAACGGTTGCCTCCTTTCTAAAGGAGGCAATTGGATATGCATTCATCACAGTGAGAAGAGGGATGACTTTGAATAGAAGGAAAGGCAGGTTTGCCCTAAGCAGTTCCCAGCTTGCCTTTTCTCTTTAGCTTAGTGATTTTGGGGTCCCAAGACTTGTTTTCCTTTCATGGTGCCAAGAATATACACTGGGAAAGGACATCCTCTTCCATAAATGGTGCTGGGAAAATTAGAGCTCCATGAAGCTCTAATGCAGAAGCATGAACCTGGACCCCTAGGTTCACTGTAGATCTCATACCATATATTAATACAAAAACCAGCTCAAGATGGATCAAAGACTTAAACATAAGACCTGAAAATATAAAACTACTACATCAGGGAAACACTTCAGAACATTTGTCTAGGCAAAGATGTCGAGGATAAGACCTCAACAGCACAAAAATAGACAAAAGAGACTTAACCTAAAAAGCTTTTGCATAACAAAGAAAACAACCAACAGAATGAAGAGATAACCTGATGAATGGAAGAAAATACTTGCAAACTATTAATCTCACAAGGGGCTAATATCTAGAAAATACTCAAGGAACTCAAATAACTCAGTGCAATAATAATAATAATCCCGTTGAAATGTGGGCAAAGGACATGAATAGACATGTCTCAAAAGATGACACACAAATGGCCAACAGGTATATGAAAAAATGCTAACCATCATTAATAGTCAGGGAAATGCAAATCAGAACCACAATGAGATATTATCTCACCCCAGCTAAAGTGGCTATTATGGAAGAGATTTAAAAAAACAACAAAACAAAACAAAAAAACAGATGTTGGCAAGGATGTGGGAGGAAAATGACTCTCATACACTGTTTATGGGGATGTAAATTAGTACAACCACAATGGAAAACAGTGTGGAGATTTCTCAAAAAGCTAAAAAAACAAAAAACAAACAAACAAACAAAAAACTATACAATCCAACAATCCCATTACTGGGTATTTATCCAAAGGAAAAGAAATCAGTATATCAAAAGGATACCTGAACGCCCATGTTTATCACAGCGCTGTTCACAGTAGCTAATATATGTGGGGTGTGGTGATGAAGAGAGGTTGATGAACGGACACAAACATACAGTTCGATAAAAGGAATAAGTTCTAATGTTAGATAGCAGAGTAGGGTGACTATGGATAGCAATGATGTACTGTACATAGCTAGAAGAGAGAACTTCAAATCAAATGTTCCCAAAACATAAAAACCATAAATACTTGAGGTGTTGGGTGCCCTAAATACCCTGACATGATTATTACACATTCTGTGCATGTCACAAAATATCACATGTACCCCATAAATATGCACAAATATTATATATCCATTTTAAACATCATAAAAGAAATGAGGGAGATGCCACCCCATATTCCTTGCTCAGAACAAACTTGACTTGTATGTTTCTAAGCAGCTGGTACTATGAGCATTTTGAGGGCAGATTCTGAACTTTATCTCCAGATCATCTGTGCTTAGCATTTGACACTAAAACTGAATATTGAATTCAATCTTACCTATCACAAGGTATACGTGTAGCTCTGGGAGCTTACGTATTTGGAGAGAAGTCAGTGACATGAATATTGATTACTGCTCCCACATGTCAGCCTGTATGCCAATCACTTTGCAGATGGTAGTGAACCTGGATCGTTTTGCCATTTAATCCTTATAATTCTATGAAACACAGGTTTATAGACCAGAAGCTGAAAGTCAGAACGGTTAAGGTCATACATCCAGTTAGTTTAGCATCAAGATTGGGATCCCATCTGTATACTTCCAAACACTGGCTCCTTCTACTTCACCATGGTTTCTCATTAATCCTCACCACCTTCTCTGCCCATTCATTAATTCAGTTACTTATTCATTTATTCATTAAATCCGGCAACAAATAAATATTCATGGAGAACCTTCCACGTGCCAGACTCTCTTCTAGGCAACTGCAGTGGAGCAACAAAAGACAAGCAAGGTCCCTACCCAAATGAAGCTTATATCCCAGCTAGGAAAGGATTTGACCATCTAAATAGCATTCAGATGGCTGATCTATAAAATATATAAATAGGGAAACGTCATTCAGGGATGGTCACCTGTCAAGTAAAGCTTTCTTGAAGAGGTAACATTTGAGCTGAGACCCAAACAATGTCCCTTGAAGTGGTTCCAGCTGACATATCCTCCTGCCCGTCAACATACTCTTTCATTTATTCCTGAAATTGACCCACAGAATATTCTAAGCCACCCCCAGGCCTCCTGGGGATCCGTTTTGAAAGCTGGATTTACAGATTAGTAAGAACAGATCCCAGCCTGCCTCCTTGCCAAAGTCCTGTCGGCACTTGCAGATGGTTTTTACAGATTGCTGCTTCTTATCTGTCTGGGCTGGCCCTCTCACTCGAAGGGAGAAACAGCTCATGGGAGATGGATGATTTCCAAGCAGCTTTTATGCAGCAAGTCATCCCTGTGGTTTTCACCCCCAGAGAACCCTTGGCTTATATCCTTTATCTCCCTACACCACTGTCCCCGTAAAGAAAAGAACTAGGAGTGACTGAGTGTCTACTATGCTCCAAACACTGCACTTTGCACACTCATCTGAAAATGCCTTTCGTTCTCATGCCCTGGGCATTACCTTCTTATACCTGGTGACACAGTCTTGCTCGTGGTCACAAATATGGCAATTGCTCTTTCCTCTACAGAAGTATTTATTTGTAAGGAAATACATCTGGAGGCAGCACACTAACTACTGAATATTTAATGTAAGTAATATAAGGCTATAGTAAGAGAAATACTGGGCCCGAACAGGAAAGAAATTAAATTAACAGAGAAACTGCATGAGGTGTGAATTCAGGCAGACTTGGATTCTAAATCTTCTTCACTATAGCACAGGGATGTTTAAGGAATCATTTAACTTCCCTAAGCATTTTTTCTCCATCTGAAAAGTGATGTTAATGCTACCTAGAGAAGTTTAATAGAGTAAGGAAAAAGGTTGGTCCCAGACAAAGCTGAGCAGTATATGATTGTGTCCAAGGGTGAGAAGAGTAAACATAGAGTAATATTCACTTCAAAAATGTACTATAATCTGGCTAGTTGCGATGGCTCATGCCTGTAATTCCAGCACTTTGGGAGGTCAAGGTGGGTGGACCACCTGAGATCAGGAGTTTGAGACCAGCCTGGCCAACATGGTGAAACCCTATCTCTACCAAAAATATAAAAATTAGCCAGGCGTGGTGGTGGGTGCCTGTGATCTCAGCTACTAAGGAAGCTGAGGCAGGAAAATTGCTTGAACCCGGGAGGTGGAGGTTGCAGTGAGCCGAGATCGCACCACTGCACTCCAGCCTGGGTGACAGAGCGAGACACCGTCTCAAAAAAAAAAAAAAAAAAAAAGTATAATCTAAGGCTTAGGTATGAGAGTTTTGTTGTTGGTGGTGGTAGTGGTGGTGGTGGTGGTAGTGGTGGTTTTTTACAATAATGGCATTGTTTTTGGCCCACCAAACATCAGTTTCTTAGGGTGAAATCACATTCCCCAAGCTCACTAAACTGGGGAAAAGCCAGAATATAAACTTTTTAAATAAGGACTAGATTGTGATACAACCTCAAGGTCGACAGCATTTCCACTGTTCACTTGAAAGCACACGGGAAGCCAAATTATAATCAGAAGGTCTACTGGTGAACATGGAATCAGAACAAGAGAATTCAATGAAACACCTCTTTCAAAGCATCCAAGACAAGTTGGTCCTCCCACAGCACTGGTAAAGTTTGTCTCCACAGCTCATCTGCTTCTTTGGGTCCTTTCTATGGCCTCTTGCCTTCTCTTAGAAAGGCTAACACATGGCTTATACCTGTAATCCCAGCACTTTGGGAGGCCGAGGCAGGTGGCCCATGCCTGTAATCCCAGCTCCTCAGGAGGCTGAGGCAGGAGAATCACTTGAACCTGGGAGGCAGAGGCTGCAGTGAGCCCAGTTCGTGCCACAGAGCAAGACTCTGCCTCAAAAAAAAAAAAAAAAAAAAAAAAAAAGGAAGGCTAACACGTTCAATTGAGTTACTTCAAGTCTTTTAGACCCAAGAAACATTTTGCTGTTAGAAGTGATTATGCATCACCCTCTTCTGATCTCCTTATGTTGGTTTTATAATTTAGCTTTCAGGAAGGTATCTTAGTTCTTTGTAAAAGAGTCTTAGGGGTAAGAGATCTGGGTAAGTGTAAGCGATGATTCTTTTCCTCTTACATTAATCAAATTCACAGTTTAAGACATTCCATAAAAGGAAAATCCTGCCCCAAAAGATGTCCCTTATAAATTTTAAAAAAACGTTTAGAGAAGAAACAACAGTTCTACACACTGTCTTCCAGAAAACAGAAGACAGAATGCCTCATACCTCGCTTTTTGAGGTCAGCGTTACCCTGATAGTCAAATCAGATGAAGGCAGGATTAGAAAAGAAAACTGCTGACCAATAATCCTCTTGAACATAGACACAGAAATCCTCAGCAAAATATTAACAAATCGGCTGGGTGTGGTGGCTCATGCGGTAGTCCCAGCACTTTGGGAAGCCAAGGTGGGTGGATCACGTGAGGTCAGGAGTTTGAGACCAGCCTGGTCAACATCGTGAAACCCCAGCTCTACTAAAAATACAAAAATTAGCTGGGCATGGTAGTGCATGCTTGTAATCCCAGCTACTCGGGAGGCAGAGGCAGGAGAATCGCTTGAACCCAGGAGGCGGAGACTGTGGGTGGGCCGAGATTGCACCACGCCATTGCACTCCAGCCTAGGTGACAGAGCAAGACTCTGTCTTAAAAATAAATTAATTAATTAAATAAATCTACCACAAAAAAAACACCATGACCAAGTGGGGTTTATTTTATGAATGCAAAGCTTGTTCAATAAGTAATCATCTAACAGTCTAAAGAAGAAAAACCAAATGATTATATAGTTGGTGCCGAAAAGGCATATGACAAAACTTAGTATCTATTCATAATAGAAATTCTCAGCAACTAGAAATAAAAGGAAACTTTCTCAACCGGAGAAAGGATATCTACAAGAAACCTGCAGTTCACATCATAGTTAACAGTGAAAACTGAGTAATTTCTCCCAAAGATCAGGAACAAGGCAAAGGTGTCCATCCTCACTAGTGTTCAACATCACACTGTAAGTGCTTGCCAGTGAACTGAGGCAGGAAAAAGAAGCAAAAGGCCTACATATGGGAAAGAAAGAAAGAAAACTGCACTTATTTTCATAAGAAATAATTTTCTACACTAAAAAACTTCTAGACCTAGTAAGTGCATTTAGCAAGGCCACAGGACACAAAGCCAACACACAAAAATCAATCAGATTCCTGTATACTACTCATGAACAATTGGAAACTAAAGTTTTTTTAAGTTTATAATAGCTGCCCCCCCAATTAAATACTTAGATATAAACCTAACAAGTTAAATACTTAGATATAAACCTAACAAGTCATCTGCAATAGGAGTCTGCAAACTTTCTGCAAGGAGCACATAGTAAACTTTTTAGACTTTGCAGGCTGCTATGATCTCCATTGAATGTTCTTTGTTTTTGTTCTGTTTTGTTTTATTTTGAGGATTTTTAGAAACTTCTTAACTCACTAGTCCCACAAAATAGGCCACAGACCAGATTTAACTGCTAGGTCATAATTTGCAAACTCCTGACCTATAGGATCTGTATGCTAAAAACTACAAAATTCTAATGAAAAAAAATCAAAGAAGACACAAATAAATGGGGAGACATCCTGTGTTCATGGTTTGGAAGACTCGGTGTAGTAAAGACAACAGATGTCTCAGAACTGATCTACAGATTTAACAAAGTATCAATCAAAATCCCAGAACTTGTTTGTAGATACAGACAAGTTGATTCTAAAATTTATATGAAAAGGCGAAGGAACGAGCAAAGCTAAAACTGTTTTTTTTTTTTAAAGTATAAAGTTGAAATGATTACACTACCCAATTTTAAGGCTTATTACAAAAGTATGGTAATTATGATAGTGTGGTATGAGTGAAAGAGGAGACACTTAGATCAATGGGATAAAATAAAGAGACCACAAATTGATGCACAAATATAGTCATCTAATTTTAGACAAAGGTGCAAAAACAATTCAATCAAGAAAGAGTAGTCTTTTTGGTAGATGGTGCTAGAACAACTGGATAATCTATATGCAAATATGAATATTGACCTAAACCTCACACCTTGTAAAAAATTAACTCAAATATATTAACTTAAACATAAAATCAAAAATTGTAAAACTTTTAGAAGTAACATAAAAGAAAATCTTTGTGCCCTGGAGCTAGGGAAAGATACATATCAAAAGCACAATCTATAAAAGAAAAAAAAATGATATACTGGACTTTATCAAAATTAAAACTTTTTCTCTAATGAGTTTTCTTTGGCATCACTTCACTGAAATAAAGGGATGTTTATAGAGATTTAAAGGAAGGGATGCCAAGGTGCCTCTGGGCATGGTTACATACTCTGTTCCATCATCCCTGATAGGGCAGGAGCCACATGTTTTCTTTGGGTTGGATAATGGCCGTAACCATACACCTACTTTAGGGTCATTGTCAGAAACTGCCCTTTGCCTTGCATGTCTGTACAGGCCCAGTCACCTTCTCAAAAAAGGCAAAAATTAGAAAGCCATGCAGAGGAGAAACACTTGCTCAGGAAAACAATCAACTAGCAATTATTTTTTTACAATGAAATATCAAAGTATTATTTCCTCCTAAAAATATTCCTCTCTGAAACGTCTCATGTTTGAAGTTACTTTAAAATATTACTGGTGCCTTTCTTCTTCAGTACATTTTCTTTGAAGAGACTTTTCAAAACCTTGGCCATCAGGCTTTCTCTCATTTGAGATGAGTGTTCTACGTAATAAGTAGTCTTGATATCTTTCCTACTAGGAGGCAGAAAACTCTTCAGTTTTACAGTAAACTGGAGAAAATATGTATGCATTGGTGTATCCTCATCAAGGTGGCAGGAGGAGACTTGAAAAGGTGATATGTGCCTCGTAGGTGATTCTTTCTTCCCTGGTTTCTAAGCTCAGCACATTTTTTACTAAATCAAGCATATTACATTTCAAAGCCCTAATATATTTATTAAATATTCAATTTACACAGTCCACAGCTTCTTAGCTATCGCGAGATCAGTTGCCTCTGCCCTGAAATCTGCTGGACGCGGTTCCAACTGGCCTCTTTTCAGGATTCCTCCTTACAGCCTGATGAGAATGAATAGGAGATAAAGGACAAGGAGGAAAGATCTGGTAGCCTGGCAAGTGAGAGATGGAAAAATGGGGGGACAAAGGATGGTTTCCAAAAGAAGAGAATCTTTAAACGACGTGCATTTTAAGTGAAGAGTTCTGGAAGTTTCATCCCTATAAAGCTGTAGGGACGTCTGTCTGCTCTAGAGTGAAGTTTTATGGCAGCAGTCACAGGGAGATAGGCAAAGATGAATGGTGTTGCCTTGGAATGAACTTTTTATGAGTTCGCTCTGGTTGCTAGGTATGTGCGAAACATTCTTTCCTTGGGTCAGAGATTTTATTACCTTTCCAATGGCCAGGGTTTCACTGTTATAACTGATGAAAAACATTTGTGCCGTATTCAAAGGGCTGAATAACCAGCTCATAACAACAGGCCACATTTATGGGGGAAATTGGAGGAGTCACTTCAATCCAAGCAGCCCAGACTAGTTCAGACCAGAGGCCGAAAGAGGAAGAGTAAAAGTGCCGGTCCCAGGGAGGCCAACTCAGGACACCAGCCACAGAAGCCAAAATGTCCAGGAGATAGGACTTATTCCAAGACACACTTCACTCATGTGCTCACGAGGACCTTCAGTGGTAAGTGGAGATTGAAGCTTCCTGGATACTGGCAGAGCCAAATAATTCAATTTGGCCAAACTCGAGGCGTCATGGTTAATTTTGCTTTGGCTTTGCCTAGAGCCACTATCTGCAGGTCAGAGGTGGAATTTCTTGGATTTTAAGTTGAAACCAAAAGATCCTGATGAGCTCTGCCATACTATCAAAGGGAGGCCTGAAGAAGTGAGAGAGAAAAGGAAAAGGCAAAAGTTGGCAGGAGGAAAAAGGGAGGAAAGAAAGAAGCTAGCTGCTTATTTAGCACTTAGCAAATATGTGGCTTGTGCTAAGGACGTATGACATCTCATGCTATGGTCAAGAAAGACTAAATGAAACTTGCTCTCTTGAGACAGCTCATAAAAGTGTGGACCATTCAAACTAAAAGGATATTAGCAATTGAGTGGGTTCGTTTGTTTGTATAAAATACATGTTTACAACATAATGCTATGGAAGGTATATAGAAAGTAAAATGGTAAGCCTACAGGACTTATGGGACATCATTAAGTAAACAAATCTTCACACTGTGAGTATTTCAAAGGGAGAGAGACCGAGAGGGGCACAGAAAGCTTATTTAACAAAATAATTGTTGAGTGTTTTTTAAACCCTATTTTTCAGAGGCAGCAGCAAACTTTGGTTCAAATGAAATCATCAGGAAACCCACTGCACAGAAACAGATAAAAGTATAACTATGACCTTGGGGGACATTTGAGTTTCCTAAATAAGAAAGAGAGTTGGTGAAAGAAACAGACAAGAGCTCAGATGACAGATCTCTCTCACTCTTTCTCTCCCCGCCAAACCCCCAACCTTAATTATTTCCACCACATCATACCACTTCCTTATGGAGGCCTAACAAATCTTCCTGAATTCATGTTTCATCTCTCCAATAAGATCATCATCCCCATCACCTCTCGGCCTTTTGGCTAAGGTCAAGTGTCAAGATCATAAGCTTGATCATAAACAAATGTCAAATCTCATACTTTTTTCATTTATTTTACATTAAGGGGTACATGTGCAGGTTTGTTACATAGGTAAACTGCATGTCTGAGGGGCTTGGTGTACAGAGTGCTTCGTCACCTAGGTAATAGGCGTAGTACCCAACAGGCAGTTCTCCAACCCTCTCCCTCTACTCACCCTCCAGCCTCAAGTAGGCCCCATGGTCTGTTGTTCCCTTCTTTATATTCATGTGTACTTAATATTCGGCTCCCACTTATAAGTGAGAACAGGTATTTGGTTTTCTGTTCCTGATGTTAGTTTGCTTATGATAATGGCCTCTAGCTCCATCTATGTTGCTGCAAAGGACATGATCTCATTCTTTTCTAAGGCTATAGTATTCTTTTTTTATTTCCAACTTTTAAGTTCAGGGGTACATGTGCAGGATGTGGTTACAGAGGTAAATATGTGCCCTAGTAGTTTGTTGCACAGATCATCCCATCACCTATGTATTAAGCCCAGCATTCATAGCTATTCTTTCTGATGCTCTCCCTCCTCGCACCCCC
Source organism: Pan troglodytes (assembly GCF_028858775.2). Classification (NCBI taxonomy): domain Eukaryota; kingdom Metazoa; phylum Chordata; class Mammalia; order Primates; family Hominidae; genus Pan; species Pan troglodytes. Next base: position 110,911,309 of record NC_072410.2, read on the forward strand.
ACCCTCCTACAGGCCCCAGTGTATGCTATTCTCCACCATGTGTCCATGTGTTCTCATCATTCAGCTCCCACTTATAAGTGAGAACAGGCGGTATTTGGTTTTCTGTTCCTGCATTAGTTTGCTGAGGATAATGCCTTCCAGCTCCAACTATGTCTCTGCGAAGTACATGATCTCATTCCTTTTTATGGCTGCATGGTGTATATGTACCACATTTTCTTTATGCAGTCTATCACTGATGGGCATTTGGGTTGATTCCATGTCTTTGCTATTGTGAATACTGCTGCAATGAACATATACATGCATGTATCTTATAATAGAATGATTTCTATTCCTTTTTGTGTACATACCCAGTAATTGGATTGCTGGGTCAAATGGTATTTCTGCCCCTAGGTCCTTGAGGAATCGCCACACTGTCTCCCACAATGGTTAAACTAATGTATGCTCCCACCAATAGCGTAAAAGCATTCCTTTTTCTCTACAACCTCACCAGCATCTGTTGACTTTTTAATAACAGCCATTCTGACTGGTGTGAGGTGGTATCTCACTGTGGTTTTGATTTTGCATTTCTCTAATGATCAGCGATATTGAGCTTTATCCCATGTTTGTTGGCCGCATGTATGTCTTCTTTTGAGAAGTGTCTGTTCATGTCATTTGCAACCACTTTTTATTGGGGTTGTTTTTTTCTTACAAGTTCATTTAAATTCCTTGTAGATGCTGGATATTAGACCTTTGTCAGATGCATAGTTTGCCAATATTTTCTCCCATTCTGTAAATTTTCTGTTCACTCTGATGATAATTTCTTTTACTGTGCAGAAGCTGTTTAATTAGATCCCATTTGTCTATTTTTGCTTTTGTTGCAATTGCTTTTGGCATCTTCACCATGAAAACTTTAACTGTGCCTATGTTCTGAATGGTATTGCCTGGATTTCCTTCTAGGGTTTTTATAGTTTTGGGTTTTACAGTTAAGTATTTAATCCATCTTGAGTTGATTTTTGTATATGGCATAAGGAAGGGGTCCAGTTTCAATTTTCTGCTTATGGCTGGCAAGTACTCCCAGCACCATTTATTAAACAGGGAATCCATTCCCCATTGCTTTCATCAGGTTTGTTGAAGATCAGGTGGTTGTAGGTATGTGGCCTTATTTCTGGGTTCTCTATTCTGCCCTATTGGTCTATGTGTCTGTTCTTGTACCAGTACCATGCTGTTTTGGTTACTATAGCCTTGTAGTATAGTTTGAGGTTGGGTAGCATGATGCCTCTTGCTTTGTTCTTTTTCCTTAGGATTGTATTGGCTATTTGGGCTTTTTGGTTCCAAATGAATTTTAAAATAGTTTTTTCTAATTCTGTGAAGAATGTCAATGGTAGTTTAATGGGAATAGCATTAAATCTATAAATTGCTCCGGGCAATATGGCCATTTTCACAATATTGATGCTTCCTATCCATGAGCATGGAATGTTTTTCCATTTGTTTGTGTCAGCTCTGATTTCTTTGAGCAGTGGTTTGTAGTTCTCCTTGAAGAGGTCCTTCACTTCCCTTGTTAATTGTATTCCTAGGTATTTTATTCTTTTTGTAGCAATTGTGAATGAGAATTCATTCATGATTTGGTTCTTGGTTTGCCTGTTGTTTGTGTATAGAAATGCTAGCGATTTTCGCACATTGATTTTGTATGCTGAGACTTTGCTGAAGTTGCTTACCAGCCTAGAGCACAGGGCTTGGAAGGTCTGTAGTCAAGCAGGGTTATTCCAAGTGGTGCATCTATGGAGGTACCACCCCAGAACGGAGAGACAAGTTTTCATAGAAAGAAAAATCACTATGTGTGAAGCTGGGACAAGCACAAAACTAGAGAATGGGCAAGGATTAGGGAAGCAAGAGGTCCAAACAGGACACAGTGCTAATGCTGCAAAGAATGAGAATTCATTTGTTAAAAACAGATATATTCTAATATTGTTGCTATCGTTGATTATGTAAGCATGTTAAGAATATGTTAAAGCATGTTAAGTCCCTAGGCTTCTCAAATCCTCTTCCTCTCCTTTTACGGTTATATAACATAATCAGACTGGACATGGGCTCATGAGAGGGATGTAGGTCTCAGTTCAATTTGATAAATATTTATGGTACATCAGACACTTTGCAAAGAGCTAGGATACAGAGTTCCTTGACTTCAAGAAACAAACAGATACTCCTTTCCTTCAAAAATAGGAAAAATGCATCCCTGCCTTCAAAAAGCAAGTAGTCTCTTCAAAAAATGCTTGAATAATTTCAGTACAGAGGGCTAAGTGTTTAACACAGTGTCTGATAACAAATACCCAATGCATATCTGTTGAAGGCATGAACGAATGATAGAAGTACACCTCCAGTGGTACATGAGTATAGCGCAGAAATGAGTACAGTCTAAGGTAGGACATGATTGAAAGAATAATCAATTCAGTAAAAAAAATTAATAAATGTGAAATGAAGTGATATGTTTTAGACCACTTTGGATTTTACGAAATACTTGTACATGGAATGTCTCATTTATACTCACACCAACAAATAAGGAAGGTAGAATCCCTCCTCATTTTTCATATAAGTCAATAGAAAAGTAAGAAACAGGCCAAGGTCATCCAGCTAATGAAAGTCAGAGCTGGTACTTAAACCCATTTCTTGCAACTCTAAAGTTTGTGTATTTTACAGAAGCCCATGCTGCCACCAAGAGTCGACAAGTCTCAGATCTCTACTTGGAACCTTGCATTCAAAATGTACTTCCACTACCATTTTCTAAGGTGTCTACCATTGACTAAGGTGTCATTTCAGCTTCCAAAATGGGAAGGTGGGGAATCTTATGAAATTTCTGGAGCCATCACCTTGACTCTCTTTTCCTGGCCCCAGCAGATAGAAAAACAAATGGTGAAAAGGAAAATGATAATAGTAGTAAAATGATAGTATTAATAAAGTAGTAGATATACTCTTTAACAAAAATGCATTAAATGAATGCAAATCATTTAACAAATCATCAGTCATAATCACAGGAAGGTATTGTTAGCATAATGTTTGAGGGAACAATAAAATCATACATATATACCATTTTCAGGTACAGCATCATCAATTTAACTTTGTGAGAAATTGAGCTACTTTTTGCAGTTCTCTGATCATTGAGTCCTTGCATGTAAATGAGAAATAACTTGGGCTACTAATGAGAACTCTGAACATAAAGGCAGCACCAAAGCATGGTGCCGCATGAATGAAATGGCTATTTACATTTGTTTAATTATCTAGTTAATTAGGGAACCATAAAATCAGAATGGGCTTGAGAGTTAAAGGGATAGCAGAGAAAATGCAACTGATAGTCTTCTGCTCCTTATCAAATCAAGATTCGCCTGTAAATAATTGCTCCCTGGAAGTTTGCTTCCTATTGCATACCTTGTCAAATCTAAAGGGATCTGCTCAGCATCCTAAAAGCCTCCAAGACCTCATTCTAGGCGTGGTGGGCAGTAGAAAGAGCAGTGTGCTAGAAGTGTGAACCCAGAGGTCTCACTCCATCTTGGAAAAGCCTCCACCCTTCCTCCTCCTCTCCCATGTCAGTCCTCCCCAGGGACCCCACCCATGGGCTTCCAGCCAGAGTCATGGATCACCCCATCCTGCCCACTCTACTTCCTTCACACAGCCACATCCATCTGCTCCTTTGCAGCATAGGTCAGGGCTCACCTTCCACCTGGGCTGTGGCTACCACCTAGTCAGCCTACCTGTCTCCAGCCTCCCTCTGTACTGCAAGGTAAGCCTCTAAGACACAAATCAGATCAAGTCACTCTCACAATGGAAACTCTTTACTGTTTCTCACAACCTTAGAGTAACCGAAGATGAGAATTCAAAGCTCCTCGCCCAGCAGTGTTGACACATGCAGGCTTTACTGTATTTCTTTGACTTGAGGACATGCTGTAAAATCATAATATTAACAGTTTTGTATTTATGAAGTTGGGCAGTCTTAATATGTACAGATAAATGCAGTAGAAAAGCTTATTTTTCTGTTAAAAAAATTGGATTTATGATGTATTTTAGAACTAAGGAGATGAAGTATGAAGAAAAAAGTAGGAAAAATTTTGCTCCATCTATAAGGGAATAGGAGGGATATTTTGAAAATTGAAATATCCACACCATGGTTTTATTATCTTTTTTCTTAAAGTGCATGAACTTGAAGACAGGCCTGGGTTGTCTCCCAATTCTAACACTTTCTAGCTCTTTGACCTTGGAAAAGTTATTCAACTCACTAAACCACATATAAAATAATACCTATCTCACAGTGCTACTCAAAGAATAAAGTTATATAAGGTAAGATAAACATCTACCACATGTGCAAAGGGAAGGTCTAAGAAAGAAAATATGTAGTAATGGGAATTAATATTATCATTAATGATATTAAATATTATTTCCTACCATAAATTTAGCATTTCCTAAATATCACATTGTTCTTTTCCTCGGTTGATACTATTGTGGCAACTGTAGAAATGAAATGCAGTTGAATGAAGCATCGACAAAACTCTACTTACAACCTAAAGATGCATTTTTAAATTCCAATTTAAAAAAAAAAGTCTATACCCTAACCAAGCATTCCCTTTTCAATTATAGAAATTTCAAATTTGCTTTTACAAAAACAAAAAATGTTTAGATGGTCTGTTAGAGATGATTATGATGGGGTTGGGTCTGTATTTAATACTGCTTTGAATCAGAAGGAAGGATATAGTTGTGTTGCATATTATATTTAATGGAAGTCTGGTAGATTTTCACCCTTAAGTCTTTTATTGCCAATCTTGTTCAGCAAGGAGCAGGTGAAACTCTTCACAAGCTTGCCCTATTCCATTTCGATTAATTCAGCAAGCAAGACGGAATTGGCTGTTTAAATTATCAGTCAGTGGTAGAACGGACTGTTATTAGCACAATATATGCCAGAAATCATGGAGACAGTGCTGGTAGTCTTCTCAGCCAATCAGAGCATGGCACTTGTCCAAAAGATTTTGTCATTTTAAATTAATCAGCCTATACTCCCCTCACATGACCAGGGCCAAGGGTGGGCACAGGCAGAAAAAGGAGTACATGTCCAGCTGATTGAATGTTGCATAAATGTGACTGTTGCAATCGAGGTCTGAGCAGTGCCTGATGGTACACATCTTTGGGACAACAGGCAGGAGGGGAACAGAGGAAACTTAATTACAGCATGTTTAAGCCGCTCACGGAGCTGCCCGGGGAGGGAGACTTAATGGGTGTCAACACAATTACGAATCTTCACACACATTTGAAAATAACAGACTGTGACAAGGACACAATTGCCGTGTTGTCATCTCATCTGCACAGCGATTTGACATACTGGATATCAACGCGGAATTGAATTAGAGAAAGAGATTGCAAGGCAATTTCCCAGCCTGGCTTTCCAATTTCTCTGGCAGCCAAGGGAGAATAAGCCCAAAAGTCATTCCAGCAGCCCAGCTACCCCTTACCCCACCCTAGCCCTGCTCTTGCCTCAAACACTGATAAAATCATGATGGTTTCACATCAGCTCCTCGGCTGGCAACCTCAAGACACTCAGAAGACACTTAGAAGGTGAAAATAAGGGAATGCTTATCTCAAACACTCCTCAGACCTGTGCTATCAGAACTCCTTGGGTCTTCCTCTTACCTATTCTTACTCTCTTAACCCCCTAACAGAACCCTCTGCTAGCTGTCACCCAGTAGGTCTCCCTCCCCCAGAGCTCCGAGAGTGGCTTAAACATGTTGTAATTAACTTTCCTCTTTTCCTCCCTCCTGCCTGTTGTCCCAAGGGTGTGTAGCATCAGGCACTGCTCAAACCTCAATTGCAGATGGTCACATTTACGCAGTATTCAATTTCTCTGGGCATTTGCCCAAGTTACTCAAGTTCGCCCTTTCTGAATCACAATCTCTCCATCTCTAATTTGGAGTTAGGAGGAACTGGTAGGCTACATCAGGATCACCTGGAAAATTCCTTTAAAATGTAGACTTCCAGGTGCCCAAGCTAGACCTACTGAATTGGAATCTTCACAGGGTGAAACCCAACCATCTGTATTTTTAACAATCTCCCTTCTCCATCGCCCAGCTCCTAAGGCAATCAGCTCTGTACCAGTTACCAGTCCTTTATAGAAAGCTAGAAAGGACTAGATGATCTGTTAGTAGCCATTCTAGTTCCATAATTTGTCAAGTTGTTCATCTGATCATAATAATACCCATGGGTCACTTACTAGATACCAGCTGACACTGGACTTTTGCATATATACCATCTCATGTAACCATCATGATAGCCCCTCTAAGGAAGGGTTATAGATTATCACCTACCCCTCTCTTGGGTCTTACTTAAAACATCAAGCTCCACTCCCCTGCTGCACGTCCTCAGGGCTCCTTACACTCCCCTAATCATCATAGCATCACTCTGTTTACTGGTGCATCCTCCCAATTTGACATTAAAGAAATTAGCCTGATGTCCCCATAGAACTGCTTTATGGGTTGTGTTTTTGTTTTTGTTTTTGTTTTAATAAACATAGAAATTGACCCTCTCAGTCTTAAAGCTTGAAATTTATATTGGTGTTATCACAGTTCTTTTCTCAGGATACCAACCGTCAGTCCTTCCAGATAGTATCAAAAAACTGAGGCTCACCATATCTGGACAATGAGATGCCAGACCCTCATCCATCATGATTGCCTAACTGACCACTTTCATCCTATTGACCAATGCCTCTTCCTTACCTCTCCCTAATTCTTGTTTTTCCACATTTGGTTCTGCTACATAAACCTTTAATTTTAGTCAGTTGAAAAGATGATTTGAGACCTGTCTCCCATCTGCTCACCTGAAGCACCCAAAAAGTCTTCTTCCCTGGCAAAACTTGTCTCAGTGATTGGCTTTCTGTGTGGTGAGCAGCAGGACCTAGACCAAACCCCTGGCATTTCAGTAACAGCAAATCCCATGAAGTGTGGGATCTTGCTGTGTTGTTCATTGCTGTATCTCCAGGGCTGACACATGGTCAGTGCTTAATGTTGGCAGAATGAACATCAAACAGATGGGAAAATTGATGTTCAGAAAGGTGAAGTAACTGATATGGTTTGGCTGTGTCCCTACCCAAATCTCATCTTGCATTGTAGTCCCCATAATCCCCATGTCTGGTGGGAGGGACCCAGTGGGAGGTAATTTAATCATGGGGGCAGTTACCTCATGCTGTTCTGGTGATTGTGAGTTCTCGCGAGATCTAACGGTTTTATAAGGGGCTTTTCCACCTTTTGCTCTCATTCTCCTCCTTGCTGCCACCATGTGAAGAAGGACGTGTTTGCTTTGCCTTCTGCCATGATTGTAAGTTTACCGAGGGCTCCCCAGCCATGCTGAACTGTGAGTCAATTAAATCTCTTTATAAATTACCCAGTCTTGGGTCTGTCTTTATTAGCAGACATGGGAATACACTAAATCAAGGTCATAGAATTTGAAACTGATTGTCTAACTCATTAGCTGGTACTCTTTATATTGTTTTCTTTATAGAGCACCCCACAGTCTGTTCCATCTTTATTCTTCCATCAGATCTTTCCTTCAGCCTTCTTTCCTTCAATCACTCCTCTATTTTGGCCCCACCTGCTGCCTGCAAATCTCACCTATGGGACTGCACTCTCCCTCCTCTCCTTCCTTCTTATTTCTTTCCATGGCACTCACACAACAGTCATGCCATGTATTTTTCATGGAGTAAGACTCTCTCTTTTGGCAATAAAGATCTAACCTCATGAAATTTCAGAAGACAATGTCCCTAAGATAGAAGTTCTTCATCTTCAGCACTTCAAAGTGACCCCAGCCATCAGATCAAAAGAAGAGAAAACCTATCAGCCTGACATCAAAGGCACCCCCATCCCACACACTGGCAGCCTCCCATGGAAACCTGTGGCACCATCGTGTTTTAAGTCTGTTGCTATCATTGCTATTCAGAACGGGTGAGCCTGCATCATTAATTTATCCTTCAAATAAGCTACATCAAAATTTGGTCTGAAATGTTGCTTGCTTACCCTTAGCTTTTGAGTTACGTTGTTTTATAAAAATTGCAAGTGCTATGATGGAGCCATGTATAAGGTGAGTCACTGAAGCTTGTGAAAAGGGCCCTGAACACCCAGGAGCCAAACTGGGACCAGAAGTGACACACACATGTGGGAAGCCGCCCTCTGTGGAAACCTCATGCCATGGCTATGGCGTCCTCACCTGCATCAGCAGTGGTTGCGAATTGCCTGATGAGACTGGAAGCTCTAGGGGCATGAAGAGGCGCAAGCACTGTGTCTATGCGATCATGCGCTTTTCTTAGAATCAATGACCAGATATTTAATTTAGTGTTTAAGGAGCAATAACATGTCTTCATAGGCTCTGTGGGAAAGTCAGAGCATGAAAGATTTTTTAAAATTCCATAGTCTCGCCACTAGCAACATCAGTGAGCATTTTACAAGGTACAGTAGGACATTCATAACAATATTTATATCAAAAAGTGGGTTTACATTTACATTTAAATATGTATAAATTGAAATATTTTACAATATAGTTATATGTTTATACAATTTTTATTGAATTATATTAATTTATATTGCATATGTATATATACTTGTGTATTTTATATTTTGTATTTATATATTACATATGTAATAGTGCTTGTATAATGTATAAATATATATAGTACTTACAAAGTTATATATAAGTATATACAAATATATATATTTTAGATATAAAAGCCCCACTTTTGATATTAAAATAAATGCTGTTATGAATATCCTGCTATAAAGTCATATTGCTGATTATTCCTTTCTTTAGTGTAGAGTTGAAACCAAGCCAGTTCTCTCAAGGTACGAGAAATATCTTATTTTTTTGAAATCAAGTAAAATATCATTGAAACCCCTCATCTGCGAAGGCTGGCAAGCAAGCCACTTTTGGTCATTTTATGTGGCCTCTCCAGGGAAACGAGGGCAAGCCCTGGTCAGGGCTGCTCACCATGCTATCTCTCCATGTAAATCTGGGGGAGCTTTCAAGGTCCCCAAGCCTCCCCCAACAGTGCCTGCCGCTGTGCGGGTTTACTCCAGGGTCTTGAGCTGCAGGCTCCTCAGGCCTACCCAGCACTCACCGCTCCAATTCCCAGGCATCTGCCTGGCATTTCAAGCCTTGCAGACCAAGGGCCTCTAGCCTGTCACTGAAGGATTCATCTCATTTATGTTCTTCCAGCACAAGCTCATTCATAATTTAACTTTTATTTGCACTGCCTTATGTAGGATGCTAGTTCACATGCTATAAATATTGTTTCAACTTTTTAAAAACCCATTTAAATGTTTTATTATGAAAATATTTGTATTCACACAAAAAAATATGAAAATGCAGGCCGGGCATGGTGGCTCACATCTGTAATCCCAGCACTTTGGAGGGCCAAGGTGGGCGGATCACCTGAGGTCAGGAATTCAAGACCAGCCTGGCCAGCATGGTGAAACCCCATCTCTACTAAAAATACAAAAAATTAGCCAGGCATGGTGGCGCATGCCTGTAGTCCCAGCTACACGGGAGGCTGAGGCATGAGCTTGAACCTGGGAGGCGGAGGTTGCACGAGATGGCGCCATTGCACTCCTGCCTGGGCGACAGCAGGAGACTCATCTCAAAAAAAAAAAAGAAAAAGAAAAAAAAGAAAAGAAAAGAAAATGCATAATAGATGATGTATCTAGAATTACAAAACACCATTTTTCTGGAGACCCAAGTTTAAAATAGATTATTTCAATTCCCTTCAATCTCCCTGTATACCTCTCCCTCATTTCAAAGGGAAACATGATTTTGAATTTTGATTTTATTGTATTGGTACCTTGCTTTCATATAAAGTGTAACTGAGTAATATCTATCCCTAAACAATTGTAAAGTTTTGTTTGCCTGAAGGTTATACAAATAGTATCATACTCTTAATATTCTTCAGAAACTTACTTTTATCATTCAGCATGTTTTCTTAAGATTCACTGTAACTGATGCATGCAGCTATGGTTAATTCATTTTGCCATAGTATTCCATCACATGAAAAAACCTCCATTTATTTATGCATTCTCCTCTTAATGAATATTTGAGTGGTTTCCAGCTTTTTGCTATTATAAACATTGCTACTAAGAATATATTTCTGCAGTTCTCCTGGTACACACAAACAAGAATATATCTTTTGTGTATACCTGGAAGAAGAATTTGAGTCAGAGATATTACACATCTCCGCCTGCAAAGATAATGCCAATTTTTTCCCAACATGTTTATACACATTTTACATTCCCAACAACATACCGTAAAGTTCTGTTTTCTCTACTAGTCTTCCTTACTAAGTTGTATCAGTCTGCTAGGGGTGAAATGGCATCTACTTGTAATTTGTAATATGCATTTCCCTGATTTCTAATGAGATAGTACATCTTTGCATATGTTTATGGCCATTTCAAATTTCCTTTCCTCTGAAATGCTTCTATTTTTTGCCCACTTTTTTTAGATTGTCTCTTTTTGATCTGTTGTAAGTCTTTAGATATTAAACCATCATTGATTATATATATTGAAAATATAGATTTGTAGTTTGTCTTTATAGTCTTAATATTGTTCTTTGATAAAGTTTCCATTTTTTTGCCTTTTGTGAAGATACAATTTACATGCAATATATTTCATGTTTTACACATATGGTTTGAAGAGTTTTGACAATATCTACACAAGTGGGCAAAAAGATGTAGAGTGCTCCATCACCCCAGGATTTCCCTTTGTTCTGCTTTTCAGCCAATCATTGGCACCCCACCTATCATTGATAGGATGTGTGTTACTGAAACACCAGGCATTCCATCTAGGCCCTGCTGCTCCTCACACAGAAAGCCAGTGACTAAGATGATGAGTATTGCCAAGGCAGAAGGCTTTAATTGGATGCTGCAGCCAAGGAGATGGGAGCTCAGTCTCAAATCCATCTCCCTGACCAGCTAAAATTAGGGGTGTTTATAGCAAGGAAGAAATGCAACAATGTGTAAGAAAACAGGAACTAAGGAGGGGCAATGAAGCAATCATGATGAATGAGGGGTCTGGCATCTCATTGTCCGGATGTGGTGATCTGATGAGTTTCACTAGAAACTCAAAATTTGGTAGGTTGAGAGGCCTGAAGGTCATTTCCTGAGGAAGGAACTCAAATAGAACCTTTTACTAACATAAGGGTTAATTTCTATGTTTACCCTCCTCCCAAAAAAAATGTATGGAACTATTGGGTTGGTTTCATTTCTATCACCAATGATTAATCTGGCAGTTCAAGAATGTCTCATAAATAGCATCTTTTGTGTCTGAATTCTTTCACTGAGAAGGTTCTGGAGGTACATCAATGTTGTTCTATCAGTATTTTATTTTTTATTGCTGAGCAGTGCTTTATTTTACAAATTTACCACAGTTTGTTTATCCATTCAATTGCTGATGGACATTTTACTTGTTTCCAGTTTGTTGATGAACACGAATAAAGCATCTAGAAACATTCGTGTATAAATCTTTGGGCATATGGTTTTATTTCTGTTAGGTAAATATCTAGGAGTGGAATTTCTGGGTCATATGGTCAGGGCATGTTTATCTTTATGAGAGACTGTCCAGCTCTTTTCAAATAGGGTTGAACTGTTTTATAATCCCACCAGTAATTTATGAAAGTTTGGATTACTCTACGTCTTCAGAAAAACTTGATAATGTCAGCCTTTTTAATTTAATCATTTTGGTCAGTGTGAAGTGGTGTCTCATTGAGGTTTTAATTTGCGTTTCCAAGATAACTAATAATGTTGGGCATCTTTTCAGGTGTTTATTGACCACTTGTATCTCTTCTTTTTTGAAGTGTATATTCAAGGCTTTTGTCAATTTTTGTTCTTATTGAGTTGTAAGAGTTTTATATTCTGAATATCTGTATTAGATATACATTTTTTGAACAGTTTCTCCCGTGTGTCTTTTTATTTCATTTTCTCAAAATATATTTTGAAAAATAGAAGTTACTGTGCCCAATTTATTTTTTTCTTTTATGGTTAATGCTTTTTGGGTCCTATCTAAGAAAGCTTTGCCTATCCCAAGATCACCAATAATTTCTCCTATGTTTTTCTCTAGAAGTTTTATGGTTTTAGGCTTTGCGTGTAGGTCTATGGCCCATTTTAGATTAACTTTTGTGTACGGTAAAGGTTGAAGTTCATTGTTGTGCATATGTATTGTAAATTGTTCTAATTGACAATTACAACATTTCTTATTGAATTGTCTTCGCATCTTCGTCAAAAATCGATTCACCATTTATGTGTGGGTTTGTTACTAGACTCTTTTCTATTCTATTGATCTATATGTTTACCTTTATGCCAATACCACACTCTCTGGATTACTGTAGCTTTATGTTAAGACTTAAAATCAACTCATATAAGTCCTCCAATTGTCTTCTACTTTTTAAAAATTTGTTCTGTGCTATTCTAGGTTCACTGTGCTGGGGAAAGTGAATGACTGCTGACTGCGTTCGCCCTGGTGATCTTTCCTTTTTGGGTCAGATGGTTCTCTTCAGTTTAATGATCTTCCATCTGCTGACCAGCCTGCTAAGCTCTGAAGAAGAAATTTCAACTAATATCAGACCAATTATCATCTGCCACTCTCCCCCAGTGCAGCAGGGCCTGCAATGACATGTACCATTTCACCAAGCCTTGCCTGTGGCCCACCAGCAGCATCCATGCAGGGCAAAGCTTGATTCAGAAGAATAAAGCTCATGGATGAAACTGGGGGGCCATTATATTAGAAGAAAATAAGCCAGGAACACAAAGTCAAACACCGCGTGTTCTGACTCATATGTGGAAACTTAAAAAGTTGATGTTGGCCAAGCATGGTGGCTCACGCCTATAATCCCAGCACTTTGGGAGGCTGAGGCGGGTGGATCACCTGAGGTCAGGAGTTTGAGATGAGCCTGGCCAGCATGGTGAAAACTGCTCTGTACTAAAAATACAAAAATTAGCCAGGCATGGTGGCAGATGCCTGCAATCCCAGCTACTTGGGAGTCTAAGGAAGGAGAATCACTTGAACCCAGAAGGCGGAGGTTGCAGTGAGCCAAGATTACTCCATTGCCCTCCAGCCAGAGCGACAAGAGTGAAACTTCGGGAAAAAAAAAAAAGAAGAAGAAGAAGAAAGAAAAAAAAAGTTTATGTCATAGAGGCAAATAGTAAAACAGGATATGAAAGGCTGAAAAGGGTGGAGGAGGGAGAGGATAGGACAAGATTTGTTAAAAGACACAAAATTACAGCTAGATAGGAGGAATAAGTTCTAGTGTTCTGTACCACAGCAGGATGAGCATAGTTAATAATATATTAAATAGTTTAAATAGCCAGGAGGATATTGAGTATTGAAGGAGGATAGGGAATGAACAAAGAAATGACAAATTCTTTAAATGATGAATATACTAATGACCCAGATCTGATCACTATACACTATATATGCATCACGATATCACTATGTACCCCATGAATATGTACAATTATTATGTGTTAATTTTAAAAATTAAATGTAATTTAAGTATATATAGTATACATATAAAACAAACTTGGAAACTCCAGATGGGTATGAATCTCAATCTCTTTCTAGCTGCATGGTCTTGGGCAGTCCATGTAACCTCTCTGAGCTTCTATTTCCTCATCTATATAATGTCCATAATAATACCTGATATGGTTTGACTGTGTCCCCACTCAAATTTCATCTTGAATTGTAGTTCCCATAATCCCCATGTGTGGTGGGAGGGACCTAGTGGGAGGTCATTGAATCATGGGGGTGGTTTCTCCCATGCGATTCTCATGATAGTAAGTTCTCATGAGATCTGATGGTTTTAGAAGGGGCTTCCTCCTTCTCTCAGCTCTCATTCTTCTCTCCTGCCATCTTGTGAAGAAGGACATATTTGCTTCCTTTTCCACCAAAATTGTAAGTTTCCTGAGGCCTCCCTGGCCCTGTGGACCTGTGAGTCAATTAATCCTCTTTCCTTTATAAATTACCCAGTCTCGGGTATATCCTTACAGCAGCATGAGAACAGACTAATACCTACCCTAGTTATCCCACAAAATCATTGAGTAGGTGTCATATGAGTATTGGTTATCATGATTGTCATAATGAGACAATTTGGTGAGATGAGGAAATGAAAAATATTAGGAAAACCAATCATTGCAATGCGGAAATAAAAACAAAACCAAATGTATGAGTTTATCCCTACTTCATCTGCTGTTCTGGCCTTTTCAACAATTCCAAGGACCTACCTGCTAAAGCCCATCTTGGTTTCCTGATGGAAGTGATGCTGTGAGAGATCCACAGAATGTCATAGATAAGAATACTGCTAACTAATGGGGAAATGCCAGCAGACCATGCACTCTTCCCTAGGCAGTCCCAGAAACACAGAATTTCCTGAACCCAAGCCTTTCTCCATCCACCCAGGAAGGTAAGGGGTTTGGGGACACCATTCCTAATAAAAGCCTTATCTGTGTGCCTGACACTAGGCTAAGATTTTCACATACATTTCCTTATTTAGTCTGTACAATTGCTCTGCAACATAGATATAATTTTCTAATATAATAGTTAAGAAATTTGAAGCCCTTTAGAAGTTAAGAAAGTTGCCTAAGAGCTCACAGTTAGAGTCAAAGCTGAGATTCAGATCTTGCTTTGAGTCAAAGTTAGTGTACTCCCATTTCCGCATCATCTCCCAAGTCAAACCCGAACAAGCCATGACCAAAGGATTCCATGCTCTGCAATAAGCATTTATAATTTCACCCTCAATTCTTCCATTTATAGGGGAAAGCTTGCATGTAATTAATTTAAGGATGATTTCTCCATAAATTATACTTCAATCTAGTTCTATATTTAAATAATTAAGTTTGAAACAGAAAGACTAATGAAACTAATGGTTACCAAATTACTCGATTTTGAAAATCATTGATTTTCTCATTTGCCTGCTAAAATTAATCAATCTCATTTACATATACAGATTGCATTTGCTTTAGCTTTGACATATTTGTTTTCCAACTTTTTCCACCAGTTTCAAAATCCACTTTAAAAAAAACTCAGTTCTATTTCAATTATACTTATTTGCATGGAAACCAAAGCCTTATTGCTCTAATTAATAATATTATGATTGTTCCTTTTATTTGAATACAATGTCCTTGTAACTTAAAGAATAAGATTCAACCCTGCCAAGCAACTTTAAAAATACATATGGAAATGATCAGTATAATACAATTTCTTTTGGTAATAAGATAAATAAAAGCAAATTCTCCTGTTACAAAACACACAAAAAAATCCACTTTACAAAATACCTTTTTAGCAATTTCTACAAAACAATACTCTAAGATCTTATGACCATGTCATACTAAATGTCTATATATATGATGAGAAGGTATTTCCTGGAATGACTAGTGGGTGGGATAAGCCTAAAAGGATTTCCAAGAAATACAGAAACATAAGGATCCAATAATTTGAAAAAGGACTAAAAATATTCTAAGACTTTCAAAGTGCAAATTACCACGTACAAATTTGGTGGTTATAATAAGCCTTTTCTTTGCAATAAAATGAAAATTTAATAGAAAACATATAGGAAGTGCAAGTATTGAGTTGTGAAACTTTTGTTTCAGTTTTACTTTTTATATGTGGGCATGTAAATATGAGTGTACAGGCTGGGTACGATGGCTGATACCTGTAATACCAGCATTTGAGGAGGCCAAGGCAGGTGGATCACTTGAGCCCAGTAGTTCAAGACCAGCCTGGGCAACATGATGAAACCCCATCTCTACAGAAAGTACAAAAATGAGCTGGGCATAGTGGCACATACTTGTAGTCCCAGCTACTCAGGAGGCTCAGGTGGGAGGATTGCTTGAGCCTGGGAAGCAGAGGTTGAAGTGAGCTGAGATCATGCCATTGCACTCCAGCCTGGGTGACAGGCCAAGATCTTCTCTTAAAAAAAAAAAAGAGGTTATAAGAGTGTGTGTGTGTGTGTGTGTGTGTGTGTGTCCTGAGTCATCAGTCATGGTCATGAAAGAAAATGTATTTGTTACTGTGGACTAAGGTCAAAAGTTTAAAAACCACTAACCCAATTGATCCATTGACCAGATGGAGTTTTGAAGGACTGATATTTTAGAGACTTCTGAAAATAATAAATAATAGACTTTGTCATCAGACAGCTGGGTTCAACTCTCAACAAGTAACTCAATCTTCCTAAATCTTGGTGTCACATTTGTAAAATGAAAATAATAGTAACACCTCACAAGTTTGTTTTGACATTAAAAAAAGATAATGTATGTGAGGTGTTTAGCACAGTGCCTGGCATATGATAATCAACAAATCTTGGCTATCATTTTCTAGAACTGCTGGAGAGCTTCTTTGTCTCTGATTAAAACATACCCCCTTCAAGGTGTATTCATTTCCTCTGAGTGACATCTGTCACCTCTTTAATGAGTTTTTTACCTTTTGTCCATGTTCAGTTGCTCCTCCAGACAGCCAAGGACCAGAGGCAGAATTCAGTGACCAACACTAAACATGAGAAAGAGCAGCCTCTCAGCAGTCCATGTGCATACTGATCCCCTGCTTAGCTTCAGACCCCATGTCAGTCGAGGTGAAGAAATAAAAAGGAGGTGAAACTGGCCCAATTGTCCCATAGAACTGATGTATGGTTTCTTTTGAATAAACACAGAAATTGAACCTTCCAGTCTTAAAACTTCAGAAGTTTACTTTTGTTTTATCGGAGTTCCTTTTTCAGGAAATCGACCATCAGTCCTGCCAAATAGTATCAAGGAACTGAAACTCACTAGGTCACAGTATCTGGACAATGAGATGCCAGACCCCTCACCTGTCATAACTGCCTAATCAACCACCCGCTGCCTGTTGACCAGCTCCTCTTCCTTACCTCTCACACATGGTTACATTTCTTTCTCCACTATATAAACCCCTAATTTTAGTTGTTGGGGAGACACATTTGA
Source organism: Pan troglodytes (assembly GCF_028858775.2). Taxonomy (NCBI): domain Eukaryota; kingdom Metazoa; phylum Chordata; class Mammalia; order Primates; family Hominidae; genus Pan; species Pan troglodytes. The sequence goes on from NC_072410.2 coordinate 110,928,273, forward strand.
GACCGATTTCCCATCTCCTTGGCTGAAACACCCGAATAAAGCTTTCTTCCCTGGTAATACTCATTGCCTCAGTGATTGATTTTCTGTGTAGTGAGCAACAGGACCTACACTGAACCCCTCGTGTTTCAGTAACAAAGGGTCACACATCCCTGTACCTCCATCTTATGCTACTTTTTTTTTTTTTTTTTTGAGACGGTGTCTTACTCTGTCGCCCAGGCTACAGTGCAGTGGTGCAACCCCAGCTCACTGCAACCTCTGCCTCCTGGGTTCAAGCGATTCTTATGCCTCAGCCACTACAGTAGCTAGGATTATAGGTGTGCACCACCACACCTGGCTAACTTTCATATTTTTAGTAGAGACGGGGTTTCACCATGTTGGCCAGGCTGGTCTCGAACTCCTGACCTCAAGTGATCCTCCCGCCTCAGCCTCCCAAAGTGCTGGGATTATAGGCCTGAGCCACCGCACCTGGCCTATGCCACTTTCAAATAAAAATGCTAACATAACTAGGGAGATTCTGGGCCATCTTGGAATTCTTCATGACTCCTGGATCCTTTGTTTCTGTCACACTTGTCGTCTTCCGTATGGTTTACTTAGGCATAGAATGGGGAAAAGGAGATTCTAGAGAAGAAAAAAAAATGCTAAGTTTAAATACTGATGAATCCTGGAATAATGAGGTTTAGGGTGGCTCAAACATGAAAAAATATATATAGGGATATGCAAGATATTCCACTGAAAATACCATATAGAGAAACATAAAGCAAGCTAAGGGTTCTGAGCTTTATAGTGTAATAAAAAACACAGGCAACAATTGCTGAGTCCTTCCTCACCACACATGATGCCCAGTGCCTTACACATATGAACTCAATTGACACTCACAACATCTATGGGGTAGGTTTTCTGGTAATCCTCAATTTTTGCATGAGATTTTTCAAGAAGCTCTTATTAAATGGTGAAGCTAGGATTCACAACCCCTGGCTCTCTGACTCTGGGGTCGATACTCTTCAGGTTCTAGTGCCTTCCATGGGTCAGAGGGGGCTACTGGAAGCTTTTTTATTTATTTTATTTTTTGAGACGGAGTCTTGCTCTGTCACCCAGGCTGGAGTGCAATGGTGTGATCTCGGCTCACTGCAAACTCTGCCTCCTGGATTCATGCCATTCTCCTGCCTCACCCTCCCATGTAGCTGGGACTACAGGCGCCCGCCACCACGCCCGGCTAATTTTTTGTATTTTTAGTAGAGACGAGGTTTCACCGTGTTAGCCAGGATGGTCTCGATCTCCTGACCTTGTGATCCACCCACCTCAGCCTCCCAAAGTGCTGGGATTACAGGCATGAGCCAATGCACCCGGCCAAGCTTTTTATTTTTTTACTTTGAGATGGAGTCTTGCTCCATTACCCAGGCTGGAGTGCAGTGGCGTGATGCTGGCTCACTGCAACTACCAGAGGCTTTTTAAACAGAAGACTGCATGCAGAGGCCAGCATTTTCTCTGTTCTTTCTGTGCACTCTGCAGAGTAGACCAAAGCCAGGAAAACTAGAGTCAGGGAGCCCCCTCCAGAGGCTGCTCTCTAATGCAATAGTCCAGGTAGAAGATCAGAGCAGGCATTGACACTGGGGATGGAGGGGAGAGGTTCCGATTTTAGACAAATTTGAGAGATCAGATCAATACAAATAGGTGATTGTTTAAATGTGAGGCCTGAAGTGACCAGCATGGGATCCAGGAGGGCTCTTGGGGCTTCAACTTGGGTAACCATGCGGGTGAAAGAGAGATCACCTGAAATCCTAAGTGCGGCAGGAGCAGGTCTGGGAGGCAGGATGAAGAGTTCAGTTAGGGCATGTTCACCGAGGTTTGCATGGAACAGCCAGGGAAGACAAAGTAGATGCGTACACAAAGAGGCAACAGAGTTTAAGAGCAGCGCTCTGGAGCCAGACTGCCCAGCTATGAATCTTCATTCTGACACTTAAAAGCTATGTGACGGAGGGTAAGTCAGTTAATATATGTAAAACACTGCCTGACACATAGAAAGAGCTCGGGAAGCATTAGCTATTAGAATGATTTCATAACCAGATGACAGAACAGTAGGCACAGGCAGAAAGCATCCCCCAGCTCACTGCTTTCTCCCTTATACTCCATCCTGGCTTTACCATATTTTAGGAACCAATTTGAGACCACATAAGGAATAACAGAGATGCCAAAAGGAATGAGAAAAGAACCCACCTGACACGGGTTCCTTCCCATTTGTTCCTAAGTTCTGCCCCCATCCCAGTGAGACCAAAGTTGCAGATGGCCTCTAACTTCATTCTTTGTTCTTTGCATATTCTGTTGAGTAATTGTCTTAAACTTGAATTTGGAACAGACTCCTTTAAGGGACTGTCATGAACAATGCAAAGTTAGAGACAGGTCCACATATGCTTGTGTTTCTCCACAATGTCAGGCTTTTATTAATGCTATTTCAGTCACAAAAACCACGAGCTACATGGTCTTCCCAAGAAGGCAATTCTCCTTAATACTTCCTGTTCACTCAGGAGTCACAGCTACAAATATTGCAAAACACATATAATAGTAAAGTTAATATATAAATGATACAGATTAAACTTTCCACATAACAAACAAGGTAACATTTAGCGTCAAGAGAAAAAGAGATAGGACAAAAGGCTAACGAGCCAGTCCCAGGGAAGCAAGGACGTCAAAAGGAATCCCAGGTCTGGGCCAGGCGATCAGTCTTGCCAGAAAGAGTCCTTGGCGGTAGATGCCGAGTTCTTATCAGGAGTGACTGCAAGACAGCTGTCAGTTGACGGCCGTTTCGAGATGCTGAAGGCCTACTCTTTTATGGTCAGAGTCCTCTGGTGAGAACTGATAGTGGAAGTGTGTGCTTGTTTGTGTCCATATCTGGTTGGATGTAGTCTTTATTATTTTATTTGTTTATTAAGCAAAACATCTTATCCTTGTTGGCAAACTGCCCTATGAAATATAACATGGAGACTTTCTCTAAGATGAGTTAGTTATGTCAAGGGTGCTCTATACAGCCATCTAAATGGCATTACCTTTCAGATGTGAATCTGTCAGTCCTGCCTCCATCAGCTGGAAAACAATACACCCGTAAGCTCCCATGAGGACTCAATGAATGCATGGCCTCCGTGGGAAAGGGGCCAAAGAGGAGAATTAACGTCTAAGAATTTACACTGCAAAGGGTACTTTATACCTTGTCTCATTCATTCCTCACAGTAGGCCTGTAAAGCAGTAGGGTAAGGAAACTGAGGCTCAGGGAGATTAAGTAACTTTTCCAAGTCATGAAGCTGGTGAGTGTCCGAGAGGGGCTCTATCCCAGGTCATCTGACCCCAAAGCTAGTCTCTTGCTTTCCATCACTCCTAACAGCCACCATTACATGATTAGTCATTAAGGGCCAGGCCAGACCCAGGGAGCCTGATTAACTTATCCTAAAATGGCATGTCTACATTTTCATTACTTCCCACTGAAAGATGAGGCTTACTAAAGGGTGAGAGCCCCAAAGCATTAGAAGCAAACTCCTGCTTAAGTTACTGAATTGCAGGGATAACGCGCTAACTGCCAATTATGCTGACTGCGTTCCTCCCACCAGTGCCTATTAAGGTATCTATATGCCAGATACTGTAGTGAAATAACTGAAAATTGTTTGCAATTTAAATTAAAATATGATATAAACCAGCATGTAAAGAAATACAACCACCAAGATGCAACTATCCATCCAGTTAAAAATTTTAATTAAATATTAACTAGATTTAATTTGGTTTTACCTTAGCAGGGATTCCCCTACATCTTCCTTAGTATCAGAGGGCTCTGGCTACCATCTTGTTCCATGAGTTTTTCCAGGCCATAACACAGTAGTGGCAAGAAAGGGAGCTGAGTGTCCTCCCCATCAAACACCACCACTTCCCCTCATGTCCTTCCTTATCTCAATCAAGATAATGTCACAGTATTCACCATCCTGTGAATCCAATTCTATCATTCCTTATCAGTTCTTAACAGGCATTGCATGTCTTCATTTCCAAGCTATGTGCCACTAGTTTGGGTTTTAAGAGCTCGTGTTGTATTTGCTTTTTCTTTCTTACTCTTATTTTGCTTAAGGTAAATGCTTAGAGCTACTAGTTTCTTAAGGAGAATACATTTTTTGCCAGTTGAATATTTCCAGGTTTCCATTTCTAGCAATAGAAGAACAACTTGCTTCAGAACAATCCTAGAAAAACTAGACTTTTTAAAAACCTGTTTGAAGGTATTGGAAGGCAACCAAGAAAGCAAGAATTTGAGGGACCAGAATTTGAGGGACTAACCTCTAGGGTTAGTCTCACCTCTGGGTGAGACTAGTGGCTACTGAACAGAAAGTTGGAGATGCGAAGCTGGGAAGCTGAACAGAGATTTTGATGGTCTCAAGGAGATGGGGCCTGGTAACATCTGAGCTTCCTGTTGGAACCCCAGAAAGGCAAGATCCCTGGAACAAGGGCAAACAAAACCCAACTACTTGCTAATTACAAAAAACAACACCTTATACACAACCCAACTACACGCTAATTACAAAAAACAACACCTTATACACAACCCAACTACACGCTAATTACAAAAAACACCACCTTATACACAACCCAACTACACGCTAATTACAAAAAACAACACCTTATACACAACCCAACTACACGCTAATTACAAAAAACAACACCTTATACACAACCCAACTACACGCTAATTACAAAAAACACCACCTTATACACAACCCAACTACACGCTAATTACAAAAAACACCACCTTATACACAACCCAACTACACGCTAATTACAAAAAACAACACCTTATACACAACCCAACTACACGCTAATTACAAAAAACACCACCTTATACACAACCCAACTACACGCTAATTACAAAAAACACCACCTTATACACAACCCAACTACACGCTAATTACAAAAAACAACACCTTATACACAACCCAACTACACGCTAATTACAAAAAACAACACCTTATACACAACCCAACTACACGCTAATTACAAAAAACAACACCTTATACACAACCCAACTACACGCTAATTACAAAAAACAACACCTTATACACAACCCAACTACACGCTAATTACAAAAAACAACACCTTATACACAACCCAACTACACGCTAATTACAAAAAACAACACCTTATACACAACCCAACTACACGCTAATTACAAAAAACACCACCTTATACACAACCCAACTACACGCTAATTACAAAAAACACCACCTTATACACAACCCAACTACACGCTAATTACAAAAAACAACACCTTATACACAACCCAACTACACGCTAATTACAAAAAACAACACCTTATACACAACCCAACTACACGCTAATTACAAAAAACAACACCTTATACACAACCCAACTACACGCTAATTACAAAAAACAACACCTTATACACAACCCAACTACACGCTAATTACAAAAAACAACACCTTATACACAACCCAACTACACGCTAATTACAAAAAACAACACCTTATACACAACCCAACTACACGCTAATTACAAAAAAAAACAACACCTTATACACAACCCAACTACACGCTAATTACAAAAAACAACACCTTATACACAACCCAACTACACGCTAATTACAAAAAACAACACCTTATACACAACCCAACTACACGCTAATTACAAAAAACACCACCTTATACACAACCCAACTACACGCTAATTACAAAAAACAACACCTTATACACAACCCAACTACACGCTAATTACAAAAAACAACACCTTATACACAACCCAACTACACGCTAATTACAAAAAACAACACCTTATACACAACCCAACTACACGCTAATTACAAAAAACAACACCTTATACACAACCCAACTACACGCTAATTACAAAAAACACCACCTTATACACAACCCAACTACACGCTAATTACAAAAAACAACACCTTATACACAACCCAACTACACGCTAATTACAAAAAACACCACCTTATACACAACCCAACTACACGCTAATTACAAAAAACACCACCTTATACACAACCCAACTACACGCTAATTACAAAAAACAACACCTTATACACAACCCAACTACACGCTAATTACAAAAAACAACACCTTATACACAACCCAACTACACGCTAATTACAAAAAACAACACCTTATACACAACCCAACTACACGCTAATTACAAAAAACAACACCTTATACACAACCCAACTACACGCTAATTACAAAAAACAACACCTTATACACAACCCAACTACACGCTAATTACAAAAAACAACACCTTATACACAACCCAACTACACGCTAATTACAAAAAACACCACCTTATACACAACCCAACTACACGCTAATTACAAAAAACACCACCTTATACACAACCCAACTACACGCTAATTACAAAAAACAACACCTTATACACAACCCAACTACACGCTAATTACAAAAAACAACACCTTATACACAACCCAACTACACGCTAATTACAAAAAACAACACCTTATACACAACCCAACTACACGCTAATTACAAAAAACAACACCTTATACACAACCCAACTACACGCTAATTACAAAAAACAACACCTTATACACAACCCAACTACACGCTAATTACAAAAAACAACACCTTATACACAACCCAACTACACGCTAATTACAAAAAAAAACAACACCTTATACACAACCCAACTACACGCTAATTACAAAAAACAACACCTTATACACAACCCAACTACACGCTAATTACAAAAAACAACACCTTATACACAACCCAACTACACGCTAATTACAAAAAACAACACCTTATACACAACCCAACTACACGCTAATTACAAAAAACAACACCTTATACACAACCCAACTACACGCTAATTACAAAAAACAACACCTTATACACAACCCAACTACACGCTAATTACAAAAAACAACACCTTATACACAACCCAACTACACGCTAATTACAAAAAACAACACCTTATACACAACCCAACTACACGCTAATTACAAAAAACAACACCTTATACACAACCCAACTACACGCTAATTACAAAAAACAACACCTTATACACAACCCAACTACACGCTAATTACAAAAAACAACACCTTATACACAACCCAACTACACGCTAATTACAAAAAACAACACCTTATACACAACCCAACTACACGCTAATTACAAAAAACAACACCTTATACACAACCCAACTACACGCTAATTACAAAAAACAACACCTTATACACAACCCAACTACACGCTAATTACAAAAAACAACACCTTATACACAACCCAACTACACGCTAATTACAAAAAACAACACCTTATACACAACCCAACTACACGCTAATTACAAAAAACAACACCTTATACACAACCCAACTACACGCTAATTACAAAAAACAACACCTTATACACAACCCAACTACACGCTAATTACAAAAAACAACACCTTATACACAACCCAACTACACGCTAATTACAAAAAACAACACCTTATACACAACCCAACTACACGCTAATTACAAAAAGCTAACCTTAAACAAAACCCAACCACACGCTGCTAATTACAAAAAACATCTTAAACGAAAACCAGCTATATGCTAATTACAAAAAAACTATACCTAATGCAAACCCAACTACATACTAATTGCAAAGAACTATGTCTTAAAAGTAAACATATAGAAAGGTCAACAGTAAAAAGAAAAAAATATTTCATGCAAACACGAACCAAAAAAAAGATGGATTTTTTGTACTACTATAAAACAAAGTAACTTTGGCTTTAAGGCAAAAAGTGTTCCTGGAAATAAAGACAGTAATGTCATCATGATGAAAGAGTTCATCCACCAGGAAAATATAAAAATCCAAGTCGCCAATCACCTGTGTCAGTCACGGTTCATGAAGAAGCCAGAAGTCACACAAGGAAATTGAGCAGAAAATATTTAATACAAAGAATCATTAATTAGGTAAAAAGAGGTTGACTACTAAAAAGTGTAAACATGTGGCAACTTCCATTAACCTGGAGATGAGCACACAAGGAAAGGACTTAGAAGCTCCAATAAACCAGATTCCTGGCTGGGTGCAGTGGCTCACACCTGTAATCCTAGCACTTTGGGAGGTCGAGGCGTGTGGATCACAGAGGCCACGGAGTTCAAGACCAGCCTGGCCAACATGGCGAAACCCCATCTCTACTACAAATACAAAAATTAGCTGGGTGTGGTGGTGCACATCTGTAATCTCAAGTACTTGGGAGGGAGGCTGAGGCACAAGAATTGCTTGTTCCCAGGAGGCAGAGGTTGCAGTGAGAAAAAATCATGACACTGCACTCTAGCCTGGGCAATGGAGCAAGACTCCATCTCAAAAAAAACAAAAACAAACAACAACAACAACAAAAAACAGACTCCTGCCAACACTCTTAGTTCTGAGATTTATCAGGATGAAAGGTATTTATCATGGGCCTCCCAAAAAAATTACTGGTGACAATTTTCAAAGATCCATCAAAGATAGACCATTTTTTCTCTTTCTATTTGGTCATGGTTCCCTCGTACCTTTCTGAAAAGATCCTTACAAAACAGAAGTAGTTTAAGAATCGCTTCTCCACAAATTCACAGAAAGGGATTTCTTTTCTGTTATTCTCAGCCACCAAAAACTCCCCCAGGCCTCCTCTTCTAACACAAGACCCCAGAGGTTGTCCCTGCGATTCTCAGAAAGCTGGTCCAGATAAAAATGTTGTGCAAAGAGCTGGTGGCCAAATGAAATATGTACATCATTTAGTAAGAGAGAGCATCCAGCTAAGAGCGACTTCTGAGCGGTCAGCAGCTTGGGAGCAGCTGGCTAGAGGCATGCCTCAGCACAGCGAACCCTCCCTGCGCTCCCACACACCCTGCAGCCTCTGACGTCAGCCGCAGCCCTAGATGCATACAAGCTGGCAGGATTTGGCCTCCATGCCTTAACAACAATGTGATTTTTCCCTTTGGGGCTCAGCGTGTTTTGTGCAATTCTTCTCAGCTTCTACGCAACCTTTGAAAATCTCTTGCCTGGCTGGAACCCCCAGGGTTATAGGAACAGCTTTAAAACACAAACCTGAGAGCCTCGCAGAGGAATTTCCCACCCGACCACCAGGATCTTGAGCTCCTAGTTGGGGAGTGACTTCCTTGACACCAACCCAGCACCTCCTTAGCTATGACCATCCCCTCTGTAAGGAATACACGAGGACTAAATGGCCACTTTTTTCCCTCTCTCCCATGGCCTCTGTCCCACTGGGGCTGACAAAAAAAAACAGCGAAGCAGGTTCTCAGGCCCACTCTCCCCAGTATGTGGCTGCCACAGTGTGTTTTGGGTGTTTTCTTGCCTTAAATATCTCCCCTGCCATCCAGACTAGACCCTTAGAAACCCTTGAAAATTGTTGGTTTCCAGATTCCACTGTTAAAGCACAAATATCCTAACACGTTGAGACAGCATTTCCCAAAGTGCGTTCCTAAGAACGTCCTGCAAAATGTTCTTTAGAAGGCAGTATCAAGGTTATAGAAAGAAAAATGGAGAAATGGTCACATGTCTTTCCTGAGGGGTCATGATGCAAATTCGCATGTTACAGGATCTATAGATCCCACTCATAGTAAATCAAATCATTTCACTATGTTTAACTCAGTGTATCCCAAAAAAAAGATCTGATAGTGAAACCCTGTTTTGTTTTTCCATCTGTAAACATCCCCCAAACTACTGCTTGACAGAGCTTCTTTTGGAAAACCCAGACTTAAGCCCTTAATTTAGAATGACTGAGTGGGGCACTGTCCAGATCACTGAGTCGGAAGTGGAGAATGAAAAATGTGATTTTTTTATTACTAGCTCTGTGATCTTGAGCAAGGCACTAAATATTCTGATCTTCCATTTTGCAAAATGGGAAATGGTAATGCCTATGTGATAGGTGGTGGTTGTGAGACTTGAATGGTGTCATGACTTTGAACATGGTTCATAGTTGGTAAAGGGGTTACTCAAGAAGTATTCACATCAGCGTAGTTATTATTTATCTGGCCCTTTCCAGTTATTATTTTTATGCTTGTCATTTTTGCCTCAATAACAGCTGGTAAGTGAGTAAATGTGAATAGGTTTGAGAGGGTGATACAGACGCCGGTGAATCGACTATTCTACAGATCCTGGGGCAAGAGTCCTCTGTCCCTGGAAGGACCCACCAGGAGGCAGCCATAGTCAAGCCGGTGCCTCCGGGTCAGCATCCTGTCTCTCGAATGGTTCTTTCAGCCTCTGTCTGAAGGAGCCCAAGAGCCAAAACAGACACGTGTGTTTAAGCTCAGCAGAGTCCACAGACCTTGACACACATCTGTAGAAGGGAGCCATGATGGGGACAAGGTCTCTTGCACAGATTTGATCCCAGCTCTGGTTGTGAAGGGGTTCTCAAAGCTAAACCAATGGAGTCCAGTCCCTGGGTGAGCCTCACCTCCGTAGAACCTCACCTCTGCAGTGAGTCAGCCCACTTAGCATTGGGCTTGGGGTCAACGAGATCTGGGGATGATGGAGTCAAATGCCACATGCAACCTCTTAGCTGACACTTCACACTACCTGGTCTATTTACTTACTTCTTTTGCCGACTAGATGGGGGGCCCTTTGATGCAAGAGGTATATCTTATTCACATCTTTGCACCCAGGGACTTGCTAACATATCACACACCTGAAGGAATGAATGAGGAAATAAAGGAAACGCCATGACTTGGATGAGACCATTGACCTGGCAGTTCTTTATGCCACTCTCTCTCTTCTTTGCGGAAGAACTTGGGCTTTTGTGAAGCAGAGAAGGGCCATGTCCTGAGAGCTCTGTGCACAGGGAAGGAGTCCTTCTTTTTCTCTTCCCTGATAACCCACAACCAAGACCTATGGATTGGACAGGTACAGCCGCACACTTAACCCCTACATCCCCCTATGCCAAGCGAGGGGTCCTGAGGTATCACATCTGATCTTAAAGATGCTCAAATGTCCGTGTCATTTTACAATAGGGACTGTCCTGGTCTGGCCAAATGAGGCTCCTAAAGCAAGACAGCAAATGCCATTTGAGTGCCAATGCCTGGTTTTGAGGCATCACTCTTCAGGTATTTCCCAAGTTTGTATTAGCAACATATTTTATTTCCATATTCTGACACTTTGACCTTGGGGCCTTGCTGACCCTGGAGGAACTGCCCCTCCAGGATCAATTTCTAGAGATGGTCAACAACTCACCTGGGATCACATAAATGCAAACCAACCAATCCAGAGCCCAGACCCAACCACCTCCTTGCTCAGGTTCTTACATCCTGGGCCACTTGTCACCTGCCCTAACATCCCAGGGCCAGGACCCAAAAATTGGGTGACAGCCCCTATGCCCCAAAGCCTGCTGCTATTATTCAAACTAATCCCAAGCTTACTGGTGGATTTTTCCATCAGTATCTTCCCACAGAAACCATAATCAAGGCTCTCGCCCACAATTTCCCCTCTCCCTCTGACTCCTGATTGATCCCAGTGTTTCCCCACTGGGGCCCTCATGGCATGAAGTGACCCCTCCTCTTGGGGTAGGTGAGTATAACAAATTGCCTTTCCAAGAAAAGTCATCTCCTGGTGTGCTGGCCTTGCCATACCTAAATAAAAATAAATCTGTATTTTAAAACAGGGCCTTCTAAAGATGGTCATCTAATTTGAATTAATCAGAATAACTAATCCCACTTCATGGACTGGACTGCATACAGTTTTAGTAGACAGTGAACTTAACCCAGTAAAAACTACTGCAAATAACAAATAAACAATCAGTGGTTTTATCTTCTGTACTGGATAGGTAGATTGCAATTGCTCCTGTCCCAACACTAATCTCACAGAAAAGTAATTCTATGCAAACATGCCTGCATCATGTGTTTCTTGAGGGTAGGAATCAAAGCTAACCTTTCTATGCATCTGTCCCAATACACTTCTAGTTTTGCCCAGGCCCTGCAGTGGGTTTATTAGGACAAGTTGAGGGAGAAGCTGGTGACTTCGTAACCAGCTACTCAAATGTGGTGGGAGAGATCAACTCAGGCCTCCCAGACACCCCAGAGTATGCATCCCAATCAGACACATCACCTCTGATGTGTGATTCTTGTTTAATAATGCAAACATTAATCTTAATGTCATTTAGGACTGAGGTCTCCAATCTTAGTCGAGCCCTCATGGTGGCTCAGAGATCCTGCTGTGGGTGCCCCATGCCCTCCAGTGTCATTGTTCTTATTGAGCATTGCAAAGCAATACTCTTCTCTATCCTCTTCCAGCCCCTACCACACTGCTGCTACCCTATCTCATCAGATATAATCTTTTCAAATATTTCACTGAGAAAATTGAGACTGCAAGAAATTAACTCCCTCAACTTCCTGTCCCCAGTCTGTAATCTGTATTTGTCCCCAACCGCACCATCTTTCCTCCCAATTCAGAGGAAAGAGACCCATGCCTCTACTCCAAAGTCAGCCCCTTTATCCTAAACCATAATATTGTGTTGATGCTGCTCTCTTCTGAATAGTCATTCTCTTCTTTGCTGGTCATTTAATGCCCAAGTTAGCCCCAGATTGGATTGAAAGAGATACTCCACAAATATTCAGTACTTATTAAAAGACCCTATACTAGGGCCAGGTGCAATGGGTCACACCTGTAAACCCAGCACTTTGGGAGACTGATAAGGACAGATCACTTGAGGCCAGGAGTTGGAGACCAGCCTGGCCAACATGGTGAAACCCCATCTCTACTAAAAATACAAAAAATAGCCATGTGTGGTGGTGCATGCCTGTAGCCCCAGCTACTTGGGAGGCCAAGGTAGGAGAATTGCTTGAACCCATGAGGCAGAGGTTGCAATGAGCTGAGATCACACCAATGCACTTCAGCACCTTTTGAGACTGTGAGATTCTGTCTCAAAAAAAAAAAGGCACTATACTAGAAGGTGAGAGCACTCAATTCTTACCTGAGATCTCTTACTGAAGGAAAACAGGCAGACAAGCAAACAAATGCTACACTCTGATTAGTCTGTGGGCACAGGAAGGCTTGATTTCCTAGCAGGCATGAGACAAAAGAGGCTCCCTGAGAGGATGGAACTATGCCTTGACCCACAGGTTCTGCTGTAGCTATTACCTCCTCCCTGCTTGCTTGCATAGCTATGTTTCTAGAAATGTAGTCCACCATGAACATTCTCACTTCCTCAACAACTTCTCAGTTCCCTTCCAATCAATGTGGATCTGAGCCAGACTCTCAAAGACACAGCTTTCTTTGGGGTCACGTGATTGCCTACACCAATGGGCATTTTTCATTGCACTGATCTGCTTGATTTCCCTGAAACATTTCACACTGCACCATGCCCTTTTTCTTTAGCATTTGAGTTATCTTTCTCCTGAGTCTCTCCCTTGTCCATCCATCTTTCTCTCTCTCTACTGTGGACTCCTCTTTTAACACAACCTTGAGCTATCGACACTCCTGGAGGTTTCTCCAGGACTCTCTTCATGTCCCCGTGCACAATCCTGGATATTCTTTGGATCTGTTTAATTCCCACTTGCCCTCAGTTCACTGCTCATTTGTGACTTTCTCTCTAAGCAAATAAAATCTCCCTGCCATACCCTCTGATGACACCATGTGCCTCTCCCTCATAGCACTCACCACTGCTGAAATTTTGCATTTATATATGTGACTGTTTACTGAATCTCTCTCCTTCAAATAGACTGAAATGCCCTCTGGGCACTTTGTCCAACAACAGGATGTTGTTTAAATAATTTATTGTACACATACTTGATGAAATAACATTAACCAGTGAAAAATCACCCTAGGAAAAAGAAATGACTTGGTAAAGTACTCCTTGTACTTCTATGATCTGAATGTTCCTTATGTTGAAATCTATCCCCAGGGGATAGTATTAGGAGGTGGGGTCTTGGGGAAGTGATTAGGTCATGACTATGGAACCCTCATGAATGGAATTAATGCCTTCGTAACAAGAGGCCTGAGAGAGACCCTTTATCCCTTTCACCATATAGGGACACAGGAAAAAATTGCTGTCTATGAGCCAGAAAGCAGCCCTTCACCAGGCACCGAATCTTGGACTTCCTAGCCTCCAGAATTGCAAGAAAATTTCTCTTGCTCAGTTTGTGGTGTTTTGTGATAGCAACCAAATGGATGAGGACAAATACATATCACGTGATCCCTTTTTGCAAATAAGTATATACATATGTACAAAAATACTGGAACAACAGACAACAGCTTATAATCGGCATATATACCAGGATAGCATAATTAAAAGAGATTGTTATTTTCTCAGCAATAGTAATAAGGCTGTTACAACTCAGGGTTAATTAATGAGGAGATTTGTATGCTTAAGGCTTCCCTGGGCCCATCGTTTTTTAAACTGAGCACCTACTATATGCCAACATTGACTAGGTATTTTCAAATTTATTATTGTGTTAATATTATATATCCAGATGAAGGTGCTAGAAATGTAGTCAGGCTTTTCTTTGCTTACTAGAAGAGAGAGAAGCAGCAATAAGTCAGAAAGGTCCAGAGCTGTGGGCAAGGGCTTCCTGGTCTACCTTGGGTTCCTCTGAAGTTCTGCACTCATTCCACAAATATTTATTGCACAGTCCTGGCTAGGCACTGGGAATACAGGGCCAAATTAGATGCATTCTTTCAGCACAAGGAGTGTTTCCCCAGGGAGACAGCCAGGTGAGAAGGGGTCGCCAAGGAAACTCCACCCAGCCTGTGCACTGGGATGGAGCCACAGAAGTTTGCACCATTTGCAGCAGGGAGGAGCCTGGCTCCTCTTCTTCCTGGGTGGTACATGTGATTAAATCTGCAAGGCAGGAAGCACACAGGCAGGAAGCACACTCTCTCACTTTGCTAAAACTGTTTCCCCTTTTCTTCCTTTTCATCCAATAAAACCCTGCCTTACTCGCCCTTTGAATTGTCTGCGAGCCTAATCTTTCATGGCCATGTGACAAGGACCCCGTCTTTAGCTGAACTAAGGAAAAGTCCCACAACACCAACTCAGACATGTAAACATAAAGGCCAATAAGATTTGCAAATGCTGTAATAGAAATTCAGAGGGACACAAAACAGGGAGTTACTGTTCTGACTGGAGAAGCAGGTGACGACAGAAGTGGCTCTAGGAAGCCTCTGAGGATGATAAAACAGTGACTCAGGTGTGTAGAGTGCTCTATAGACTTCAAAGGTATTTCCGACTTTTTATTCCATCACTTATATCTATCAAATGACCAAGGCTGGAAACATTATTCTCATTTTATATTGCAGATGAAGAAATAATAAGTTAGGACTTATATAGCACTCTCAAGCACTTTACAAGTATTAATCTCTTCTATTTCCCCATAACAACCTATGAAGGCAGGAACCATTATTATCTTCACGTTACAGCTAAGGAAAGAGACTGAAAGAGGTTAAGTAATTTGCCCAAGTCATCTGTGAAGAGCCAGATTTAAAATACAGGCAGTGTGTGTAATCCCAGCACTTTGGGAGGCTGAGGCAGGTGGATCACCTGAGGTCAGGAGTTAGAGACCAGCCTGGCCAACATGCTGAAACCTCATCTCTACTAAAAATACAAAAATTAGCTGGGTGTGGTGGTGGGCACCTGTAATCCCAGCTACTTGGGAGGCTGAGCCAGGAGAATCGCTTGAATCCAGGAGGCAGAGGTTGCAGTGAGCCAAGACTGCACCATTGCACTTCTGTCTGGGCAACCAGATCGAAACTGTTTCAAAAAAAAAAAAAAAAAACACAGGCAGTGTGGTGCCAGGGTCCAGACCAGGGCCAGCACTCTGTGATGCCTCTCGGGAAAGCCCCAGATAGTTCAGGGAAGGCAGGTAATTTGCTCAAAGTCATGAGGCTGGGAAATAAAAACTCCTGAATGAAAATTCACTCAGTCTGGATGCCCACGCTATGTCCATTTTTCCCATGATTGAATAATTTTCAGAGGGTTTGGAAAACCTAGAAATGGAACAAGGAAGAACAGAACTAATTTTTGAGTGCTATCTGCCATGCACTGTATGAGGCGCTTGACACATGAAGGCATTCAGTCTGCAGTGCAACCCTTAAAAGGCTGTAGATGGAACTGCCCCCTTCCACACAGAAGAGACCTAGTTTCAGAGGGAGAGCCACTGTCAGCCTAGAGTCCCAGAGGCTAGGCCTGTTGATCCCAAGGAGCAGATTCTTGTTCCTTCCCCAGTGCCCAGGAGGGCGTGCTGCCAGTGTCCACCCAGGCAGATGTGCCTCCCAGAAGGCCAGCCATGTGCCAGGCACTGGGAAACGGATTAATCACTGTGCTGTCCACCCTTGAGGAGGCCTTGGCATGGAACATCCCTCCCACCAGGGAAGGGGACAGAGGTGGCCCTGGGGTCCCTGCCTGACCCTTAGGTATTCTGCACTCCCTCCACCCCAACCCACCTCCAAGCAGGAAGCAGGAGAGGAAACCTTGCAGCCCCAGTCGTGAGGCCTCTGCTGGTTTTCCAGCAAGGCCAATGCTTGATGCTCACTTGTGGCACAGTTTTGTTCCCCAGCATGGTCACATGAAGCCTGGGGAGAGGCCACTTCTGATTCCATCCGCGTCCCATGGCTTCCTGCACAGTGTGTGCACTCCAGTCTGCACGCCCACGCAGGGCTTCGTGTATTCTCATTTCCCCTGCATCTCCCACCGTGACCCAGAGGCCTCTGTATTTGTTCTCCTTTGCTTTGCAAAAGGCCCAGGAAGTGCTTCGTCTACTTCATACACTCAGGAGAACTGTTTCCTCCCCAGTTGATTTATACTTTCCACTTCCAAATCCCTTCGTACATGTGACCTGAATGTGCTTAACAGCATGTTGAGAGGAACTGTGCAACTTACCCTTGTGGGGGAGGAAAGGAGATTCAATTATTTTATGGGTTATTTTGGCAAAAATCCCAACCAGGATGCTGATGCCACAGCCCTTGACAGAACAAACACATCAGTCCAGCCGGGGGCCCCAGCAACGTGCTCACCTCTGCCCTTCCGGGAAGCGCCAAATGTTTTACTATGCACATTTCAAGAAAGCAGTGGCTTGATCTCCAAATGTTTCTGCTTATTTTCAAAAACAAAAAAGGAGTCAGCCAACCCACAGAGAGATTTTAAACAGGGGCCCAAAAGCGAATAGACTTTCCTTCTGCAACATACAGTTGGTCAGGCTTGATGATTATCAGTTAAACTGGAAGTGAAGACTTCCCTTGAAATGTCCTTGAATTTCACCCAGAACAGTGGTTTGCCAGTTACAGAGCATATCTGTGGTGGGTCACCCCCACCCTTGCCTGTGGCCCCAAATAAGAATAAGCTGGGTTCAGGCTCCATTCTGGAAACAGAGCAGCTAGACGACTCCAAACACTGGGAATACCAACATCTCAACAAGACATTGGTCTCCATCCCAATGGCTTCTGCTCCTAACAACCTTGGGAGGCTTCCATTATTGACTTGGATGTCAATGCATTGAGAATCCCCATTAAGCGCTACTTTTGAAAATGTGCTATAAGTCTCACGTGGTAAGATATTTCACATATATTATTCGATTTAGTCCTCACAAGAAGCCCTTTCTACAGCTGTAGAAACTGAGGTCCTAAGAGGATGAAGAACTTGCCCCAAGTTAATGCAGCCACTGATTGGCCATCATAGGTTCATCTACTTCACTTGGTTAAATTGACTACACAGCTAATTTTTAGCATAACTACAGACAATGCATTTATCATTCAATACAGAGAAGGTTTCTTTTATTATCTCCAGCCACCCCTCATTAGAGAATGGGGCATCTCTTAGGCAGACTGTGGCCCATCTTCAACCAGCTTTCATCATTTTACTCTTGCATCATCGCTACTTCTAGTTCTGGGGTCACTTCCCACTCAGTCTCCATCTCCATCCTAGTGGCCCTGCATTTTACCAAGACCAATGTAGACACTCTCATTCCTCGAGACACAGAGGCGAACTGCAAGTTGCAAACAGCATGTGTGTAGGTCTGGCTACTTCTAATCTCAGCTGCTCTCCTCCACCATTGTCCAGGCCTAGGACCTCAGACACATTGCCTTCACTACTCCCACCCAGACTGACTCCTGTTAGGCCTTCACAACTATCTGATGTGATAAGTAGGGCATTTTTATTTTCATTTTATAAATAATGAAGTTGGGATTCAAAGAAGACTTCTGATAGACAAAGTATAAGCTTTGGAATCACAAAGATAGGACTTATAATGCCTGCCCTCCTACTTACTGAATAACCTTGGCCAAGTTATTTACTCATCTTGAACCTCAGCTTCTTTGTCTGTAAAACAGGAATAACCCAACAGGTCATTAAGAAAACTGAATGAGACAGCATGAAAAATACAAATCCCTGTCGAGAAATAAGAGACAAAAGAAGTATTAAGAAGCAGGGCAGCAATGCAGACTTGGTGAAGGGAAAAGGAACACCCAGTTCTAGGCTGACTGAGCTTAATCCTTGAAAGAAGTCTTAGTTACTGAACTTCATTTTGATTTTAAAAAAAAAAAAAAGAAAAGAAATTTAAACCAGATCATTAATATGAAATTAAGAGGGGAGATTGTTTAATCTCCCTTTAAGAAGAACTCTTAACCCAGTCAATCAACGATTATGACCTGGGATCTCATTGACCAATATCCACCTCCTGCAGGAGCAGAAGCAGAAGACAGTCCCTACTCTCAGTTGTATGAGTCTTTACTAGGGAGGCTAAACTCACAATTGGTGAAATAATAGAAACCAAATGTAAAACCCACGTGGTACAAAAGCAGGCTTAATACATACCTGGGAAGCAGGGTAGATGCAACTGGTAAGAAGGTAGGGTTTGAATTTGAAGATGAAGCAAAGGTGGAGGCTAGGTTGAAGGTTTCTACTCAAGGTAGCCAACATTTAAAAAAAATCAGAAGGCGAATATGACCCAAATTCCTTATAAAATAATAACAGCAAAATCTTCTATTCATTGAATGCATAGTACATGCAAGAGCTCATTTGATTTTCTCATAATCATGAAACTATTTTACAGATCATGAAACTGAGACCCAGAGAGTTAAATCACTTCACAAAGACCAAGCAATTAGTAAATGGCAAAGCCAGGATTCAGACTCAGACCTGTTGGATTCTCTCCACTGTGATACAGATCAAGTAGGCTGAAATCCAGAAAATCTCGAGTTCAAATATCAGGAGAAAAGAGAAAACTAGCAGACAAAATCCAGGGTCAAGATTTGGGAGGAAATCTAATGGACTGTGATCCAGGACAGAGAAGAAGCTGAGAGTGTGGCTGTCAAACTACAGCAGCAAACCAAGGTTCACCTTTCCCAGCCATTGGCCACATGTCAGTAGAGTGGGGCAGACTGTTTTAATGTTATGGTATCTGATTGGGGCAGACACTTGAACTTCAGAAGAAAAAAGGACCAGGAATACTGAAGCAGTCAGGGAAAGCTCCCTGCAGAAGCTGGGTGGGTCACAGCTCACAATTGTCCAATGTTAAGACCTCCAATCTTCTCCAAGCATTCAAGAGGGCACCTGTGACTAGTTTATCTTATATGTTTCTCTTGCAAACTAACAAGATGACATATTTCTCACCTCCTAAAACAGGTTGCCTTTTTTGTTGACTTTATTCATCTTCTCAATATCTTCTAGGATTTGGTGGAAATGCAGGGAATATTAAAAATTGGTACACCTCTTTTAGACATAAATGAGGCACTGTTTCAATTAACTACCATTTATTAAGCACTTTCTATAAGCCAAACATTGCCTTGGTTAGCAAGGATACAAAGTACGAGTCACTGGCTTTAGGGAACTCCAGAGCTGACAGGAAAGAAAGGAGTAGAGAGACAAGTGGCACTCAGAGTGCTGGGCTTTCTGCTTAGGAAAAACACAAGGCACACTCATAAGAAGCCACAGAACTCCCTGCATCCCAGTTTTATGGTCTGTAAAATAGTTTCATGGATTGACTTACTGGGTAAGTCTATTTCTGGAATCTATGTACATAAATATGCTTGCTAATGCACAACTTTTAATAATTGGAAGGTAAATGCCATAATTTTTTTTTTTTTTTGAGACAGGGTCTTGCTCTGTCGCCCAGGCTGGAGTGCAGTGGTGAAATCTCGGCTCACTGCAGGCTCCGCCTCCTGGGTTCATGCCATTCTCCTACCTCAGCCTCCCGAGTAGCTGGGACTACAGGCACCCGCCACCACACCCAGCTAATTTTTTTTTTGTATTTTTACTAGAGACGGGGTTTCACCGTGTTAGCCTGGATGGTCTCGATCTCCTCACCTCATGATCCTCCTGCCTCAGCCTCCCAGAGTGCTGGGATTACAGGTGTAAGCCACTGCGCCCAGCCAGTAAGTGCCATAATTTAAAACACTAAATTTATGGTACATCTATTCTGTGAAGAATTTTATTTCTATTAAAAATTGGTTCTTATCAATTTGCAAATGCAAAAATATGGAACCAGCCCAAATGTCCATCAATCAATGAGTGGATAAAGAAAATGTTGTATATATGTACCGTGGACTACTACTCAGCCATAAAAAGGAATGAAATAATGGCATTCAAAGCAACCTGAATGGAACTGGAGACTATTATTCTATTATTATCTTTTGAGACAGAGTCTCACTCTGTCGCCCAGGCTGGATTGCAGTGGCACCATCTCAGCTCACTGCAACCTCCTCCTCCCGGGTTCAAGTGATTCTCTTGCCTCAGCCTCTGGAGTAGCTGGGATTACAGGCGTGCACCACCACGCTCAGCTAATTTTTTTTTATTATTTTTCAGTAGAGATGGGGTTTCACCATGTTGGCCGGGCTGGTCTCGAACTCCTGACCTCAGGTGATCCACCCACCTCAGTCTCCCAAAGTGCTGGGATTATAAGCATGAGCCACCATGCCCGGCCAGAGACTTATTCTAAGTGCAGTAACTCAGGAATGGAAAACCAAACATTGTATGTTCTTACTCATAATTGAGAGCTAAGCTATGAGGACACAAAGCCATAAGAATGATACAAATGGTCTTTGGGGACTTGGGGAAAAGGGTGGGATGGAGGTGAGGGATAAAAGACCACACATTGGGGACAGTATACACTGGGTAATGGGTGCTCCAAAATCTCAGAAATCACCACTAAAGAACTTATTCATGTAACTGAACACCACCTATTCCCCAAAAACCTATTGAAATAAATTTTTAAAAATTGTGTTTATAAGGTTTTTTTTAATACCAAAAGGAAATACTTGTGCTTTTATGTTAAATTAAAACTTAGACATGCTAGGCTTAAAACAGAGAAAAAGACTAGAAGACCAGGTGTGTTTAATTTTTTTAAGCCTTTGGTTTGTATCTGGTTTGTTGGCTTGTGCCAGTTGTTGCACTCTGAGTCCTCCCACCATGGCATTTCTAGCTGCCAACCTGTTGTCACTATGTCTCTGAACATAGAACGGGGGATAGTTGTACCCAATCGGCTTTCCCAAGCTGGCTCAAGCCGACTTCAGTACACCACTGGCAATAATGTCAAAATGTTGACAGTAATGTGAATGATGTAATTATGGGAAAGGTTATTTTTCAACTATATTTTCCAAATTTTTTGCAATATAGTGGGTGTTGGGGGAGTGGGGGAAGGTGTCATGTTTGTAAAGCTTATTTTATCAGGAAAACAGCCTCTTAGCAAATGTGACCTACCTGAACAATATGGTTTAGGCCTTCTTTTGTACACTGGACTAAATAGTTCTTGTTGTTCAGTTTCACATTTTGTCAAATAATGTCGAGAGCCAGAGTGAGCTAGAGATCAAAGTCCATTCTTTGTCCTGATCCAGCCCACACAGCAACCTCGGAATGATGTAGGCAAGGAATACTCTGATATCCAAGCAGGAGGAAAGAGTTCCTCCTGTGATCACGCCACAGCCAACTAGGACCCTGACCAATAACCAGGCATGCACAATTGAGACAAAATCCTTTTCTTGTGTTGTTTTTTATTTTTTATTTATTTTTATTTTTTGGAGACAGGTTCTCACTCTGTCACCCAGGCTGGAGTATAGTGCGCAATCCTGGCTCACTGCAACCTCCACCTCGAGGGCTCAAGCAATCCTCCCACCTCAGCCACCTAAGTAGCTGGGACTACAGGTACATGTCACCATACTTAGCTAACTTTTTAATTGTTTGTAGAGTCAAGTTTTCCTTAAGTTGCCTAGGTTGGTCTCAAACTCCTGGGCTCAAGCGATCCTCCTGCCTCAGCCTCCTAAAGTGCTGGGATTACAGGCCTGAGCCACTGAACCTGGCCCATTTTTTTCTTAATGAAACTAGAAAACAGCATTATCCTCTAAGAAGTATGATGTCATATAAATTGCTAAGTGCAGTTTCATGCAGCACATACACAGAATATACCTTGATTGAATTCACAGAAAGTACACTCCACTTTCAGAAAACACAAGCGCCAATCTCTCAAAGCAAGAAGTACAAATAGATATCAATGCCAAGAGCTGAGTCCTTAGGCAAGTTATTCTCTCCAATCCTCAGTTTTCTCATCTATAAAAGGGGGACATTCATATACATTGGTAACCATTTCATAGTTGTGAGCATTGAATGAGATAGCAAACGTGAAGTGCTTGATAGTCCTTAATAACAGACATTGGTTCTTATGTCCCCCTTTTCTTACTCCACTCCCTTAGGAAGAAAGGAAAAGATCCAAGGAAATGTCAACCACCAGAAAAGGGCTGAATGATAAATAAGAAGCTCATGATCTCACAAACAGCCCCAGAGGCTTCAGAAGAGCGGTAGCACACGTTTCCTATATGCATTGGCATGAAACCACACACTTATGTCTTTGCAAAAGCCTCAAAAAGATTTTCCCTAAACACATAGCTATCATATAGCAAGAAAGAAAAAATCAAGGCTCTTTTAGAAAGTCAGATTTATTTTGCATCCAAACCTGCAGCTCAGACAACAGGGCATGATTTCGGAAAAGAAAAAGCATAAGATTTCTGCCTGTAATAAGAGCCACTTCCAGCTATCACCTTCCCACCAAGAGATAAAGAGTTTCATTGGAAGAGGTGGCAAATTGCTAAGTGCGGTTTCATGCAGCACATGCGGAGAATATATACCTTGATTGAATTCACAGAAACGGCACTCCACTTTCAGAAAACATAAGCGCTAATCTCTCAAAGCACAAGGTACAAATAGATAACAGGGCCAAGAGCTGCAGAGCGTCAGATGGCCAGCCAACCTGGCTTTCTCTTCCTCGCCTAGGAGGGCTTAACTCATCAGCACTTCTGGCACCAAAGAAGAAAACTCTGCTTGCTCTGGGAGAGAATGGGATATAGATCCTCTCTGGCTCTCTGCAGATGCCAGCGATCAACAATAAATGCTACCCCTGGGGACAGGACAACATAACTCTCATGGTTCCTCTCCTACTACTCTGCCCAGAGTTCAGGCAACAGAGTGATTACATCATTTTTTATTTTTTTCAACCCCTTTTTTTTTTTTTTTTTTTTTGAGACGGAGTCTCGCTCTGTCGCCCAGGCTGGAGTGCAGTGGCACGATCTCGGCTCACTGCAAGCTCCGCCCCCTGGGTTCACGCCATTCTCCTGCCTCAGCCTCCCGAGCAGCTGGGACCACAGGCGCCCGCCACCACGCCCGGCTAATTTTTTCTGTTTTTTAGTAGAGACGGGGTTTCACTGTGCTAGCCAGGATGGTCTCGATCTCCTGACCTTGTGATCCGCCCACTTCGGCCTCCCAAAGTGCTGGGATTACAGGTGTGAGCCACCACGCCCGGCCTCAACCCCTTTCTATATATTTAATGATTTTTCTTTTCTATCAAAGCAGCAGCAGGCACTAGGGGGGAGTCTTTAAAAAGTGATTAGAAAAAAACCAGCTGTGATGGTTTGTTTTATGTGTCAATTTGGCTGGACTATGGTGCCTAGACGTTTGGTCCAACACCAGCCTAGATGTTGCTGTAAAGGTATTTTTAGATGTGATTAACACTTAAATTGGTAGACTTTGAGTAAAGCAGATGACCCTCTATAATGTGGGTGGACCTCATACAATCAGTTGAATACTGTAAAAGCAAAGACTGAGGTTTCCCAAAGAAGATGGAATGCTGCCTCCAGACTGCAACACAGAAATTCTGCCTAGTTTCCAGCCTTTGGACTCAAGACCACAAAATCCACTTTTACCTGAATCTCCAGCCTACTGCTTGGTCTGTGGATTTTGGACTTGTCAGATCCCACAGTTGCATGACCAATTCCTTAACATCTCTCCAGATAGCTAGATAAGTGTATGTGTAGAAAGATACTATAGATACAGATATAGATTTGATATATAGATAGCGCATGGGTTCCATTTCTCTGGAGAAGCCTAATATGCCAGCAAATACCACCACTGTCTTCAAAGAGCAACCAGCCCAGTGGGGGCAGAGAATTTGCCAGCAGACCTGGGGAAGTTTGCAGAGTATCTATCTGTGCTGCTGAGGAAGGTGTGCAGACACAGCCCCTGCATGGTGGACTGTTCATGTCTCTCCTTTGAGGTCTGTTTCCATCACGGCCTCGGGTAAAGGCCTGGCCTACAAGGCTAAAGTGCCTCCAGGCTCCTGCCCTTCTTCCCAAGTTAGGAAACGATGCTAGAGCCTTTATTCACACAAGCAAGGATGAGAATTGCAACAAGGAATTCATCCTGGTAGAAGAATAAATGGGGAATGCCACACTGCCCAAGGAGAAGACCAACTTTGCATGCAGTTCCCTGCGGTGTTGCCAGGCTGTACTGGGTCTGAGTGAGGAGAAGGAAACAGATGGAGAGAGAAAATTCAGTGAGAGGGTGTGTCCCAGAGGAGCAGTCTCAGACTTGAAGTACACGAAAGTATCACTAAGGGAGCTTTCTAAAAAATGCAGGTTGCAGCCAGGCACAGTGGCTCACGCTTATAATCCCAGCACTTTGGGAGGGCGAGGCAGGAGGATCACTTTAGCCCAGGAGTTCAAGACCAGCCTGGGCAACACGGCAAAACCTTATCTCTACAAAAATACAAAAATTAGCTGGGCATAGTGGCGTGTGCCTGCAGTCCCAGCTACTCATAAGGTTGAGGTGGGAGGATTGCTTGAGCCTGCAGAGATCAAGGCTGCAGTGAGCCATGATCACACCTCTGCATTGCAGCCTGGGCAACAGATTGAGACCTGTCTCAAAAAAAAAAAAAAAAAAAATGCAGATTCCACAGCTCCCACAAGAATGCTGATCCAGAATGTGTAGGATGGAGCCAGAAAGCAACTTTCAACAATGTTCCCCAGGTGATTCTGACACAGATGTCGTGTGGCCACAAGCTGAGACCATCTTGTCGGCAAGGCCAATAGCTGGTGAATACGCCTGTGGAGAGGGAGACCCTCTTCATCTCACTTCATACTGCAACTCAGAGTCAGGAGAAACATAGAGGCTGAAGGCAGAGGATGGCCAAAAGCAGGCAAGGCAGAGAGTCCCTCTGTGATCATGCCAGCTTTCCCATCTCTTTCCGACTCAGCAGGATGGAAAGAGGAGTCTCTTGGGACAGAGATGGAAGATGGGGTCCTTGTGATTCCTGCAGGAGTGTCAGCATAGTTTAGAACTTTGGGGGATGAAAAACTAATTCCAACTGTGGCCTCCAGTCAAGGTTAATTTCAAAGGGAATTAGCATTGAGCTGACATTCATTTTCCCTTCTCAATTAGCAGAGTCCTCGTAAAGAAAATGTCATTAGTCAACATGAAGAGTTGGAATAGAGGAACTCAGATTCTTATTCTACCTTGATATTCAAGCATAAGGGTTGCAAATTACTCCCTCAATGCTGTAACCTTCTCAGTGGCAACACTTGACCAGCTCGCGCCTCTGTTCATGCTCGGTGTCTCACCCCTTCCTTCATTTTCATGCTAATGAGGCTTCTCCAAATCACCTCATTCCCTTTCCTGACCCCCATTCCTGCTGACTGCTTATAGCCTGCAAAGGCTTCTTCTCTGCAAGAAGCATTACCCAACCATGTTAATTACTCCTTCCTTTATCCTCAGTGACCTGACCGGAGGCTGAACACCACCCCATATTTCTCCATCAGTCATTTTAACTACTCCACAGTTGCTCATAAGTGTCCTCTGTTCTGTTCATCATTGAAGTACCCAGGGCTTCCTGAATAGCACATAAACCCAACCACACTTGAGAATGAAGGATGGATAAGCATTGCACTCTCTAACCTTCATCTATAATAAGAATGCTAAAAAGTACAAAGGGCAGAGCTGGAGGTTAGAAAGAAAGAGGAGAGAGGGAAAGAAGAGGAGGGTTCATTGCAGAAGGGTTTTATGCAGTTTCAATTCAGAAAAGATAATCAGAGCAGGCCTGTCTGTTTGGAGGAAGGGAGGTGAGAGGTGCAGGAGGGGTTGGGGAGCTGGGTTGGAGAAGGCTGCAGAACTCCACCCTTGGTAGCAAGTATTTCTCAAGGACAGAATTAAAGCCAAACAACATTGTGCTTGGGACAGGGAATGGGGGTTATGTTTTGGGAAGGAAATTAGGGTCTAGAGATTCCCCCCATAGCTAAGCTAAGCTCTGTGAGTTAATAAGCATTATAAACATTCTTCCTCTTCTTAGCAACCAAGTGGCCGTGTCTCTGTAGTCATGAGGCAGGTGAGAGGCAGGGATTTTAGGGAAATGTGCATGAAGAAGCAGCTACTGGTCCCAGACATGTACAGACACACAGAGTCCAAAACTAAACACTGTACTGCATGTAGTGGATTTCTCTGCTAATGCCCACAATGAATTGGGCAAAGTCTTTTGTAGTCCCCCCCCCACATTGGCTCGAGGTTGATCATATGACTTGCTTTACCCAGTAGGATATCAGCAAACAGGACACAGAGACTTCATAGGCTCATTAGGGTTTGCTGTCTTGTAAACTGCTGCCACAATGCAAGAAACCCAAACGATCCTCCTGCAGAAGCCACGGAGAGACCCACTTAGACCTCTTGGCTGACAGCCGCCCTACCTAGCAGCCAGCAATGAGAAGGAAGTCACCTTGAACCATCCCATACCAGCAGAGCAGCTAAATAACATTGAGTGTCCCAGGCCAAGTGGCAGCAAATGAGCAAGTAAATGGTTGTTACCCAAAACTGCTCATTTAGAAGGATTTGTCAGGCAGCAACAGATAACTATTACATCACACTTTTAATTGAAAGTGCCTGCAGCAATTCAGAGAAAATGAAACACTTCATAAAATCCAACATTCATGCATATTTGAAACTCATCAAGAACTGGAAATAAAGAATCCTTTTAATCTCATGGAGTCTCTGACAAATACCCACAGCAAACAAAAATATAATGGTGAAATATTCGAGGCATAACTATTACAGTAGGAGCATATGCCTGCTGTCATCGCTTCCATTTAACATTGTATTAGAAATCCTCAATCCAATAGGCAAGAAGAAGAAATAAAAGGAATAAGAATTAAAAATGAAGTAAAAAAAGAAAAAGCGATACCTATTTACAGACAATGTGATTGTCTATTATGGACTGAAAAATGACTCCCCAAGATATCTAAGTCCTAATCCCCAGAACTTGTGAATGTTACCTTTTATGGCTAAAGGGACTTGGCCAATGTGGTTAATCAAAGGGTTTTGAGTTGAGAACATTACTCTGGATTATCTGATTGGATACGATGTAACCATTGGGGTCCTTATGAGAGGCTGATAGGAGATCAGAAGAGGAGAAGGAAGTGTGACAACAGAAGCAAGAGGTTGGAGTCATGTGAGGAAGGGCCATGAGCCAAGGAATGCAGAAGAAACTGATTCTCCCCTAAGCCCCAGAAAAATACAACTTTGCTGACACTTTGACTTTAGCCAATGAAACCTACTTCAAATGGCCTCCAAAATTGTAAGAAGACAAATTTGTGTTGTTTTAAACCATCAAGCTTGTAGTAACTTGTTACAACCACCATTGGAAACTAATATCCTGTTTAAATAGAAGATCCTAAAAGAATTTATAGATAATAAAACTAAAAAGGAGGATCAGCAAGTTTGTTGGATACAAGTTCAACATACAAAGTCAACAGCAACAGCCACACATACCTTCAATAATCAACCAGGCAACATGATGACAAAAACGAAAGAGCTCTCAGGTGCAAAAGTAACAAATCCATAAAAGAGCTCAGAGTAACCCAACAAAATATGTACAAGACTTTTCTTAACAAAATTGGGCCAGGCA
Organism: Pan troglodytes; assembly: GCF_028858775.2. Classification (NCBI taxonomy): domain Eukaryota; kingdom Metazoa; phylum Chordata; class Mammalia; order Primates; family Hominidae; genus Pan; species Pan troglodytes. The sequence continues at coordinate 110,956,453 of NC_072410.2, forward strand.
CGGTGGCTCACACCTGGAATCCTGGCACTTTGGGAGGCCGAGGCAAGTCGATCACCTGAGGTCAGGAGTTCAAGACCAGCCTGGCCAACATGGTGAAACCCTGTCTCTACTAAAAATACACAAATTAGCCAGGCATGGTGACATGCCTGTAATCCCAGCTACTTGGGAAGCTGAGACAGGAGAATCACTTGAACCTAGGAGGCAGAGGTTGCAGTGAGCCAAGATCATGCCACTGCACTCTAGCCTGGGTGACAGAATAAGACTTCATCTCAAAAAAAAATTGTAAAATATTTTGAAAAACATAAATGGCTTTATGAATGGGGAATTAGCCATTTATAAAAAGTAATGAAGATTGGCTGGGCGCAGTGGCTCATGCCTGTAATTCCAGCACTTTGGGAAGCCAAGGCAGGTGGATGACTTGAGGTGAGGAGTTTGAGACCAGCCTGGCCAATCTGACAAAACTCTGTCTCTACTGAAAATGCAAAAATTAGCCTGGCATGGTGGCTTGGGCCTGTAGTCTCAGCTATTTGGGAGGCTGAGGCACAAGAATTACTTGAACCCAGGGGGTTGCAATTAGTTGAGATTGCGTCACTGCACTCCAGCCTGGGTGACACAGTGAGACTCTGTCTCAAAAGAAAAGTTATGAAGATTATCATAGAAAAAGCGTTTTTCCCTAAATTAATCTATATTCAGCACATGAATCCCAGCAAAGTTTTTTTGGGGGAAATTGACAAGCCAGTCCTAAAATCCTAAAGGAAGAGTGGGCAGGAAAGGTTAATTGAGCAGCCCTGGGTTGCTCAAATCCTGCACATTCCAAAGCAAAGTTTGCCTTCAGAACTGGCCTTTGGCCACCTTTGGGGAGATGTCCTCTAAACTCCAGAAATATTCTGCCCAATAAGAGTGTTTCATATGCCTGAGACTTTGGGTCATGCTGTATTAGTTTGACTAGATAAGTTTATCCAGACACTGATTTATGGTAAATGCCCTGAATGCCTGCTTTTCCTTGGGGACAGGCAGGTGGTGGGGAGGGGTGGTGTCTAGAATCTGAGAAGCTGAGGTCAGTCACATTAGGTGCTGCATGACTATGAAACTGACCCACAAGAAAAGCCTTGGACACCAAGACTCAGCAGAGCCTCCCTGGTTGGGCACACTCCATGCGTGTCGTCACATGTTGATACTCAGAAATTAGATGTCCCAGCCGGGCGCAGTGGCTCACGCCTGTAATCCCAGCACTTTGGGAGGCTGAGGAGGGTGGATCACTTGAGGTCAGGAGTTCAAGGCCAGCCTGGCCAACATGGTAAACCCTGTTTCTACTAAAAATAGAAAAAAATTAGCCAGGCATGGTGGCATGTGCCTGTAATCCCAGCTACTCAGGAGGCTGAGGCAGGAGAATCGCTTGAACCCGGGAGGTGGAGGTTGCAGTGAGCTGAGACCGTGCCACTGCATTTCAGCCTGGGCAAAAAAAAGCATGACTCCATCTCAAAAAAAGAAAAAAGAAAGAAAAGAAAAGGAGAAGAGAAAGAAAAAAAAGAAAAAGAGAAAAGAAAGAAATTAGACATCCCTATAAAACTCCCCTGGGAGGATTTCCCTGAGTGCTTCTGCCTTATTTTTCCTAGACTTTACTCCACACCCCTTTGCCTTTGCTGACTTTCATCTTTGATCTGCAGCCTTTCCCTGCAATAAAGTATAACTGAATATAACAGCCTCTGAGTCCTGTCCATTCTTCTAGCACATCACCAAGTTCATTTTGAAGAAAATCAACAAGATGGGACGAAAATGCATCATATAACTATAATAAGAAACTTAGATGGCATTGGAACAGAAGGATGAATGGAATGGACCAGAGACCCTGATGATCTCTCTTCTCCCACACATCGCACATTTTTCAAGCCTCCACATTTCCTTCAGTTGAACCTTCATTTTGCAATGTACTACTTCTACTATTGAGCTTCTGCTAATTCTTACGTTCTATTCAAGTGGCATTTGTTTTATGAAACTTTCCCTAGCTTCAAGGAAAAGGAATTGCTCCCTACTCAAAGCTCCCATAGAAATTTGTTCTGGCCTCAGCACTAATCACACTGAAGCAATGTTGTAGAGCCTGTATTTATCTGTCTTCTCTCCCGCTAAACTGTGGGTCCCAGAGGGCTCAGTCAGTACCTGATTCATCCCTGTCTCCCTGGCACACACCACAACATAGAGGACCCAGTAGATGTTAAATAAATGTATGGTGAATGAGTAAAATATGAATAATGATGAAAACTCAAGTGTTGGGAGGTAAGTAAATTGTAGTGTTCAATAGGAACTACGGAAAAGGATAACAAAACCTGAGATTTACATTTGGGATAAATAATGTGTCATCCAATGAAAAATTTCAGGATTTATTCGATTTCACTTACACACACCCACAAAATGAAGGCATCATAAAGACCAGACTAATAATTACAGAAGATATGTGTAGAGTTTGCCAATTTGTTATAGTGATTGAAGAGTGTCTCCAAATAAATATGTTTTTTCAGGAAGATCCTTCGTGGTGAACTGCAAACAAGCCTTGAAAGTTAAACTATGAAAACTGGGTAGTTTTATTGAGTCACAGTCTGATATGAAACTTCCATTCATGATGGAATCCATTCATCTGCCTCTAGAGATAGTTTTTTACTTAATTTTAAAGACTCTTGCTTCAAATCTAGGCACTGTAAAACCACATTACTTCATGCACATTAACTAGAAGAACTTTCTTTTAAAAGATAGAGATTAAAGGAGAATCTCTCCTTTGCATTATTTATAGATAAAATATTTGCTAATCAAATGAATACTAGTAATGCTATTACAGGAAGAACTCAAAACCCTAAGTAATCTCCCATTTTCTTTCTCACTCTGAGTGTACTCTACTTGCATTACGGAATATGGTAGCTACTAGTAACATACGGCTAAGAATCACTTGAAATGGGGCTAGTACTATAAAGGAATTAAATTTTCCATTTTATTTCATTTCAATAGCCACATTGAAAAGTAGCTAGTGGCTACCATCTTAGATAATGATATAGAAAATTTCCATCATCTAATGAAAGATATACTAGATCGTGTTGGCTTATACTCTAGATGTCCAAAATTCAGTAAGTATCAATGAAATTAACAAACACTGACAAGTGTGTGGTTTATCAAAATATAAACTCTGACACTGAGCTATAAAAGATGAAGGGTGGTCCTTGTCTTCAAGGAAGCAGATGTGTAAATAGCGAAAATAGTGAATCATCCCTAATGCAGGAAGGCAGAAAAATTACATGAGGGAGCTAGTAGATCAAAGAAAGCTCTAGCAGAGACGTGATATTTGAACCAATTCATAGAGGAAAGAAAAATTTAGACAACAAATGGGGCGGGGTTAGGGAGCCCTTAAGCCAAGGGAACCACTGTGTATAAAGGACAGAAAGGCACTGTGAAGGGCCATGGCATCTGGTTGGCAGCACATGGATTACAGAGGCCAGAAGGGAAAGATGATAGTGTAGCGAGGAGGCATGAAGACCTCGTAGATCAGGGAGCTTACAACAGTCCCTTGGGAAGATAGGGAATTGTATTGGGTTTTAATTGAGCAACGACATGGAACATAGGATCTGCGTGATATAAATGTCATAATGGCTAGGCACAGTGGTTCATGCCTGTAATCCCAACACTTTCGGAGGTGAGTGGATTTCTTGAATCCAGGAGTTTGAGACCAGTCTGAGCAACATAGTGAGACCCCATCTCTACAAAAATAAATACAAAACTTAGCTGGGCATGGTGGCACACACTTGTACTCCCAGCTACGAGGGAGGCTGAGGTGGGAGGATAGATAGAGTCCAGGAGGTCCAGGCTGCAGTGAGCCATGATTATGCCACTGCACTCCAGCCTGGGTGACAGGGCAAGACCCTGTCTCAAATAAATAAATAGGCCATAATGGCTGCTGAGGGAGAAATGGAGAGAATGGAGATAGATCAGAGATGAGGAGGCCAAGGAGGACATTGAGGCCAACAAGCAGAAGAGAAGCGACCATGCTGAGCCAGGACAGAGGAGGTGAGGCTCGAGAGGAAGCAAGAAATGCAACAGCTGTTTATTCAAAATGGGTTAATATTTTTTAAAAGGACTATTTTATGAAAATTTAGCAAGTGTGAGACATGTAATCATTCTGGCATCCCAACAGCATATGCTGTGAGAGAAGGTGTTGCTGCAATTGTTAGGATGGGCTCTCCTTAAAGCTCACAAAACCACTCCAAAATGCTGAGCATGCAGCAACCCGAGAAAGCTCATTGCCACGTGCTGCAATCGCTCAGCCAGCACAGCAGTTGTATGATGGATTCTCAGGGTCACAGTAGATACCGGCCATGGCAGGCGAGCCAAGCATGGCAAAGAACCAGCTGGGCATGAAGATGCCAGACCAGGCCCTCCCGAGGCCTTGCACAAAACCCTGGAAAGAGTCCAGGATATGGGCTCACACAGCCCATGTTCTAGGGTCCAGCTCAGCAACTTACCAGAGCCAGGCCTTTGAGTGACTCACTAGACTCTAAGCTCCTAATTTCCTCACCTCTAGAATGAGGCAATGCTATTTATCTCATAAGGTTTATAGGAGCATGACTAGTGCATACTGAGTGCCTTAAATGAGTTAGTTCCATTTACCTTCCCCAAAGCAGGCTTTCTGAGTAGCCAATCCCAGAAGTCTAGTGGGAAGAGTTCATATTTAACATGGAGCCAAAGTCCTTCCCACTCTCATGTCACATTTTTCTTTGATGTCCCCAGTCCTTGGTAGAATCTAAATACTCTATAGGCTTGGGAAGAGCCCAGGGAGTGGGCCTCATTGAATAGCTTTGTGAGGATACTTTATTCAATAAAAGTATCCCTAGAGTAACTGAGGGGAGTCTGTTCTTTGCTAGAAAGCTTTGAAGAGGGCAACTGAGCTAAAGAACATGTTGGAAACTTCTCACAATTAGAGTCTAAACAATCTAAACTGAACTTTTGCAAACCATTCATGCCTTACATAAACTTAATAAGGTCCTGAGGGATTTTTATTTAGAAGAATAAAAATGCCCATTGCTTCTTCTGGAGTGGTTTCTATGGGGTCCTTTTCACATGGTTACTCCTTGCAATGATCCTGTGTGGTAGATTGTTGTTATGAACTGAATCGTGCCCACACTCCCCATGCCAAATTCATATGCTGAAACCCAAACCCCAAATACATCAGAATGAGATTGCATTTGGACACAGGCCCTTCAAAGAGGTAATTAAGTTAAGCAGACCTTAGAATAGGTCTTAATCCAGTCTGACTGGTGTCCCTGTGAGAAGAGAAGATTAGGACACACGGGGAGATGCCAAGGGAACCAGCCATGTGAAGAGACAGCAAGAGGGCATCATCTGAAACCAAGGAAAGGGCCTCAGAGGAAATCAATCCTTCTGGCATTTTGGTCTTAGACATTCGGCCTCCAGAACTGTGAGAGAACAAATTTCTATTGTTTCAACCACCCAGTCTACGGTATTCTGTTATGACAAGCCTAGCAAACTAATACATGGGTTCGATATTTTTAAACTCCCAATTTTTCAGATGAACAAATGGCTTGAGTTTGCACAGCTACACTTGAATTTGAACATGGACTTGCTTGAAAACTCATGCTTTTAACATTACCTTGTGCTATGAGTCAAACATGTCATTCAAATTTTATGTGTTGGAAGCTTGATCCTCAAATTCCTGTGTTGATTGGAGGTGAGGCCTTTGGGAGGTGTTAGGATTAGATAAGATCATCAGGGTAGGGCCCTCATGATGGGACTAGTGGCTTTATAAGAGAAAGGGAGATCTAAACTGACACACATGCATACGCAAGCCCTTCCTCATATACTGCCCCCCACCAGGTTATGATGCAGCAAGAAGGCCCTCACCAGATGCCAGTGTCATGCTCTTGGACTTCCCAGCCTCCAGAACTGTGAGTCAAATAAACTCCTTTCCTTTATAAATTTCCCAATCTCCAGTATTTAGTTATAGCAACAGGAAACAGATTAAGACACCCTGAATATTTGCAAAGCAAGTTAGGTTTTAGGCACATTTTATGAAGTTACTATTTTTAAGTAAGTTTGCATGAAGATGGTATCTCTACATTCAGTTCCAGTTTCATCTTCGATCTGGTTAATTCCCACTCTAGATCACTACTTGTTTCCAATCACAATAAACACTAGCCATGCCATGACTAAACTGTAGCCGTAAGTAGTAAGGCTATTAAATTCACTCTCCTATGACCAAGATAAAGAAGGATAAAATGGAAAAAAGAATTGAAACTCTTATTCCTACCATCCTCAATCTACTACCGTGATAATAATTACAACTTTTTCCCATTTATCCAGACAGATTATGCATGGGAATGGATACTAAGGGAGTGGGTTAACAATGGAAGAAACACAAAATTGGATCAGGATGTATTTACTGATATGGAACCACTAAGTAGAGATTCTGGATTTAATGTTGTACCTCAGGGGGTCAGAAAGGGCTCTATTTGGTTGGTTTGTTGGCTGAAACATGAACCAAATGTGGTCTACACTAAATGAAGCTGAAATGCCATAACTACTTTGGTATACTACAAAAGAAGATATCCAAAGACTTAGACTGGATGTTAGAACAGATTTACCATGTAAGATCTGCTCATCCAACCTGGAAGGGTCAAAAGGACATACCTATGACTATGACTGTGAGAAGTAAACTTGTGTGGGGAGCCCAGCATCCTTGGAGAGTTCTGGGGTTGCTCTTCCCTGTAAGCCAGAAATCACAGTAGGTACTGTGTCCACTGAACTGTGATCTTTAAAAGCAATGGGGAAAATTGGATGCAAGGATGGGCCAATGGGGCCAAGTAATGGCATTTAATCACCAAAGACAAGGTGGATGTGGTTACTGTAATGGACAGCAGAGTCAAAGCAGCAATCTGAAAAGTGTGACTCTCAGAGACCTATGGTGTTGGTTAATTGATCATTGTGTCCTTAGAAGAGAAATACGTGGATATTCCACTAAATTCTTACTTGATCTGTATAAGCAGAAGAGTCCTAGGTTGAATAAAGAGAAGTCCACCATGAATTACCAAAAACAGAGTTGAAATCCTTTCACCAATTCCCAGACTTTAGCCAGTTTACAGACCTGGAATGACCTGAGTGAAGGGAAAGCCAGTTCCCTTGAGGAGGGCCCCTCACCACAATGCCAAAAATTAACACTGTCTGTCTTTTTCCCAGCCTTCCCCAAAAGGATCTACAGTCTTCTACCAGAGTGACTATGCATTGGAGGAAAGGAAATAATCAGACTTTTGGGCACTACTAGGCACTGACTCTGAACTCGCACTAATTCAAGAGACCCAAAACTTCAGTGTGACCACCAGTCACAGTAGGGGCCTATGGAGGGCAGAGGATCAGCGGAGTTTCACTCAGGGCCCTTTCACAGTGGGTTCAGTCGCTTGGCCGACCAGTCAGAGTAGGGGCCTATGGAGGGCAGAGGATCAGCAGAGTTTCACTCAGGGCCCTTTCACAGTGGGTTCAGTGGCTTGGCCCACCAGTCAGAGTAGGGGCCTATGGAGGGCAGAGGATCAGTGGAGTTCCACTCAGGGCCCTCTCACAGTGGGTTCAACAGCTCCCTGACTCTGGCCCTAGTTATTTCCCTAGTTTCAGAAAGCAGAAACCCCACGTCTACTTCAAATATGTCTTCCAACCTGTCTACAAATTCGTACAATTTTGTTTATTGTCATAATATCATTTGGATCTTTCTTTCTGTCCTTCTTTCTTTTTTAAAGTGTAAAGAATGTGATTTTTTAAAGTTTTTTAAAACCCTAGGCTAGAGAAGAAACAGGTCATGCAGTGTAATTTAAAAGTGGTCATGAAAGCACTTACACTTACTGGTGCAGTTTCGTAAAGAAACTTTTAGAGAAAGTCCCTGCTGCACACTGTCATTGATCACGGGTGGCCTGTCATTTTCCAGGTCTAAGAGGTACATTAACTTCATCAAGCAATTATGGCTCTTCCAGGCACTCCCAGGGACATCAGAAGTCCATAAAGTATCAGACGGAAATTATGTTCCATTTCCTTCCCTTCCAGAGTTCTACCAGGTTCCTCCTCATCTCTGAACTCTGCCTCATTTGAAAGGACCAAGACCATCCGTCGCCCCAATGTCTCTGTCTTTTGAGCTCAAGTCCATCTTAACAGCTCCAGTGACCCCAGCCAACCAGGAGTCACCCACATATCAGTGTGGCAATGTTGCTGCCATTGATCACGGCCCCATTTTCAATATCTGTGAGAGGCAGGGCACACAGTATCCCCTGAGAACATCCTATTACACTATGATTCCATTTTCTCTCTCCACTTCTTTATTGCCCATTATTCCATAAATGATAGCCTGCCTGGAAACCAAGACATAAACCCCACTGTTTGGGCCTCACACATATCATTCCTCACAGTCCAGACCATGCCTGTATATGGATGGATGAGGGAGCAAAAGTTCCCAGGGGCTCAAGAGCTGCCAAGGGCCACTCTGCCTCCAGCTAAAGGGGCTGCACCGCAATGCTCATCTTCCAGGGAAAGGGCCAGATAATGGGGAAGACACCTGTGTGTGGGAGAGCAGAATCCATCCCATGCCTCTGGACTTTGCTCATGGGACAAAGGTAAAGATGGGCAGGTGGGAAGAGGATGTTCTCATTCCAGGACATGTGTTTCGAGACCACTTTCTCTCTGCTGTGCCCCAGGATCCTTTCTGGGGCCTTGGCTGGTTCTCACACTATGGGTTTCTTCTCAGCTCCAGGCCCCAGGAGGCCTCTACTGATTCTCTTTCCTCACAGAAACTGGCACCACCCACAGTGTTCCCTGAGGAACCTCTTCCCCCAGGACAATCCCCACCCTCCCCCTGCTCAGCTGTGAAGCAGTCAAGTTCTTCCCGGATACCTTGCTTCCCCATCACCTCTGAAGAGGAAATTCCAGGTTGTTTGCATTTGAAGAGTCATACCACTGGTGCCAACAAGGAGATGGGGTAAGTGAGTCCCAGACCTGAGATTCTGGGATCTAATGGCCTACATGGTTGCAGGCCTGGTGTCTAGGAACAACGCTCTTCAGATCTGGAAGGTCATGGTCTACCAGTGAATGCCGCCTCTTTGTCCTTCTTCCCAGGAGAGGTTTGCCAGGCCTCCTTTTGCCCTGCCAGGGAGGACCCCCGGAGATAGCACATAGCAAGACCAAGTGATGAACACCGTGGCATGCAGAGAACCCCATGCATGGGTGGGTGGCAGCTGGCAGCTCTGGTGAGCTATAGGGCCATGTGGTGGTCCAAGTGGAGACAGTGGTGCTCCAGGCAACTCACAGGCAGACACACCAGCTGCTGCGGAAGTTCAGAGGCTCAGCCACTGGACAGGAAGCATGAGGAAGACTCGGTCACAGAGAATAAAGGAAGAGTTCTGTCCATGAATGTCCATGCAGTAGCTCATCCGGCAAACATTCCCTGGGTGCTTGCTATATGCCAGGGTTGGTCTGAGGACCCAAAGAGGGACAGGATTTAGCCCTTGACCTCCAGGGACTCTTGTTCCCAAGGGGGAGACAACTTATTACAAAACAAGAGTGTGAAGTAAAGGTCGATGCTCCCCCCCATACTAATCCCATCCCTAAATGTTAAAACGTTGGCACATATTCACACAGAAATGTTTCTGTGACTATACCAAAAGACAAAAACCAAGACGCTAGAACCACACTCAAACACTGCACCACAGCACCCACAGCATGCAGTGCACAGAGGCCACCACATTACCCTGTGACCAGTGCCGCGGGAGTCCTGAGGGTGCAGCGGAGGGAGAGACACACCCCAGGCAGGCCAGCAGGAATGCCCATTCAGGGGCTGCCCTCTGTCCCCCTCATCCCCTATCCTGGAAGGTACCCGGTTTCCATCTGCAGGTGGGCTTAGGGCCAGGGCTGAAACCCAAGGACAGGACAGGGCTTGGAGCTCAGAAAGATCTGACCAACGCTCTGTGTCCTGAGTCCCCTGTAACCGTGTAGGGAAGGCAGTGAAGAGACAATCCTCATTACAGAGCCATGGGAATGGACGCAGAAAAGGGGCTGCAGGTTGGGAGCTGTTGCAGGGCTCCTATCTCTGGGGATAGACAAGAGTTTGCACCAAGGTCCACATCCCCTCCCACACATGTCCTTAGAGGCCTCCTCTAGAAGGGGACAGGTGGGACCAGCCAAGGGAAAGCAGCCTCCAGCACAGGGCCTGACAGCATCACTGTCTGCACTGCCCATCCTTCCCAGGCAGAGGGAAGGAAAACTGGCTGGGACCAAGGAGAGGCAGTGGCTAGGGAAGCAAGGTCAGCCTCTAAATTTTATTCTGGTTTACTCACTGTATTGTTCTTTTTTCCCCGAGATGAAGTCTCACTCTGTCGCCCAGGGTGGAGTGCAGTAGCGGGAATCTCGGCTCACTGCAACCTCTGCCTCCCAGGTTCAACAGATTTCCCTGCCTCAGCCTTCCCAGTAGCTGGGATTACAGGTGCCTGCCACCATTCCTGGCTAATTTTGTATTTTTAGTAGAGAGGATCTCACCATGTTGGCCAAGCTGGTCTTGAACTCCTGACCTCAGGTGATCCACCCGCCTTGGCCTCCTAAAGTGCTGGGATTATAGGTGTGAGCCACTGCACCCAGCCTACTCACTACTTTTTAGCTGGTGGTCTCGAGTATAATCCCCTCTACCCTCAGTTTCCTCTTCAATAAAATGGAGATAACAAGTTCTTTCTCCTGGGTTTCTGTGAGAATGCAGTGAAATCATATGTAGGAAATGCTTAGCCCTGGGCCTATTGCCTCAGGACACCAATAATCAGGGCAGCATTTATGAGCACTGTGCCCAGGGCACTGCCTTAAGCACCTGTGTGTCAAACAGTAATTAATGAGCCAATCCTCAAGGCAACTCAATGAAATAGATGTTGTTATTATCCCATTTTACATATGAGGAAACCAAAGGGCACAAAGGTGAAGGATACTGTCTCTCCTGCCCAAGGTCACAAAACAATGGAGAAAATGTACTCAGATTTGAACCCGGGCAATCTGAATTCAGTATCTGCGGCCATAACCACTTGTATATGTGGCTTATTAAGTAGCAGAAATGAGGGTGGTCATTGTCATTTTGCCAACCTTAAAAGTTTATTGTGAGGATTAGAAATAAAACACAGACTGTCTTTAAACAGTGCCTGGGCCAGTCTGTAGGTATTCAATAAATAGTAATTAATGATTAGCATTACTATCACTTTAGTTGAGGCCAATAGAAGGCATGCATATAGCCAGCCCCCATAGAAGGTTCCTGTATTGATCATCAGTTGCCACAATAACGCTACATAACAAATACCTCCAAACTTCAGTAGCATGCAACAAAAAACATTTGTTTAGCTCACAAGTCTGAGGGATTGGAGATTCAGGCTGGGCTCACTCATATTATGTTTGGGTTGGCTAGGTGCTGGCTGATCTGGGATGGCCTGGTTGGAGCATCCGAGGCAGCTCAGCTGTGCTTATCCTTCGTCCTTTAATGAACTAGCCCAGGTTTGTTCTCATGGTGATAATGTAGCACAAGAGCAGGAAGCCCAACAAAGCAAGGACTTTTCTAGTTCCTCTTTGCATCCTGTTTGCTAACTTCCCACTGGCCAAAGCCAGCTACACGGCCAAGCCAAAAGCCAGAACAGGAAGACCCTGCACAGTTACGGGGAAGAAGGTATGGACAGGGCAAAATCTTTCACAATTACAAAACCAGCAGCTTGTCTCTGAGCTGCTGCCAGTGCAATTATCAGAACACTACACACCCCTCCTCTGGGAGAACTCCTTCCCCTCATGACTTTTATGTTAAGGTTTCTGAACTCCTCGGGCTTTGTCGTACCCTTCATCCTTCTGAAGTCAGCTTGTTCAGTCAGTATATGCCAGAAACTATGGGGGCCAATGGGGACAGACCCGTGAACAAGACAAACAAGGTCCATGCTCTGAAGGAGCTGATATTCCAGTGGAGAAGACATGCACATAAAATACATAATATAATTTCAGATCATGAAAAATTATGTGAAAGAGATTAACCAGAATTATTTGAAAGAGGCAGTGTTGGGATAGTCTTGGAGGACACTGAACTTTGAGAATCATGTCTATATTCTCAGCCCTAAATCCAGTGCCTAACACCAAACAGGCTTCAATAAATATTGAAAGGAAGGGCCGGGCGCGGTGGCTCACGCCTGTAATCTCAGCACTTTGGGAGGCTGAGGCAGGCGGATCACGAGGTTAGGAGATCGAAACCATCCTGGCTAACACGGCGAAACCTCATCTCTACTAAAAATACAAAAAACTAGCCAGGCGTGGTGGTGGGCGCCTGTAGTCCTAGCTACTCGGGAGGCTGAGGCAGGAGAATGGCGTGAACCCGGGAGGCGGAGCTTGCAGTGAGCCAAGATCGCGCCACTGCACTCCAGCCTGGGTGATGAGTGAGACTCCATCTCAAAAAAAAAAAAAATATTGAAAGGAGGATGGATGGATGGATGGATGGATGGATGGATGGATGGACGGACGGACAGCCAGCCAGATGGGCACTGAGACCTACCTAGCACTTCCTGCCCTGGCCTCCTCACCACATTTACTCTCTCTGAATAGAGATATCCAGAGAGAGTACCTCACCACCTTTACTCTCTCTGGCCCATAGGATACAGGAAAGATCCCAGAGAGAAGACCCAGTTTCCTCTCCACACCTGGAGGGCCAGCCCTAAGGCTGAGCCATCTCAGCTCTCTGAGCTTAGCAAAAGGATTGCCTTCCTTTTGACCTCTCTGCTCAGTGTTGGAAAAGTATCCGCAGAGCAAATGCTGCCCGCTGTCCCTTCAGAGAAGTCCAGACCTGATCCTCATGCTTTTATGTATGCCCTGGTTTAGGGGTGTGAAAGGAATGTAAGAAGGAGAGGAAGATGCCACCAGATCCTACTCCTCCCAGGTTTCCCTGAGCTACACTGGCAGATCCATTAACCTGATATTTTAACTTCTTGCCTCCCTTTACTGAACAACTAGATGTTTCTCGTATATTCACTCTTCACAGTAATTCACTGAAGTTGGTTTTCATTGTCCCACTTCACTGAGAAGTTAAGTGATTTGCTTCAGGTCACTGTTACAGAATGGTAGAGCTGTCACTCAGAGCCAATCTTGCAAAGTCGAGGCATGGAAATAAAAAGTTCTTCTAGTCCAACAAACATGAGTTGAAAGCCACATCCAACCACTTGCTTAGCCCTTGACCAGGCCATGCTAAAGCAGAGATGAGTGTGACCAAAACCAGCAGACACAATGACATCCACAGCCTTTCAAACTTGTCCTGGCACAGCATGTCTCATGAAAGCTCAGACGTTGGTGGCTTGCATTTTTCTTTTTTAAAATACTTATAGAAGCAACTGACAAGGCAGACTTTAAATCTAAACACAGTAATAAAAATTACCGATCTTCCCAATTGCATGTGCGTATGAATAAAATATCATAAATGACACCTTCTCCCTTGGAAGTCATGGCAGCCTGTCAGACAAAGGCTCCAGATGTGAGCCCAGGTGTTTCACTGGACACTTTCACCAGAGCCTCTCTCTGATGGCAGGTGTTGACATTTGAGGCAGATGTGGTGAAGTTGGCAGGAGCAGGCAGGATGAAGGGTCTTTGCACCATGCTCTGGGGCAATTCATACTATGGAAAGTTATTTTTAATTTGTTCCATATGAATCGTGAAAAACATAAAACATTCAGGGGGTTTATCGTAATTTTCGATGAGATAAATACTGTGTGCTCATGCAATTTTTAAAAAATGGAAAACAGCTATTTAGTGCAAGAACTGCATTTTTTAAAGTTAACGTAAGGAGGTGATTTCCTAAAGAGCCTTGTTGTCTGAGATGAAAGACCAGCTAAGCCATCTTAAGGATACAGATCAGATTTATCACTTTGGTTACATCCCTTGACTAGGACAAGGCTTAAGCCATGAGCTATCCAAGCAGCAAGAGTAAATTCTGCAGAACCCAAGCATGTGCTTGACTGTGCTATGTAGCTTCAGCTTTGCTCAATCCGGGTCCTGCAGTCCCACTTACCCTGATATAACCTACTGTCTATGCAACCCTGGGCAAGTTGCTGAGTCTCTCTGAACTTTGGTTCTCCCATTACCACAATAGCTAACTCTTATGGCAGGTGAGAAGATTAAATAAAATCATAGAGCTTGTTTGGCAAACTATGGCGATGTTAGCTGCTGTTGCTTTTGTAGACTGAAAAGCAGACACAGTATTTTGAGGATCCATCCTAAACTCAGCAATGTGCAAGGAGCTGAAAAGATGTACAAGAAAAGCAGATGTGGGTCCTAGCTCCAAAGAGGAAACAAAGAGAATCGTATAAGATAACAAATAAGTAAATTAATATTTTTATGAGACAGGTTACAAACAGCTAGAAGATTTTGGTGTGAGTGGCCACATGCATATGGCTATAGGAAAATATAGTGGGAGGGAAGGTAAGTCCCCCATGAGACATGAGCAAGGCTGAGAAGATTCACATCTCAGACACCAACCTGGCAATGTCAGCCAGATCTAATTTAAAATATGGTCCTGGTCACATACCTGTCACCATGCACCTCTGCAAATGTGGCTGTGATCCAGGTGAGCTAAGATTTGGAGAAAGCCCAGTCTCCAGGGCAGCCCCGGCAGAGCCACCCCTGTGGACCCAGGTTCCTCATTTGCAGCACAGGCCACCATTGGCCCCTTACCCCACCCTGCACATGGGCCTCCACTAGGAGGAGCTCAGAGAGGGCAGGCAGATGATGCAGAAAGGGAACTAAGGAACTCCCCCAGAAAGAACAGCAGGTACAACAGTGGAAAAAATAGACAAAATGAGGTGGAAGGGAGCCGAGAAGGACAATGCCCATTGACCGGGTGCTGGCTGTATGCCAGGCACTGTGGTGCGTGCTTTACCATCTGTATTAGACTGCTATCACACTGCCATAAAGAACGCCTGAGACTGCCTCACAGTTCCACATGGCTGGGGAGGCCTCAAGAAACTTACAATCGTGGCAGAAGGTGAAGGGGAAGCAAGGCACGTCTTACCATGGTGGAGCAGGGGAGAGAGAGAGAGAAGAGGAAAGCGCCACATTTTTAAACATCAGATCTCGTGAGAACTCACTATCACAAGAACAGCAAGGGGGAAGTGCTTTCCAATAATTTGATCACCTCCCACCAGGGCCCACCTCTGACACATGGGAATTACAATTAGAGATGAGATTTGGGTGGGGACACAGAGCCAAACCATATTATTATTCGTTATCCCACTTAACTCTTTCAACTGGAGTTGAATATCCCTATTTTACAAATAAGGAAACTGAGGTTCATAGCAGTTATAAGGCTACCACAAGATCCCATACCTAATAAGTGGAAGAAAGATGTGAACCCAAGTCCTTAGACACCTAAGCACTGGCTCTTTGAGACTTACGGAGGAGGTGAAACTGACACAGTGCAGGTGAGTCTGAAAGTGGCACTTAGCCCATGAGGATTCTTGGCTTTGCTCAGGAAAGAATTCAAGGGCAAGCCAAAGGTAGAAGAAAATGGCTTTATTGAAGAGGTGTGTTACAGCCCCATGACTGCCCCTGCAGAGCAGAGCTAGGCGGAGAGTAGTAGCTCAGGGCAGTTTTGCAGTCATATGTATACCCACTTTTAATTGCATGCAGATTAAGGGGTGGTTTATGTAGAAATTTCTAGGGAAGGGGAAGTAACTTTTTGGTCACTGGGTCATTGCCAGGGAAAGCGGCAGTAACTCCTGGGTGTTGCCATGGCAAGGATAGACCGACATGGCACATTGGTGGGAGTGTCTGATTGAAAGCTGTTTCTACCCTTGCCCTGTTTTTTGCTAATCCTCAATCTGGTCCAGTGTCCAAGCCCTGCTTCCGGAGTTGAGTCCTGCCTCCTACCTCAAAATCAGACCATAAGCTGGGGAGAAATGGCAGGGGCAGGGGCAGGGTAAGCATCCTCCACTTCTCTGCCTTTTCCTCAGCTGGGAGAAGAGGCCTAGGTTGGAGATACCTTCTTGGCCCCTTTGGAAAGGTCTTGGTGGCTTGAAGAAATGGAGCCAGAGGAATGGAACAGCTTAAGGGTGGCTCACAGTTCCCCCAAGACAGAGCACCCCAGGGGTCCAGCCCCAAAGACCTCAGTTGTGAAGGACTGGAACTGTGGGTATGCTCTGTCCAAGAATGAAAATGAGGCATCAGATAGGGCACTTTCTGGAAGGCATGTCTGGCCCTGCCCTGGTAGCCAGGACAGGTGAGATGGATGAGGCTGGTCTCAGAGTGCCACTGGGGAGAAGGAGGGCCAGGAGCCTGGGTCTAGCAGCTGAGAAGGACATTACCCTTTAGGGTATCCAGCCAGACCAAATATGGGAAGAGGCTGGGCGTGGTGGCTCACGCCTGTAATACTAGCACTCTGGGAGGCCGAGGCAGGTGGATCACTTGAGGTCAGGAGTTCAAGACCAGCCTGGCCAACATGGTGAAACCCCACCTCTACTAAAAATACAAAAATTAGCCAGGTGTGGTGATGAGCATCTGTAGTCCCAGCTACTTGGGGGGCTGAGACAGAACTGCTTGAACCCAGGAGGCGAAGATTGCAGTGAGCCAAGATCATGGCACTGCACTCCAGCCTGAGGGACAGAGCAAGACTCTGTCAAAAAAAAAAAAAAAAAAGTAAAAAAACTGAAATCGCAAGTCAAAAAATCCAGGAACCCACATGTATGGAGTGGGCAGGCCTACAGCAAGCCCCAGGATCGACTTGCTCCATCTCCCTCCAAGATCAAAGCCAAGTCGTTTCAAATAATACATTTACATTAGTGCAAACTTGGAAAAATAGAATAGAATTCAAAAATCTGCATAGATTTTTAAAACACAACACAAGACTCCAAAGAAATTTCACCAAAACTCCAGCCACTGGGCTGTGCAATGGGAATTTTCCAAAATGAAATTCGAGGAAACAAGGAGATAGCGACACGAGGGAGAGCAACGCGGCCAGGACTCAGGGGAAGACCGGGCTGTGGAGTTCCGTCCCGTTAGATAAGGGGATCCAGGAAGCCAAATGGGTGAGCCCTGGACTGCAGCTGAGGGTCCACTTACACAAATTTGGAATATGTCGTCAAAGCAAAAGACAACTCCTACCCATCCAGGGGTTGAACACCAACAGAAATTGTCCAACCGAGTGAGTGTTTAAACTGTAAAGGGCTCCAGGACAGAAGGAATCACCATCCTTGCCAGACAGCCGTAGCCTGAGCGGCCTTCCCTGTCTCCTGAGTGGGCCTCTCCTCCTGACCACGCCCACCTCCTCTGTAGCTCCACCCATCTTTCTAGGCAGCCCCAGACGCATACCTGTCTCTGCTCCAAGCCTTGGGGCTGCCACTGCGATCTGCCTCCCTCATCTCCTGGTGCGTGAGTTGCAGATGTGAGCAACTGCAACTCACATCTATATGGTCTATATGAAGCTGCTGTTTGCTCCCTTTGGCTGCTGTTTCTTGGACCCACAGTCCAAACCTGTGGACAACTCTTCACCGCTCTCCAAGGTCCGCTCTGGCTCAGCCTCCTCTGCTACTCAGGCTGCCCTGGGAAAGATGGTCCACAGCACCATGGAGCTGGCATGGAAGGGGTGCAGGGGGCGCAGCAAGGGTACCTGTTGTGAGCTGAATTGTGTCCCCCCAAAACTCCTATGTTGAAGTCCTAATCCCCCTCCCTGTGTAGCTCAGCATGTGCCATTATTTGGAAATAGGGCAGTAAGTGGTTAAGACAAGGTCATGCTGAAGAAGGATGGGTCCTAACCTACTATGACTGGTGTCCTCGTGAAAAGGGGAAGCTGGGAGACAGATGTGCACACAGGGAAGAACCATGTGAAGATGGAGAGAGATTTGGGTGATGCTTCTGCAGGCCAAGAACAAAGCCCCACAAGCTGGGAGAGAGGCCTGCAACAGTCTCCCTCACAGCCCCAGAAAAAACCCAACCCTGCCCACAGCTTTGTTACAGGAAAGGGGTCCCAATCCAGACCCCAAGAGAGGGTTCTTGGATCTCACGCAAGAAAGAATTCAGGGCGAGTCCGTAAAGTGAAAGCAAGTTTATTAGGAAAGTAAAGGAATAAAGAATGGCTACTCCATAGGCAAAGCAGCCCTGAGGGCTACTGGTTGCACATTTTTATGGTTATTTCTTGATTATATGCTAAACAAGGGGTGGGTTATTCATGCCTCCTTTTTGTTAGACCATATAGGGTAACTTCCTGAGGCTGCCACGGCATTTCTAAACTGCCACGGCGCTGGTGGGAGTGTAGCAGTGAGGATGACCAGAGGTCACTCTCGTGGCCATCTTGGTTTTGGTGGGTTTTAGCTGGCTCCTTTACTGCAGCCTGTTTTATCAGCAAGGTCTTTATGACCTGTATCGTGCGCTGACCTCCTATCTCATCCTGTGACTTAGAATGCCTAACCATCTGGGAATGCAGCCCAGTAGGTCTCAGCCTTATTTTACCCAGCCCCTACTCAAGATGGAGTCGCTCTTGTTCAAATGCCTCTGACAGTTTGAGCTCTGATTTCTGGCCTCCAGAACCTTCTGCTGTTTAACATCCCCAGTGGATGGTACTTTGTTATAGCAGCCCTAACAAACTAATACAGAACCCAGCCTCTCGCCCCAGGGTCAAAGAGGGCTTCTGCAAGTAGTGTGGCCTGAGCCAAGTCTTAAAGAATGGAAAAGAGAATTCCTGGTAGAGAAGGAGGAGAATAGAAGTTGTTCTAGGCAGAGGAAAGAAGCTGAAGCATGAAGATTGTTCCCAATTAACCACGAGGAGCTTCTGAAAGTTGCTAACCACTGGAGAGAAAGCAGGATCTGCCAGCGTCGGCTCATCCATGGCAAGAGCTAGGATTTGGAAATGCTCTCGAAGATGCAGTCCAAATCTCTCATCTTACAAATAGGAAAATTAAGGGAAAGGGAGGGGAAATAAGCCACCCAGGGTCACACAGGGGTTATAGTCCAACAGAACTGGAATCCAGCTGTCCTGATATTCAGCTCTGTAGACACCACACTGATTTCTGCCCAGGACGTGACTGATGTAAAATGAGCTATGATTGAAAGCAGGTTTCTGTTTTAAACAAGGCTCATTTAAAACAAAAGTAAGCCTCATTTACCCATTGCTTTTGTTGGTATGTGTACAAATACTTTGTTTTCCATGTAATCAGTATTGCATAAACTTGGTATATATGGAAAGACACATAGGAGAGACAGCAGCACCCAGGGCAGATGGGGGACACTGTCGCCTGAGTAAAGTGATGGTTTTTCAATCAGGGGTTCTCACCAGCAAAATTGTTCGTACCTTCCTAAGGACATTCTGTCCTAGACCAGATGAGGAACAGCATCCTATACTCCCAGCCCGCACGCCTGATGACTTTAACACGTTCATTGTTCTGCTCAGATGAAGGCTGTTGGGTGACTCACTCCTCCCTTAGTCAGAAACTCTAACCAGATTTAAGGAGAAATTTTGCTGTAAAAGTCATCGGGTGGTTGGACAGGAGCGGCATCTAATCCCACTGCGGGTTCACTGGGCTCTCTCACTGGGAGGTGATGGGCCCCAGGCTGGGCAAGGTGGAGTCAGGCCAGCCAGGAGACCCCAGCCTTCCAGGGATAGACCTCTCCTCCAAACACCAATAGGAAGAATTCAGCCCTCACTGTGATATTCTCACCCCAGTTTCTCCTTTCACAGGCTGCATGATACAGGACAGGTCCCAGCCTCTCTGGGATTCAGTTACTTCGTGAAATCCAGCTTACCTACTTCACCTGGATGAAGACAGAGTACTGGTTGGATGAATTTTAGATATCTTCCACACTAGAAGGCTGTAAAGTGCTCAATTGGAAATGGAAATATCAGGATTAACGATCAAATAGGCTTGAGTTTGGGAGCCACTGACATGAGCTCCCTTGATTCCCCTTCTCGCTACCCTTCTTTGCGACCCTCCCCTTCTCTCTTCTTGTGCTTCAAAACTAACCCCTCACTCCACAAAAGGGAAGAGGACAGACAAATGTCCCTCCAGCCCTGGCCCTGGCCCATGGTTCTGGACTAAACCCTTTATGCAGTACACACCACCTTATTTAACTCTCACAACCTTGGGAGGGGCTACAATTGTGCCCATTTTATATATTTGGAAACAGAGGCTCATAGAGGTGCAACGACTTGAGGCTTGTGTCTTGATCTCCAAATATGCCCGTCTACTTTGACATTGCATCACAGTACCAAGCTGTACTTGGGTTCCTCAAACTACCCCTTTCTGCCCTTCAGGCATCAGGCTCCAGCCCCATCCCAGCTCCTGCTGGCCCATACTGCTTCCATCTTCCCCATTTCACCACCTCTCCCCCTTCCCCTGTCCCTGTGGCCTCTCTCCCTCACCACACACACTCTCCCTAACACTTGTCCTCCCAGCCTTTCTGCTTCTGCACAAAATATTTTGTTTTTCAATGTAATCAGCATAACATAAACTTGGCCTATATGGAGAGACACATAGGAGAGGCCGCAGTGCCTGGTGCAGACAGGGGACATTGTCAACTGAGTTAAAGCATGGTTTTTTCTTCTTCTTTTTTTTTTTTTTTTTTTTTTGTTGGATACAGGGTCTCATCCAGGCTGAAGTGTAGTGGCGCAATCTCAGCTCACTGCTCTGCCACCTCCCGGGTTCAGGGATTCTCCTGCCTCAGCCTCCTGAGTAGCTGGGATTACAGGAATGCACCACAAGATCTGGCTAATTTTTGTATTTTTAGTAGAGACAAGGTCTCACCATGTTGGCCAGGCTCATCTTGAACTCCTGGCCTCAATTGATCTGCCCGCCTCGGCCTCCCAAAGTGCTGAGATTAGAGGCATGAGCCACCGCGCTCAGCCTAAAGTGATGGTTTTTCTATCAGGAGGTCTCAGTGTCCTCTTGATAGCCCAATCCAATGACCTTTCCCCCTGCCAGTGGCTTCACACCATCAACAAATTACCCAAGACGGTTCCCCCTATCCTTCTGATCCCTCCTCCTCTGCCTCTTTTATTCTCTAGTATGGGGGAAGTCATGACTTCGAGTTCGTACTCAGTCAGCTACTTCCAAGCCTCACTGATTTTTTTTCTCCTGATTTCTCTGATTCTGCCTATTCCCTGCCAGAACAATTCATATTTCCCCATCAACTACTGCCCTGTTGGAAATCACTCCACAGTGAAGCTATGCACCAGACATGGGCGGAAAGGTGCAATTATTTTGTGGAATCATCACAATATGCTTACAAAGGAAAATAAAAATCAGGTCATCTTGCTTTCTTAAGAATGCTGATCTAAATGCAAAATTCAGATGCCACAGAATCATACTGTTTTTTCAGATGGATGCCAAGGAAAAAGCTGAACGCGTCCTAATTCAGGATAATTTAAGTGTTCGCCTTTCAATGGTTTGGAATATTTACAGTATTTAACAAAGGATAAATTAATATATTTGAGTAGGAGAGATAGGAGGGAGGTGCTTAGGCTCTAAATTTTGAATATGATGCTAACACAATAGTGTGACATCTTGAAAAGAGAAGATTCTATATCTCAAACTGTTAAGGATATTGTAAGATCCACCTTCTGGTTCTGACCACTCTAGACTTTAAAAGTACCCACTCTTTCTTCTCAAGTCCTCCTAAATAAATGTTTAAAAAAAAAAAAAAAGAATTAGCCAGAAATACGATTTGAACTTTGAATTTGTCATAGCCAGAGCATAAACAGCTAACCATAAAGAATGGAAGGAGAGGCAGCCAGATGGTGATAGACTTACATTACAATTAAAGGACAAACCAAGGCATCATAGACAGAAAGGCTGAGTCCAAATTAACAGAGGGAGAAATCAGTCCTATTGAAAAGTCACAGTCCTGAATAATACCTCTAATAATATACTTCTTTCATAGTAAGAGTCATGAGAGTGTTGTCCAAAATTTGAAGAGGTCAAATCATTTCCTTAGCTTCTGTTTCATGATTTCTAAGAGGAGGGTAATAATGGCATCGCAGGATTGTTGAAAGAATTAGATGATTATATAGGGACTGTCTCAGTGCTTGGCACGTACTAAGCGTTCCATCATCTCATTCTTATTGTCCATTTGATTGAGGGAGCAAAGCCATTAATTGAGGGCCCATTGTACATTCAGGGACTCTGCAAGGTGCTACATAAAGGAGGATGTTTATGCAACCTAGGAGATATTTGACATGAAATGGTTTAAAAGCAATATTCTTCCTAACTCCCAGCTGTTGCAGCCATGATTACTTTTAATGGTGTGATACTGAAATTGTCTTGGTATCTACATTTCTATCTGACAGTGAAATCTGTTTTCAGCTCAGATACCAATAAAGAAGTGAGCCTACCAAAAGGAATTCACAACATCCCTGCTTTCTCCACAGAGCAGTAGGACTCAACACTGAAAGAGAAGAGGCGGGAAGCTAAGAACACAAAGAGAAGCCATGCAGGGATTCACAAAAACAGCAGGCAGCCAGTGTTGCTGATGGAGTGTTGGAGGAAGCTGTCTTGTTCAGCAATACAGGAAAAATGACTGCAGTGAAAGAAAATGGAACAAGTGCATACATTGACAAGAAAGATATGGATTCCTATACACAAAGACTTCCCCATGTCAAGATGGCAAGGGTGGAATTTGCAGATGATGGGCAGAGGGGCTGGCCCTCCCACATTAGGTCAGATTGGCTAACAGTCATTCCCTGGCAGGAAGGTTCCCAACCCTGGGTGCATTGCACCATCATCTGTGAAAGATCATTTTATTTTAAAATCAGATTCTTGGATACACCCTAGCCCTACATAATTAGGATCTCTGGGGATTATATCCTGCCATTTCACAAATACTAAATGCCATTATGCTGCCTTTTGACTACCATCTCCAATTCTTCCATATCTTTCCCATCCTCCTTCTTCCTACACCAGTCTTTGACTTTGAAGGGACCTCTAAAGCCTGGAACTGCCCAGTTTTCCCATACATTTAGGATTCTCCACAGAAAGAGAACCAATAAGATATATATGCGTTTGTATATGTATATATCCTTATACATATATGATTTATTACAAGGAATTGGCTCACATGATCACGATTATAGTGCCTGAGAAGTCCCAACATTCTGCAGTCAGTAAGCTTAAAACCCAGGAGAGGCCGGGTGTGGTGGCTCATGCCTGTAATCCTAGCACTTTGGGAAGCCAAGGTGAGTGGATCACCTGAGGTCAGGAGTTCGAGACCAGCCTGGCCAACATGGTGAAACCCTGTCACTACTAAAAATACAAAAATTAGCCAGGCATGGTGGCTGGTGCCTGTAGTCCCAGCTACTAGGGAGGCTGAGGCAGGAGAATCACTTGAACCTGGGAAGTGGAGGTTGCATTGAGCCAAGACCACACCATTGCACTCCAACCTGAGACAACAAGAGCAAAACTCTATCTAAAAAAAAAAAAAAAAAAAAAAACAGGATAGCCAATGGTGATTCCAGTCCAAGTCCAAAGTCCTGAGAACCAGGAAAGCTAATGGTGTAAGTTCCAGTACTGTCCAAAACCAGGAGAAAACCTATGTCCTAGCTCACACAGTCAGACAGGTGGAGTTCCCTCTTACCCATCCTTTTTCAGGCCTTCAATGGATTGGATGATGCTACTCACATTAGGCAGGGCCCTCTGCTTTACTCAGTCCAGATTCAAATGTTAACCTCTTCTAGACCTCTCTTCTAAACACACCCAGAGTACTGTCTGACCAAATGTCTGGGCACCCTGTGGCCTAGTCAAGTTGACACATAAAAGTAACCATCACAGACCACACGGACCACGGGGATGGCTTCTGCCATCCCTGCCCAGTAAGACCCAACATCTGCATTTCTACACCCAAGTGACAGACCACTCAAAGAAAGAGACATCAGAACTGAAACAATTACAAATGTATCTCTCTAATGCCAGCTAGATCCTCAGCACCAGCCCTCACATCCTTCACTTACCTTTACTTCCACCCCAAACTCCCATTATTCCACACACATTTACCATTTTCCCCACCCCACTACTAAGCCCCTCTCATGGCCTTACTACCTCATGCCTCCCTGTCAATCTAGTCTCTCATCCAAACTGTCAATCCACTCCCATCATTGCCTTATTCCTCATTTACTCCCTCTTCCTCCCCCTGCCCATGATATCCACTATCACCGCTTTCTCTGTCTCCTTCCCACCTCCTTACCCTCAGATAACATGTTCAATCCTCTCCCATCCCATGACAGACACTATAAAGTCCCCACCCAAAGATGCCCACATCCTCATTCCCAGAGCCTGTGCATCTGTTACTTTATATGGAAAAAGGTAATTTGCAGATGGGATTAAATTAGGAAATTGGTGAGATGGGGAGTGTATTAGTCTGTTTTCATGCTGCTGATAAAGACATACCTGAGACTGGGCAATTTATAAAGAAAAAGAGGTTTAATGGACTCACAGTTCCACATGGCT
The DNA here is from genome assembly GCF_028858775.2 of Pan troglodytes. Lineage (NCBI taxonomy): Eukaryota > Metazoa > Chordata > Mammalia > Primates > Hominidae > Pan > Pan troglodytes. Next base: position 110,980,947 of record NC_072410.2, read on the forward strand.
GGGGAGGCCTCACAATCATGGCAGAAGGGGAAAGGCACGTCTTACATGGTGGCAGACAAGAGAGAATGAGAACCAAGCAAAAGGGGAAACCCCTTATAAAACCATCAGATCTCGTGAGACTTATTCACTACCACAAGAACAGTATGGGGGAACCACCCCCATGACTCAATTATATCCCATCATGTCCCTCCCACAACACATGGGAATTATGGGAGCTACAATTCAAGATGAGATTTGGGTGGGGACACAGCCAAACCATATCAGGGAGATTTATCTGGATTAACCAGGTAGGCTCCAGTGTAATCATAAGGATCCTGATAAGAGGGAGGCGGGATGGTCCAAGTCAGAAAAGACGTGATGACAGAAGCAGAGGTGGGAGGGACAGAAGGAAGGAACCACAGGCTAAGAAATGCAGGCTGCCTCCGGTAGCTGAAAAGGGAAAGAAAATGGATTCTTCCCTGAGAGCTGTCACAAAGAATGCAGCCATACTGATGCCTTGATTTTAGGGCCTAAGCCCTCCATATCTGTAAGAATAAATTTGTGTTGTTTAAGGCCACCACATTTGTTGCAATTTGTTGCAGCAGCCACAGGAAACAAACATCTGAAGATCACCTCCTTGAATCCAAATCCCTCCTTAGCCCACCATTCCATGACTTTCCCTCCTATCCAAGTTTCTGAAATAATTGTCTGATCTTATTTATACTTCCTCACCTGCCATTTACCCAACTCATTGCTTCCTGTCCCATCCCCATCAACATGGCTTTTATAATTTATTATTTTAAATAACGTATGGCCAAAGACAATGCAAATCAAGTCAAATATTGTTGAAAATGCTCAATAAGTTTATCAAATGGGGCGGCTGGGCTGCCACCTACATACTCATGCTTTGAAATCTGTGGCTTCCGACTGGCTCTCCCCATAGCTTCACACTATAGGGGGCACTGCCTGGTGCACATTTTCACACAGGCACCCAATGGAGCCTCAGACTCAAATTGTCCAAATCAAAAATTTATTTCCACTATCTCCTTCATCTGCCCCTCAAAAACAGCCTTCCAGTGTCTTTCTCAGTTTGAATTACAACAATAAACCAAGTTACCCATGTAAGAAACAAGAATTCCTCTTTAAATTCTTCCCCTCCTTTGGGTACCACATCCCATCAATCTTGCTAGCCTACACCCTAACCATCTCTTAAATCTATACATTTTGGAGGGATTTTGTTGTACTTGTTCTTGTTATTTGGTTTGGGTTTTTTGAGAGAGTCTTATTCTGTCACCTAGGCTGGAGTACAGTGACATGATCATGGCTCACTGCAGCCTTGACCTCCTGGGCTCAAGCGATCCTCCTACCTCAGCCTCCTATGAGTAGCTGGGACTACAGGCATGCACCACCACACCTGGCTAACTTTGTTTTTGTTTTGTTTTTTCGTGTAGATAGGATTTTGCCATGTTGCCCAGGCTGGTCTCAAACTTCTGAACTCAAGCAATCCACCAGTCTCAGCCTCCCAGAGTGCTGGGATTACAGGCGTGAGCCACCGCGCCTGGACCATTTTTTTCCATTACCTATTTTATTTGAAGTCACCATTATTTCTTGGAATTACTTAATTTGTCTTATTGCTTCCATGTGCATTGATCTGTTATCCCCATGGCAACCAGAGTGGTTAACGTAAGATGCAAGTCTATCTACTCCTCAGCTTATAACTTTCAGTGACTTCCCAGATGAGGCAAAGCAAGCTGTGTGGCTTAACATGGGCCTCAGTAACTTAATACCTACCTACTGCTCCAGCCCCACTTAACTTCAGACACTGCCTCAAACTCCGTGTACCATCAACCCTGCATATACCAAGCTAATCCTTACTTCCATATCTTTTGCTCTTGTTGGTTCATGTCCTTCTAACTTTCTTTTTGCAATCACTCATCCTTCAAGCCTCAACTCAAGCATTACCTCCTAAAGAAAACTTTTCTAGACTGTCCAGGGCCAGAGTTAGGTTCACTCCTTTAGACTCCCAGAATGTGTTTGCCAGCACTTGGCCCAGTGCCCATTCACCCCATTTTGATAAACTCATTGAACATTTTCAACAATATTTGACTTGATTTGCATTGTCAAATATATACTAATTTGCATTGTCGAATATTGTCAAATATGTACTGTCAACAAACATTAATGAGACTGTAGGCATTAATGGTTTGTTGGGTGAATAAATGAATACACACAGTCAATTATAGTCAATCGGTACAATAATGGAGGTGAGAAAAGGATGCTATAGGAGCACAGTGGAGGGGCACCTTGCCCTCCTGGAGAGTCAAGGAAGGTTCTGTGAGAAGGAAGCAGCAAAGCCAAGCATGGCAGGTGACCTGGAGGGAGAGGAGAAATCGTGTTCCAGGCAGATAAGCAGAGATAGCTTCATGACCGCATCATCGGTGAGTTGCATGGGGCCCCTCACTTGCTGTAGGGCTCTGCTGTCACTGTCTTGAAGTTCTTAATTTTTGAATATGGAGACCTGCATTTTCACTTTGCAGTAAAGGTCCCAACTTAGGTAGCCAATTGTGCAGATGAGACCCCTTGTCCAGAGACAAAGGGACCTGGAGAAAGAGCTCAGCAGGAGACCTGAAAGTAGCTCTGGTCTGACTGCGCTCCCCTGGGCCACTCTCAACCACAGTAAGAATGCAACTGCCTTCCCCTGTGCATCTTGATCTATTTATAAATGTTTAGAGTTGAGGAGGAAAACACCAAATCCACATTTCCAAGACTTTTTCTACTCAATACTTAAATGTGCATATCTTGGGCAAATCAAATCCATCTGCTCCAGATTCATTTGCACTTTGTTCGTGAGAATGGCCCCCTGCTCCCTCCCCATGAGGCTATCTTGTATCCAAGAAGTCATCTAAGCTCTCTTGGAGCTTTTGGGTTTAAAGAAAAGGGTTTTGCAAAATCTTAATTTGACTCAAGAAAACTGAATTTAAACCTCAAAAGGTCTGATTATATCTTGCTACTCTAAATCCTCCAGTTCAAGATGAGGACTCACCCCAGTATCCTTGTGTGGCAGGCACAGTCCCCCAAGGAGGGACATTTCCTCCTAAGAAAGACACAGTGCCTTGGTTGTACATTAAGAGCTGGAAACTCAGAGGAAATCTCTCTGCTGCTTGAGGAAAAAAAAAAAAAGCGCCTCTTGCTCACACCACTGTATTTAGAATCACAAATCTTTAGAACTAAAAGGGATAATTGAGATCATCTACAATAAAAACCACCATCTGTACAGCACTTTACACTTGATAAATCACTTTCACGTTCATTTTCTTATCTAATCCCTGCAGCTATTTTGTAAGAAGAGGAGAACTGTTATCATCACCTTCAATTCTGTAGCTAAGGCAGATGAGGCCCAGAAAGGCTATGCGGATCCCCCAAGCTCACACAGCTAAGAGTAGCAATGCCAGGACTCAGACTCAGCCCTTGATACTCCACCGTGAGGGTTTGACCTCAACCCCACCCACCTCTTCTCAGGGACAAACAAAGCTAGCATCGTCCAGGCTCTCACCAGCCTCACCAGGAGTCACTCGCAGGGCAGGGTGACAGCCACACGCCCACCTCCCTGCCTGGCACCCTTTCTACTCCTCTCAGTGATCCTTGTCTCCCTTTACTAAAACAAGTCAGGAAAGAAAGAGGCTGATCTCTTCTCATTCCATTCAAAGAAATGATTTCATTGCTTCTGACATTGCGTTACCCACTCCTCTGAAACACCCAGAAACAGAGCTATTCACTTCAACATATACCATTTTTCAAATCCTCACAACAACCTGGCAACATCAATATTTTGCAACCCATTTTCCTCAGAGAGAAAACTGAGGTTCTGGGAGGATAAATCATAGGCCCCTATGAGATCAATGGTAAATAGCCAGCAGTGCCAAGACTGCAACCCAGGCTTTTTGGGGTTGAGCCTAAAGATGCTTCCACTAAGTTACATTGATAGCATTTGGCTACAATCCCATGAAGACAACCAGAGGCAGAAAATGGAGCTAATACAGGAGAAAGAGGAGAGAGTCAAGACATTTCCAAAGGCCCGCACTGGGACAGATGACTATACAAATTGCCTGTTTGGTCACAATCACTAAAAACTGCAGGAAAATCTTATGCATGAGGAGCAAGACAGCCTTGAAGGGGGATCAGGGGCTGGCCCTAGAGCAAAATCTGAGGAGTGAGTGTGTATATGCGTACAGAAGACACACAGTTCCATCTCTTTCAAGTATATGCAAACTAAGCTATAAATTAGTACTAATCAGTACCTGTGAGGTGAATTAATTAAAAAGTTAGAATTCACAAGAGGCCGACATTACTTGATAATGTATCACCAAAGCTTATGAATATGAGAATTAATTGCTTGGCCAAGATGTTGAAGGAATGCTTAATTTCTTGAGCTCTTGGTTTGAAGCATCCATTGATTTTATACAGCATTGAAATAATGCTAGCATTATTGTGTGTTTACTAAATTATCCTTTTAACAAACAACGACCATTTATTCATGAGTTAATATTGGGTGTTTTGCTGTGCTAAGCATTTTCTACACATCATTTCATTTAACCTTCAAAACAACTACTTAAGACAGACATAATTATCAGCACTCCACATTTGCTTTAAAAAAAAAGTAAGCTCTGTGATCTAAGAAGCCAAGGTCACAAAAATTAACTGAAGAATCAAATATACAAATTGGTGCCTGCCCAATTCTGCCCATAGCAATGACTCTTAACTCAAATGAAGCCCTTGACAATTGTGACTTACTAGAATATAAACGACTAAGGATTTGTTTCATTTGTAAAACATTTAGCTTTGCCTGTTTTTTATTTGAAGCTTAGGGATGAACTTGAATCTCACATCTGCAGGCTCATAATTCTATTCATTTTCATGCTATGTGTTCATTCCTAACTTGTTTCTCAATTCCTCTTTAACCAAAACCAAAATCAAATTTTTCTTCCTGGTGGGTAGAATGAACACAGAGCCAGATTATAGTAATTGTTTTGAGGTTGCAGGAGCAGAGTGAACATAAAATCCCTAAACCTCACTGTAGGCAGCTGCAAGAAAAAGGCAGCAGTGGAGAAATTAGAATTTTAAAAATCTGGATTCCAGGGATTTTGAGTTTAGATGTTTTAAATTTTTAATAGCATGGTTTTATTTCCTAGAATAAACATGTTTTTCTTTTGTAATATGAAAATATACTTTAATTATTAAAAATATAAATGATAGTTTGGCTGGGTATAGAATTTTTATATAACAACCCTTCATCCAAACTTTATAAATGTTGTTCTGTTAACTGTCTTTATCCAACATTGTAGAAGGAAGTATGAGGCCTTCTTGATTTTTTTTCCACTGTACTTGTTTTTTCTTTAAGTATTTTAGGATTATTTTGCTATCCTTGGAACTTAATCCTTTTATGAGAATACATCAAGATATTTTCCAGATTTAATTAGATTTTTTTCAATAAGGTTCAAAACTTATTTTGGTTTCAGTAAAATTTTATTCTGTACTATTTTGAATATTGTTTCTAATTTTTTCTTTTATTTTCTAGTCCATGTTTAAGTCATCTTTTCTCTGATCTTTTATTCTTCTATCATTTTTTTCTCCATCCAACTTTCACTCAGATTTTGTCCTCTACCATTTGGTTCTGTATGACTCCAAATTTCTACTCTGGTATTATTTTCTTTCTTAACTTATTTTTGGAATCTGTTTTTTCCCCATAAAGGTAATAAAATTTCAATCAAAATATAATGGAATATCATGGGAGACTTAAAAAAAATCTTCTAAAATTTCCTATAGGAAAAAACATATAAAGACTAAATGAGCCATTATGGGGAAGGGAGCAGAAAACAGTAGAAATGAAAGGAAAGAAGCCATGCAATAAAAGAAATTAAAATGAATTTTAAAACTAAGTTAATAAGAACAGAAAGAGTGTTTGCCTGTTTCCAAGATAGGCAGGCAAATCAAGGGGGCAGTATAATTTTGTTTATTCTTCAAAAGATATTTTGGGAGGGAAAAGGTTTCCACCAATGGCAATCAAACTCCTAGCTAACCATTTAGGAAAAAAATATCACACTAGAACCCTGGCTTACATTTTATAACCTGAATTCTAGATGATCTTTAAAGATATCATTTTTTTAATATGTAAAATTATTTAAATAAGAGTTATAAATATTTATATAATATTGATAAATAAGAGGACTTTCAAAGTATTTCACCAAAGACAAAAAGCATGAAGCCAAAATCTCAAAAATTTATCTCTATGTAAATCACCCAGAAAAGTAGGTACCCACAGCAATGGGAAAAGATACAAATAAAAAATTTACCAAACACACACACACACACACACACACACACACACACACACACACGGGGAGGGGTGTGGGGGGGGGCAAGAAAAAATAAAGCAAATACAAATGCCCAATTAACTTACAAAAAACTTTTAACCTCACTATAATCAAATGACTGTAAATTAAAGAAAACTCTTGATATGTTCTCAGCTTTTATCACTTGCTTCATAGACTATTTTTATGCATTTGTGAGATGGAAAAAGAGAGACTTGAACGGAGAGACTTGTAAGACCAGATGTTGGCAGAACATGAGGGAGATGGGTGAAGAGAGGACATAACATTAACTAGAATAACATAACTGTGCCTAACAATAAAAATACAACAGGTGGCCAGGTACAGTGGCTCACACCTGTAATCCCAGCACTTTGGGAGGCCGAGGTGGGTGGATCACAAGGTCAGAAGATGGAGACCATCCCAGCCAACATGGTGAAACCCCATCTCTACTAAAAATACAAAAATTAGCTGGGTGTAGTGGTGTGTGCCTGTAATTCCAGCTGCTCAGGAGGCTGAGACAGGAGAATCACTTGAACCAGGGAGTTGGAGGTTGCAGTGAGCTGAGATCATGCAATGCACTCCAGCATAGAGACAGAGTGAGACTCCGTCTTAAAAAAAAAAAAAAAAAAAAAAAAAACAGGGGGTGGAGCCAAGATGGCCAAATAGGAACAGCTCCAGTCTACAGCTCCCAGCATCAGTGACGCAGAAGATGGGTGATTTCTGCATTTCCAATTGAGGTACTGGGTTCATCTCACTGGGGAGTGCCAGACAGTGGGTGCAGGACAGTGGGTACAGCACACTGTGCGTGAGCCGAAGCAGGGCAAGGCATTGCCTCACCCGGGAAGCACAAGGGGTCAGGGAATTCTCTTTCCTGGTCAAAGAAAGGGGTGACAGATGGCACCTGGAAAATTGGGTCACTCCCACCCTAATACTGCGCCTTTCCAACAGGCTTAACAAACGACACACCAGGAGATTATACCCCACACCTGGCTCGGAGGGTCCTATGCCCACGGAGCCTCACTCATTGCTAGCACAGCAGTCTGAGATCAAACTGCAAGGCAGCAGCGAGGCTGAGGGAGGGGCGCCTGCCATTGCTCAGGCTTGAGTATGTAAACAAAGCCGGGAACCTCGAACTGGGTGGAGCCCACCACAGCTCAAGGAGGCCTGCCTGCCTCTGTAGGCTCCACCTCTGGGGGAAGGGTGCAGACAAACAAAAGATAGCAATAACCTCTGCAGACTTAAATGTCCTTGTCTGACAGCTTTGAAGAGAGTAGTGGTTCTCCCAGCACACAGCTTGAGATCTGAGAATGGGCAGACTGCCTCCTCAAGTGGGTCCCTGACCCCCAAGTAGCCTAACTGGGAGGCACCACTCAGTAAGGGCGGACTGACACCTCACATGGTTGGGTACTCCTCTGAGACAAAACTTCCAGAGGAACAATCAGGCAGCAGCATTTGCAGTTCACCAATATCCGCTGTTCTGCAGCCACTGCTGCTGATACCCAGGCAAACAGGGTCTGGAGTGGACCTCCAGTAAACTCCAACAGACCTGCAGCTGAGGCTCCTGACTGTTAGAAGGAAAACTAACAAACAGAAAGGACATACACACACCAAAAACCCATCTGTACATCACCATCATCAAAGACTAAAGGTAGATAAAACCACAAAGATGGGGAAAAAAACAGAGCAGAAAAACCAGAAACTCTAAAAATCAGAGCACCTCTCCACCTCCAAAGGAACGCAGCTCCTCACCAGCAATGGAACAAAGCTGGACGGAGAATGACTTTGACCAGTTGAGAGAGGAAGGCTTCAGAAAATCAAACTACTCTGAGCTAAAGGAGGAAGTTCGAACCAATGGCAAAGAAGTTAAAAACTTTGAAAACAAATTAGATGAATGGATAACTAGAATAACCAATGCAGAGAAGTCCTTAAAGGACCTGATGGAGCTGAAAACCATGGCACGAGAACTATGTGACTAATGCACAAGCCTCAGTAACCGATGCGATCAACTGGAAGAAAGGGTATCAGCGATGGAAGACAAAATGAATGAAATGAAGCATGAAGAGAAGTTTAGAGAAAAAAGAATAAAAAGAAATGAACAAAGCCTCCAAGAAATATGGGACTATGTGAAAAGACCAAATCTACATCTAAATGGTGTACCTGAAAGTGATGGGGAGAATGGAACCAAGTTGGAAAACACTCTGCAGGATATTATCCAGGAGAACTTCCCCAATCTAGCAAGGCAGGCCAACATTCAAATTCAGGAAATACAGAGAACACCACAAAGATACCCCCTGAGAAGAGCAACTCCAAGCCACATGATTGTCAGATTCATCAAAGTTGAAATGAAGGAAAAAAATGTTAAGGACAGCCAGAGAGAAAGGTTGGGTTACCCACAAAGGGAAGCCCATCAGACTAACAGCTGATCTCTCTGCAGAAACTCTACAAGCCAGAAGAGAGTGGGGGTCAATATTCAACATTCTTAAAGAAAACAATTTTCAACCCAGAATTTCATATCCAGCCAAACTAAGCTTCATAAGTGAAGGAGAAATAAAATACTTTACAGACAAGCAAATCCTGAGAGATTTTGTCACCACCAGAGCTGCCCTAAAAGAGCTCCTGAAGGAAGCACTAAACATGGAAAGGAATAACCGGCACCAGCCACTGCAAAAACATGCCAAATTGTAAAGACCATCAAGGCTAGGAAGAAACTGCACCAACTAACGAGCAAAATAACCAGCTAACATCATAATGACAGGATCAAATTCACATATAACAATACTAACCTTAAATGTAAATGGGCTAAATTCTCCAATTAAAAGGCACAGACTGGCAAATTGGATAAAGAGCCAAGACCCATCAGTGTGCTGTATTCAGGAAACTCATCTCACGTGCAGAGACACACACAGGCTCAAAATAAAGGGATGGAGGAAGATCTACCAAGCAAATGGAAAACAAAAAAAGGCAGGGGTTGCAATCCTAGTCTCTGATAAAACAGACATTAAACCAACAAAGATCAAAAGAGACAAAGAAGGCCATTACATAATGGTAAAGGGATCAATTCAACAAGAAGAACTAACTATCCTAAATATATATGCACCCAATACAGGAGCACCAAGATTCATAAAGCAAGTCCTTAGTGACTTACAAAGAGACTTAGACTCCCACACAATAATAATGGGAGACTTTAACATCCCACTGTCAACATTAGACAGATCAATGAGACAGAAAGTTAATAAGGATATCCAGGAATTGAACTCAGCTCTGCACCAAGCAGACCTAATAGACATCTACAGAACTCTCCACCCCAAATCAACAGAATATACATTCTTTTCAGCACCACACCACACCTATTCCAAAATTGACCACATAGTTGGAAGTAAAGCACTCCTCAGCAAATGTAAAAGAACAGAAATTATAACAAACTGTCTCTCAGACCACAGTGCAATCAAACTAGAACTCAGGATTAAGAAACTCACTCAAAACCTCTCAACTACATGGAAACTGAACAACCTGCTCCTGAATGACTACTGGGTAAATAACGAAATGAAGGCAGAAATAAAGATGTTCTTTGAAACCAATGAGAACAAAGACACAACATACCAGAATCTCTGGGACACATTCAAAGCAGAAAGCAGTGTGTAGAGGAAATTTATAGCACTAAATGCCCACAAGAGAAAGCAGGAAAGATCTAAAATTGACACCCTAACTTCACAATTAAAAGAACTAGAAAAGCAAGAGCAAACACATTCAAAAGCTAGCAGAAGGCAAGAAATATCTAAGATCAGAGCAGAACTGAAGGAAATAGAGACACAAAAAACCCTTCAAAAAATCAATCAATCCAGGAGCTGGTTTTTTGAAAAGATCAACAAAATTGATAGACCACTAGCAAGACTAATAAAGAAGAAAAGAGAGAAGAATCAAACAGACACAATAAAAAATGACAAAGGGGATATCATCACCGATCCCACAGAAATACAAACTACCACCAGAGAATACTATAAACACCTCTATGCAAATAAACTAGAAACTCTAGACAAAATGGATAAATTCCTTGACACATACACTCTCCCAAGACTAAACAAGGAAGAAGTTGAATCTCTGAATAGAACAATAACAGGCTCTGAAATTGAGGCAATAATTAATAGCTTACCAACCAAAAAAAGTCCAGGACCAGATAGATTCACAGCCGAAATCTATCAGAGGTACAAGGAGGAGCTGGTACCATTCCTTCTGAAACTATTCCAATCAAAAGAAAAAGAGGGAATCCTAACTCATTTTATGAGGCCAGCATCATCCTGATACCAAAGCTGGGCCGAGACACAACAAAAAAAGAGAATTTTAGACCAATATCCTTGATGAACATTGATGCAAAAATCTTTAATAAAATACTGGCAAACCGAATCCAGCAACACATCAAAAAGCTTATCCACCATGATCAAGTGGGCTTCATCCCTGGGATGCAAGGCTGGTTCAACATACGAAAATCAATAAACGTAATCCAGCATATAAACAGAACCAAAGACAAAAACCACATGATTATCTCAATAGATGCAGAAAAGGCCTTTGACAAAATTCAACAACCCTTCAAGCTAAAAACTCTCAATAAATTAGGTATTGATGGGATGTATCTCAAAATAATAAGAGCTATCTATGACAAACCCACAGCCAATATGATACTGAATGGGCAAAAACTGGAAGCATTCCGTTTGAAAACTGGCACAAGACAGGGATGCCCTCTCTCACCACTCCTATTCAACATACTGCTGGAGGTTCTGGCCAGGGCAATCAGGCAGGAGAAGGAAATAAAGGGTATTCAGGTAGGAAAAGAGGAAGTCAAATTGTCCCTGTTTGCAAATGACATGATTGTATATCTAGAAAACCTCATCGTCTCAGCCCAAAATCTCCTTAAGCTGATAAGCAACTTCAGCAAAGTCTCAGGATACAAAGTCAATGTGCAAAAATCACAAGCATTCTTATACACCAATAACAGACAGAGAGCCAAATCATGAGTGAACTCCCATTCACAATTGCTTCAAAGAGAATAAAATACCTAGGAATCCAACTTACAAGGCATGTAAAGGACCTCTTCAAGGAGAACTACAAACCACTGTTCAATGAAATAAAAGAGGATACAAACAAATGGAAGAACATTCCATGCTCATGGGTAGGAAGAATCAATATCATAAAAATGGCCATACTGCCCAAGATAATCTATAGATTCAATGCCATCCCCATCAAGCTACCAATGACTTTCTTCACAGAATTGGAAAAAACTACTTTAAAGTTCATATGGAACCAAAAAAGAGCCTGCATTGCCAAGTCAATCCTAAGCCAAAAGAACAAAGCTGGAGGCATCATGCTACCTGACTTCAAACTATACTACAAGGCTACAGTAACCAAAACAGCATGGTACTGGTACCAAAACAGAGATATAGACCAATGGAACAGAACAGAGCCCTCAGAAATAATGCCACTTATCTACAACTATCTGATCTTTGACAAACCTGACAAAAACAAGAAATGGGGAAAGGATTCCCTATTTAATAAATGGTGCTGGGAAAACTGGCTAACCATAAAGCTGAAACAGGATCCCTTCCTTACACCTTATACAAAAATTAATTCAAGATGGATTAAAGACTTACATGTTAGACCTAAAACCATAAAAACCCTAGAAGAAAACCTAGGCAATACCATTCAGGACATACGCATGGGCAAGGACTTCATGTCTAAAACACCAAAAGCAATGGCAACAAAAGCCAAAATTGACAAATGGGATCTAATTAAACTAAAGAGCTTCTGCACAGCAAAAGAAACTACCATCAGAGTGAACAGGCAACCTACAGAATGGGAGAAAATTTTTGCAACCTACTCATCTGACAAAGGGCTAATATCCAGAATCTACAATGAACTCAAACAAATTTACCAGAAAAAAACAACCCCATCAACAAGTGAGCGAAGGATATGAACAGACACTTCTCAAAAGAAGACATTCATGCAGCCAACAGACACATGAAAAAATGCTCATCATCACTGGCCATCAGAGAAATGCTAATCCAAACCACAATGAGATATTATCACACACCAGTTAGAATGGTGATCATTAAAAAGTCAGGAAACAACAGGTGCTGGAGAGGATGTGGAGAAATAGGAACACTTTTACACTGTTGGTGGGACTGTAAACTAGTTCAACCATTGTGGAAGTCAGTGTGGCAATTCCTTAGGGATCTAGAACTAGAAATACCATTTGATCCAACCATCCCATTACTGGGTATATACCCAAAGGATGATAAATCATGCTGCTGTAAAGACGCATGTACATGTATGTTTATTGCAGCACTATTCACAATAGCAAAGAATTGGAACCAACCCAAATGTCCAACAATGATAGAATGGATTAAGAAAATGTGGCATATAGACACCATGGAATACTATGCAGCCATAAAAAAGGATGAGTTCATGTCCTTTGTAGGGACACGGATGAAGCTGGAAACCATCATTCTCAGCAAACTATTGCAAGGACAAAAAACCAAACACCACATATTCTCACTTATAGGTGGGAATTGAACAATGAGAACACATGGACACAGGAAGGGGAACATCACACACCAGGGACTGTTGTGGAGTGGGGGGAGTGGGGAGGGATAGCATTGGGAGATATACCTAATGCTAAATGACAAGTTAATGGGTGCAGCACACCAACATGGCACATGTATACATATGTAACAAACCTGCACATTGTGCACATGTACCCTAAAACTTAAAGTATAATAATAATTTTAAAAAAAAGAAATCTCATAAAATTGCTACCAGCGAAGTTGGGAGCTAATCTTATTGGGGTAGGGAGACTGGGGAGATGTGTAGGTGGATACATCTCAAGAAACTTCTTAGAACTCAGGTGGAAAGGCAATAACTATGTAATGCTTAAGGAGACAATATAGTGCTTATAGTTCTTAAACATGTTTAAATCCTGCCTCCAATACTTACTGGCTATGTAACCATTGTCAAGTTACTTAACTTCTCCTAAGCACAGTTTTCCATTCTACAAAAATGGAAATGAGCACTGTCTACTTTTTATGCACAGGGTTGTTGTGAATATTAAATGAAAAAAGGCTTGGCACTCAGGAGTCACTCAATAAATGTTAGTCTTATTATCACCTGCAAAAAAAAAAAAAAAAAAACAGGACTAGACTCCAAGGACAGGACCAAATGTAGTAAAAGAAGACATTCAGGAAAACTGGGCCCTTGAACTTGACTTTGAGAAAAGGAAACACCAGTACAATAGACTTGGATATACTCCAGTCTTTCAACCTGCCTTAGGTAACCAAGATGGCTGGGAATTTGAAGGTAACTGAGCAGAAGGAAATTAATTCAGTCTAGTTTGCAGGAAAGTATACTTGTGTATCATGCTTTATAGTTCAAAAAAGTTCTTTGGAACATTATTTTCACCTAATCTTCAAACAACCTTTAGTATTCGACGATGAAGAGATCATTACCCTCACTTTAAAAAAAGAAAACTGAAGCCGGGAGCGGTGGCTCATGCCTGTAATCGCAGCACTTTGGGAGGCTGAGGAGGGTGGATCACAAGGTCAGGAGATCAAGACCATCCTGGCTAATATGGTAAAACCCCATCTCTACTAAAATTACAAAAAATTAGCCAAGCATGGTGGCACATGTCTGTATTCCCAGCTACTCGGGAGGCTGAGGCAGGATAATCGCTCGAACTCAGGAGGCGGAGGTGGAGGTTGCAGTGAGCCAAGACCATGCCACTGCACTCCAGCCTGGGTGACAGAGCAAGACTCCGTCTAAAAAAAAAATAAATAAATAAAGAGAGAGGAAACTGAAGTTTGGAGAGGTGGAAGAATTTGTCTACAGCCTCACTACTATATAACTGGAGGGGTACTTGAGCCCCATCTCATAGGGGAGTCCTGCCTTCATCATGCTTGTTACATGTAGAATAAAAATAACCCACTTCATGTCTCTACATAATAGCTGCACTGGCTTCAAAGAGTGGATTCTCATCCAAGTTTCAAGTGTGGTTATGCTAAGGAAAAACAACTGGTGTTGGATGTAAAATGCTGTCAGACAAGAATTTTCTGGAAGAACCCAGATGCTCTTTTAACCCCTCAAAAAGCCCTTTGCTGCATCTGGATCCTCTTCTGGTGGGTGTAGAAAAACTTTTTAATAAAAGTATAAAAATTGCTGCCAAAAGAACATCATAGCCATCACTGCATAAATCAGAATACACTTACTGGTGGGCATGCCCTGACCATGGCAGAACTTGCTGTGTTAACTCTCTTCCTATCGGTCCTCTGTTTCTCCAGGTGAGCGATGGATATGAACAGACACTTCTCAAAAGAAGACATTCATGCAGCCAACAGACACATGAAAAAATGTTCATCATTACTGGCCATCAGAGAAATGCAAATCCAAACCACAATGAGATATTATCACACATGTTAGAATGGTGATCATTAAAAAGTCAGGAAACAACAGGTGCTGAAGAGGATGTGGAGAAATAGGAACACTTTTACACTGTTGGTGGGACTGTAAACTAAAGGGTCTGGTAATATACTCCCTAAATTTGCGTCTAGCTCTGAACTTCATGGGCACCGCAGTTTAAGAAGGAAGCAGACACACACTCAGAAAAGAACAAATAGGGTGAGGGGCTGCACCCCACATTGTGATAACAGGTGGCCAAAGGAACCAGGAACTGGAGAAGAGAGGACACTG
Organism: Pan troglodytes; assembly: GCF_028858775.2. NCBI lineage: Eukaryota > Metazoa > Chordata > Mammalia > Primates > Hominidae > Pan > Pan troglodytes. Next base: position 110,996,024 of record NC_072410.2, read on the forward strand.
GGGAACGTGAGTGGTGTGCACCTCCAAAATTCCTGTGTGGCCACAGAGAGGGAAACCAAGGCCAATGGGTGAAAGCCTCAGGTAATCAGAACTTGCTTGAAAAACTCAGCTGCCCAGGCACAGTGGCTCACACCTGTAATCCCAGCACCTTGGGAGGCCAAGGCGGGTGAATCATGAGATCAGGAGATGGAGACCATCCTGGCCAACATGGTGAAACCCCGTCTCTACTAAAATACAAAAAATTAGCCAGGCATGGTAGTGCATGCCTGTAATCCCAGCTACTTGGAAGGCTGAGGCAGGGGAATCACTTGAACCTGGAAGATGGAGATTGCAGTGAACTGAGATCACACCATTGCACTCCAGCCTGGGCAACAGAACAAGACTCCATCTCAAAAACAAACAAACAAACAAACAAAACAAAACAAAAAAACCTGAGCCATCCAAAGATGAAACAAGCAGTTGCAGTTTCTAGGGGAGGGAAAGGGAAGAGAGAGATAAGAAAACACATGTCTTGAGCTCCTGTCTTGAAGCAGGCAGGACCTAGACACCCATGAACTCTTAACTCCCACCACAATCGTGCTCTTATCAACTCTATTTTCCAGGTTACACAACTGTAGCCCAGAGAAAAACCACTTGATCAACATCAGGAGTAGTGAGTTAGTGAATGCCCCATCAGGAAGACACTGAAGTGGAGGATAAAATACTAGTTTAAGCTTCTTTAAGCCTCCCATGTAGAAGGCTGGACAGGAGGCTCTTTGTGATCCCTTCCAGCCAGGAAATCTCATGATTCTGTCTGTTGTGCTTGGGTGCTACTTCCCAATCACCATGAAGAAGCCTGACCTCAAAATGCTGAATGGAAAAAGGACCATTGATGGTCAAGCCTCCACCACCATGACGACCGCCATCACCACCACGCTGGGCACTAGCACGCCTATGAGCAGAGATACTGGCTGCCATTAAATGCAATGGCTCTCATTTCGCAGGTGAGGAAACTGAGCCTTGGCAATGCAAAGTATTTATAGAAGGTCATCTAGAAAGTAAGTGGCAGAGCTCCAGCCCAAAACAAGTCTGTCTGACTCCAAAGCTGCAGCCATCTTCAGAATACCCCATTCTCTCCCTGATTCTCCCTGCATGCTGCCATGATGATGGTGCACCTGAGCACAGAATATTCCACATTAAGAAGTAGAGGACCAGGTCTTGGATCAGTTTCTGCTCCCATGGCTTAAAATCAAATGTGCTCTTCTACATGAAGCTATCACAAATGTTACTTCAGCAGTGCCTGCCCTCCTTGAGGAACACGAAGAACTTGATGGCATGATGAGAATCTGCCTGGTTTCTTGACTTGCTGTGGCTCTGGAAGGTGGCTCCAGGACACTGGTCCTGTCATCCAGAAGCCCTACCCAGAGAAAAGGCAAGATGCTACCTTGCAGAGTGTAGCTCATTTGAAAGATTCATTCCCTCAGGGCCATATGCCCCACTCCGGGGACGCTGACTTGGCTTGCCTTGCTCGCAAGATACCAAGGCCATCAGTAACTTTCCCCACACTCAGCACTTTCTCTCCTCTCTGACTCTTTCAGCTGAGGCTGCAATGTTAAACATGTAGTTTTGTAAATTAATTCTTTGAAGATTCACTCTTGTCAGCTAACTTTTCTCTCTGCAATAAGCCAAGGAAGTCACTTACTAGCAACTGAAATTTCCACCTTCATGTACTCCCAAGCTTTTTAATTTAAGACAGTGTTCCAAAACCTCTATTCAGCAAAACTCCCCAGTTATATACTCAAAAATGTTCACTTAATATTAATGGGGAAAGTGAGCATCCCACCTTGGCCCTGGATAAGAGCAGGATCTCAGTGTATCATCTCGGGGGGAGAAAGAAGCCAGAAGATAAGCCTTTAGCTAGCATTCGACTGCAGACAATCCTAGGTTTTGTTTCTCCTCTCCAGGCTCAACTCAACAGTCATTTATGTCATGAGCTGTCCTGCGCCAGGTTGTGGGTAAGTGTCCCTATAGGGAAGAACCGAGAAGAGTGAGAGACAGACTCTGCCCTCTTAAGAGTGTGCACTGAATCGGGAAAGGACAGGCAGTCCACCCCAGGACAGGGCAGGGCAGGCAGTCCCCAGAGGCACAAGGGCATCCCACCAGCAATGTGAGGCTGGGAGGCCTGAGTCCTCTACAAATTTGGACAAGTCACTTCCCCTGAGATTCAACTTATTTATTTTAAGAAAAAATTTTAAGTAGACCCAGATTTTAACTAAGATGCCTTCTATCTCCAGTTTTCTAAGATTAAGTTAAGGGTAGCAAATGCTCCAGGAGAAAAACAAATGTTCCTGCAAGGATAAGGAGAGGGGTTCCCGTCCAGCAGGTCTGGGAAGGGGCTGGGAAATCAGCGAGCAGGAGCTGGCCTCAAGGAGCGGCGAGGATGCCAACAGGTCATGGGTCCAGAGAGGATGTCTGGATACCTTCTCGTCAAAGAAAAGATTCCCACCACTTCTGCTGCTGCCAAAGGGGAGGGGAAGGGAAAACAGAGAGGCAGGGAGAGGGAAAGAGGCATAAAGGGAGAATAAAAGGAGAAAAGGAAGAATAAAAGAAGACATCAAAAGAGGAAGAGGAGGAGCAGAAGCAACACCTAATAATAATAGTAATAATAATACCTACATAGTCCTGAATGGTTTAGAGAAGTTCTGCCCACACAGGCTCATTTAACTCAGCCCCATGCTGGGAAGCAGGGGTCGGCAGGTTCACCACCTTCACAGACTCAGAGTTGGCCTCAGAGTTGGGAATTGTGGTCTGATGGCAGTGAGCCTCCCATCATACAGCTGTGACCGCAAGCTCAGCATGCTGCCACCGTGCCGGGGGTGTCCTGAGGAGCTCTGTGCAGGTGCCCTCAGCATGTTCCTGGCTGAACAGTCTCCGAAGGCAAGCAATCCAGAGGCAATCAAGGACACGCCTGTTGTATTCTGCCACAACCAGTGGGGAAGGTTCTCTCCTTGACCGAACTCCAGCCAGGCTTCACTGAGCCCTTTCTCAACAAGGCCTTACGCTTGACCTCTAAAGACTTAAACACAAACTTAGTTTCTCACAACTCAAGGCCACGTCCCTAGGATGACTCTAGCCCCGTTAAAATGATCAAGGCTGAGGAAACTCAAGGCTACCAAAATAATTCAGTGTGTTCTAGTTAACACCTAAAGATAGGTCCCTGCCTCCCAGCCCCGGCGAGAACAGAAGCCTAGACCCCGATGGGTTTCACATGGGCTCACCACCCTGCCTACCTTTTGTAATTTTCACTTCTGACTCTCCCGAGCCCTACTCACCACCTCCACACCACTGTCACCTCCCTCCCGTTTCGTCATGCCCCGTCACCTCTGTACAAATCGTAGGTGAGTTCACTTCATGCTGGACTCTTCCCCCTGTCGCAATGGTCCATTACTGATGAAAATCTGCCCCTACCACTTTACCTAGAGTCTGGCTTTGTCTAACTTTGTCACACCTCAGGACCACTGCTTTCAGTTCTGGATACCATACTTCACGAGGAAAACTGTCTGCCTGAAACATTTCAGAGGATGGAGAGAGTATTTAAAGCCAGGTAGGTACCTTAAGGAAAAGTGCAGGGTCTTGGATCATTTGTGTTGAGAAGGAGAATTGAGTGCTGTTGCAGAATTATCTAAAGGGCTATTGTATCAGCCAGCATCCCAGCTGGAAACATATGGCTTTATCAAACTGGGTTAATTAGAAGAAGGCTTGTCAGCAAAGGGACTATTTACAATGCTACAGGTGTGGGAGAGCCTAAGGACGAGGCAGTAACCTGGAGCCAGCAGCAGAGAAGCTGTACCATGGCCAGCCACAGCAGGACACACAGGAAGTTGTTATCAAAACCAGAAGAAAGTCATGGAGAGAGAAACTGTCCTTGAAGAAACAGTGACAGTCAGGGACAAAGCCAATCAGAGACAATGCAACCCACCGTGGGACCCCAGGGAATACATGCAACTGGAATACTTCTCCTCCCTCCTTTCAGTCTCCTGCACAGACACATCTTTGGCCAGGTCTAGCTGAAACTCAGAGTATATAGGACCCCAAGGACAAAGAATTCCATATGCGTCAGATTCCCAAGACAGAGAAGGGAGTGAAGAAGGATGAAAAGAAACCCTGGAGAGGCAAACAGAAGTTATCAGACACAGCCATCATGTGGGAGAACCAGATATGGGCATGAGACCCACAGGGAGAATGGGAGAGGACGAGGGAAAGAATCAGGGTGGAGGGGAGGGAAGAGGAGGGGAAGGAAGGGAAGAGGTGGGGAAGGGTAGGGGCACAGGGGGCGGAGGGGAAGGGCGGGGGCGGAGGGGAAGGGTGGGGGCGGAGGGGAAGGGTGGGGGCGGAGGTGAGGGGATGGAGGGGGGGCGAGGGGACAGGGGGGCAGGGTGCTGGAGGCGGGGCAGGGCACCGGAGTGGGGAGGAGGGGAGCGGACGGTGGGGGGAGAGAGGGGAGTGGACGGTGGGGGGAGGGGGGTATGGGGTTGTAGGGACGGGGACAGAGGGACAGGGATGGAGGGAAAGAGAAAGAGTAACAGTCAAAGAGAGTTGAACTAGGAAAGAATAAGGTTGCATAAAGAGTACTGGCTCCCCACCATTGAATTTCAAGTCAAGGTTAGAAGATGACCGAGTTAGGAATGCTCTAGAGGAAATCCAATGTTAGATTGGTTTAAATGACTTATAAAGTTGCTTCTAACTTGATATCCCAACATCTTATAAAAAAGGAGATTAAAAAGTTTTGTTGTTGTTGTTAAACAATTGAGATTTCCTCCAATCTCAATCTCCTCCCATATTAAATATCTGCATTCAGCTTGCCTGAGAGATCATAGAAAATGCTTATTAAGTATGACACCAGAGTTAAATTTCCGATTAGGCCGAATTTTGTAGTCACTTGAGATTTTTTAAGAAACCTGTCCTGTTTATTGTGACAACAGAATGACCTTGACCAGGAAAGGAAATATTTTCTAATCCAAACAACTTCAGAAGACCACATTCTTTATCACCTCAAGAAGTATCACATTTGCTCCTGAAATTTGATTCATAATTTCCCCACGGTCTCTCTCAAATGGAGTCACACATTACAAATGAGAGAGCATCTAAGAACTAACTACAAACTTTGTTAACTTTTATGCTTTTGCCTTATAGTTTACCAAATAATGTTTTCTCCTCCCATTTACCAAGAGCTATGGTCAAAGTTAATTAAAATCTAGGGTAGCTGATGCTTCCATTTCCTGAATGGCAATGGAAATGATTCAAAGAAGGTTAGCAGTTACATAATTACTCATAGTATATTTTATATACCAGAGGCATCTCTTGTGGGCTTTGTATTAAGTGAATAATAGCAATGTTGTTTTGACTGAATAATATTTCAGTTAACTCCATGGCCGCTAAGTAGTTTACACTTAGAAAACCAAGAAGACCATTTGGAAATGTGTGCATTGAAATCTCCCATACGTGGTTACACAATATGCTTTTCATTATTGCACAACGTCGTCAAGAATGGAACTAATAAAGCTGATATTTCATGGTGCAGGGTGCAGACTAGCAGTTTGATGTAATGTTTCAGCTCACAGTTTCTTGTATACAAGGAACGGATTAAACTGTTCAACTGCAGACAAAGACCACCCAACGTTTAGCTGCTCAGGTGAGGTATAAAAAATTGGCTCACTGCTATTTTCTCCCAGAATGAATGTAACTGATTGACCTATCTCCAAAACAAGCTGACAAAGTCATAAATTGATGAATTCAGTTCCTGTTCTGGGAAAACTATGAATTAATTCAGTTATGTTCAGTAAGCCAAAATGTTGTAGTCATTAGGAAGTTTTTTAAGAGCAGTGGTTTTGATGTCTTTGTTCCTGCATTGTCAGTGGTAAGTGGAAGGCTTGGTGTTGCGATAGATCCACGTGACAGTGCATTAGCAGAGAGCTGTTCACGCACACGCATGCCATGTGGGACAGCAAAATTAACCCTCTCTGTGTCCCTGGAAAAATTATCAACATGTGACTCTCAATGCCAGAATTTCACCCAATCACTAAGAAATCCTCATCCCTCACATAACCTCTCCTACCCAGCGTGGGCTTTTTAAGTCCTAAGCTGAATGGGCACCACCTATTTCTTCTCTGCACTCATGTAGCAAAATCCACTTTCATTTGTACATTTGTTCAGAAATCATTTTTGCTCTGTGCAGGAGGTTTCACAGACCAAATCTCATCTCATCCACATACCAAATCTGCCATGCAGGGATATTACTCCCATTTTTATGGTTATTTGCCTTATTTTCACTCACTTCTAGTGGTGTTGGTCCATGTGTTTGCTAATGCAGCTGAGCGTAGGAGAGAGGTTTGCCCAAGGTCACCAGGTTAGTAAGTCAAAGCTGATGTCAAACTCCAGGTCTGTCTGAATGCGAGTTCTTTGATCAGCTCCTGTACCAAACTATTTCGTATTTGGTCAGACACTGCAGCCTCCTCAGTACTGTAGCTGCATCCATTTTCTCTTGGTCTCCAACAACAATCATTTTGGAAACATAACAGACACTGTCCACCATGTTCACACAATACAAATAGCTCATTCTCGCTGTGCACTTAGTATGGGCTGGCACTGTTCCAGGTGATTTCCAGGTTCTTTATACACTGTTCAATCCTCACAACAATCAGGAGGAAAGTTTCTAGTGTTATCTTCGTTTGACAGATGGGAAAAATGAGGCACAGAGGGGTTAAGTAACTTCCTGAAAGCCACAGAGCTAGGAAGTAGCAAAGTTGAGATGCAAACCCAGGCTGTCTGTCTCTAGTTTGTGTTTTGGACTTCTGCATTAAACTGTTTCAAGGGTTCCTCTATCAACATAAGGAGGCTTTATTGATATAAGCAATCATTATTTATCATTATTTACTAAATGTCTCCTGCATGCCAGCCTTGGACAGGTCCTGGGAACCCAAGAGTTAATGAGACAATGTGGTCCTTCTACAATAGTGGAAGAAACAAGCACTGAACAACAAAGCTATGAAGGAAAACACACAGTAAGCAAAAATGAGGATGGAGAGTGGAGGACAAGGCTCCTTTCAGCCTCAGTGGTCAGAAAATGCTTCCTGGGTTTTTTGGTTTTTTGTTTGTTTGTTTTTGTGACAGGGTCTGTCATCCAGGCTGGAGTGCAGTGGCACTATCACAGCTCACTGCAGCCTTGACCTCCTGGGCTCAAGCGATCCTCCCTCCTCAGCCTCCTGAGTAGCTAGAACTACAGGTACACACAACCATACCCAGCTAATTATTTTTTGTAGAGATGGGGTTCTTGCTATGTTACCTAGGCTGGTCTCAAACTCCTGACCTCCCACCTTGGCCTCTAAAGTGCTGGGATTCAGTCATGAGCCACCACAACTGGCCTCTCTGGATCTAATTTGATGAGATTCAGCACTGCCAAAAAACAGAACTTACAGGTGGGAACGAAACAGTTTCCCTCCTTCAAAGATCATTTTCTCAGCCTAAGTTTGCATCTCTACTTGGACCCTTGCCAGGTATGTGGCTCCAAATAAGTTACTTAACTTCTCCAAGAAACCATTTTCCCATCTATAAAAGAGGAGTGAGAACAATAATCACCTCATAGATTGCTGTGATCATTAGAAGTAATGTAGAGAAAGCATGGAGCAGATCCCTTGCCACATGGCAGGTCCTGGGCCAACGCTTGTCCTTGCCTTTCTTTCTCCTCTTCAGCCTGATCAGCTGCACCAGGCTGGAGCCTGGTATCCTGGAGCAGGTATGGAGGGAGTGTTACAGCCCAGCCACCCTCATACCTGGATCTTCTTGGCCAGGCACATGACATGCTCATAAGTCTCTAAAGTAAAACAGATCTGAGGCCGGGCACAGTGGCTTATGCCTGTAATCCCAGCAATTTTGGAGGTCGAGGCAGGAGGATCACCTGAGGTCAGGAGTTTGAGACCAACCTGGCCAACATGGTGAAATCCCCCCCTACCCCAAGTCTCTACTAAAAATACAAAAATTAGCCAAGTCTGGTGGCGGCAGGTGCCTGTAATCCCAGCTACTTAGGAGGCTAAGGCAGGAGAATTGCTCAAACCTGGGAGACGGAGGTTGCAGTGAGACAAGATTGTGCCATTATACTCCAGCCCGGTCAGCAAGAGCAAAATTCCATCTCAAAAAAAAAAAAAAAGAAATTTAAAGCCGATCTGAGTGTCAGCTGTGAATCACTACTGTGTAGGCCAGGTGGACAAAATAAAGCCATTGATTTTTTGGTAACTGCTCTCAAGTCTATCAGTCAGAATAAGGTGGGTTTTGCTGATATAATGAGAAAAAATCCCAAATGCCCAAGACTTCAGACAAGAAAGGTTTATTGCTCACTTGTGCTACGTCATCATAACCGACAGAGCCTCCTTCTTCAGAGACCCAGGCTGAGGGAAGCTCTAATCCTTGTCTCTGCAATGGCTGAGATTACAGAAAGCAAAATGGCCCATCAAACACTAGTTTTTGAGGCTTCTGTCCACACGCTACAGTCCATGACAGGTCACATGTACCTAATTTCAAGGGAGTAGGAAGTTGCAATTTTACCGAGTGCCTGGAAGAACAAGAAATACTCTGAGAACAGCACCCATGAGAACTACCAAGAGTTTGTAGAGACGCTGTGCCACAGCCGAGCTGGAGAGGGGAAATCCCACCTCAGGAGGAAACCATCCCCTTCTGAGCAATGTCAGTGTGGCTGCCCAGCAGGTTCCCTCTCCCCTTTGGGGAAGCACCTCACATTATCCACAGCTTCTCAAACATCTCCCACAAAGTAACCCTAACAGTAAAGAAAGGAGAAATCAGACCACCTGGCAATTTAGGTGCCAAAGAGACCTTCCACTGGTGAGCAATTTCACAAAGCCTTGTTTTACCCTATAGTTCATGTGGATTTGCAGCCTACTCCATTTTGTATTACTGTGAGTTTTAATATCAAAATCAATGCTTCTGCAAGGTGTGCGGTGCTTGTGTTTTTCCCTCACTGCTAACCCATCACTTCATGTTTCTGGAAAATCTCAGTAACAGATCCCCGACATTCCAAAACATTATTCCTGAAATTTTCACAAATTGCCACAATCCCTAATTCCATCACTTTCTTACTTAGGTTGCTTTTCTTTTTCTAGATAAAAATGCTATCTGCCATTCACTCAGAGCCTCGTGTGTGTCAACAATTTGGCCTGTGTTGCCTCATTCCAGACATACCAGTTTTCCAAGAAAGGGACAGCAGGACTGGGGTCTCTCCTAATGATTAGGAAGTAGAAACTCACGGAGATTCAATGACTTGTCAAAAGCCACACAGCAAGTAGCAGAGAAGCAATTTGAACCCAGTTCCAAGCAGCTCTGAATCCCTGCCTTTTCCACTGTAATCATATTCCCTCTTAGCTTCAGCTAAGAAATCAAACTCAGGTCTCCATCAATGCAAAAGCGAACCTCAGGCACCAGTTGTTTTCATCATTGGTGCAAGATTTTGGTTTTCTTTCAGGAGCAAGCTTCATCGAAAAAATTAAGTTTTACTACTTTGCAAGTAGTGTTACAGGAGTCACTACAAAGCAGGTGCCACACGAAGATAGCCTTGATCACTCACTACAAAGCAGCTCCTTGTCACCCGACAGCCTCATAGCCACTGGGATTCTAATTCACAACTTGAAAAGACAAAAACCACTATGGGTCATGGGCCTTTGGGGTTCCTGGTGACGACTCAAATCAGATTGTAAAATACAGAAAGAAGAGTCTCTACCCACCTCAGGGTCTGGATGACAGGAGGAAAGGGCCACTAAGAAGAAAAGCCATGGGTACGAAAGCGGCGCTGTTTCCTTGATGCGCTTAGAGCTAAACTCCAAGGCTCCACAGGCCCATGCTGATCAGCCTCGTGCCCAGTAAACAGGACCCTGAAGGCATTTACCCAGGCCCAGCTGGGAGAAAACATCACAATAGAGAATCAGCTCCACCTGTCAACTCTGGTTTCAAAGACAGCCTTTCCAAACCTTGTTCTCAGTGGCAGAGCCATTATGTTTTACATTATTTAAGAGATGGGTCAAGAATGAAATTGTAAGCATAAAAGTAATGAATGTTACAAAACAAAAAATTAAAAAATAGATTTGACAATAGAAAATGCTAAATTCCTATATGTCGAAAAAAATCCCCAAACAAAATTATAAGGCCAATGACAACCTAAAGGGGAAAACATTTCTAATGTATAGGATAACATGTCAATGACTTCAACACAGGGTCATCATACAAATCAACTTAAAATATATGTCCTTTGTCTGAGGAAGAGAACATTTACAGAAGTATAAACGGTCAAGAAGTATTTCTAAAATGTTTATCCTTACTGGCAACCAGAAACACAAATTAAATAAAGGTACTGCTTTTTACCTAATTGATCTTTATTTTTTTAAGATAATACTTAGTGCCCTTGAGAGTACCATAATGTAGGCCCTTTCCCTCGGTGCTGTGGCAGAGTAAATTCCAGGAAAGCAATTTAGCAATACATATCAAAAGCCCTACTAATGTTATCTCCTTTGATCCTGTAATTGACTTCTGGGAATCTGTCCTAGGAAAATCATCAGAAATGTGGAGAAAAATTTTTATTCCGGAATATTCACTATAATGTTATTTGTTATAATCGAAAGAAAGAAAGAAAAATGAAACCAACAAAAATATAAGTAAAAAGGCAGGGTAGGGTTAAATAAAATGTGGTGGGGAGAAATGATAGAGTATTAAAAAGTACCATATTTTCAAGAATTATTTGAATGACATGTGGAAATGTTCAAAATATATTGTCAATCAAAAAGACAGACTCTAATACCACTGTTTTAAAAGAAAATATTACTGAAACATATATACACACAGTCATACACTCACTAAAATGCTCATAAAACAGATAAGGAAAGAAGCCACTAACAGTGATTGTCTCTGGTGTGTTACAGGTAATTTGTTTTCCTTCTTTATATTTTTCTGTATTTTCCAAATTTTCAAAACTAACATTTATATACATGAATACACGCAAACATACTTTTACAATTAAGAAAATACTTTTTGAAAACAATGTGGTAGACAGAAAATTTTGCCACATATTATTTACTTCCCCATATCCATGCCCTTGGGCACTTGGGCAGTGGCACACCACACTGAGCTTGGCCTCTTGACTTGTTTTGGCCAGTGGATTGCGAGCAGTTGTAATGCAAACAAAGGCTTGATGGCACTTACCTGTGGGAGCTTGTCTTAACTTGCTGCTTTTGGAATCCTCCTACCAACCCCTGTGTGAAAGAGCCTGGGCTGATCTGTTGGACGATGACAGATATATGGCCGAGTTCCCTCATTGCCCCAGCCCTAAACTGACTAACAGAGCTGCCTAGCCAACCAGCAGCTGAACACAGACACAAGAATGAGCCCAGCTAGATGAGCAGAAAACCACCCAGCTGACCCCAACCCCAAACTGGCAACACACAAATTATAAAATAAATACATTGTTGTTGTTTTAATTCACAACATTTTGGGGGCAGTTTGTTACGCAACAAGAACTAAATTATATAAAGAAAAATGTACTCTAGTAGTAAAGTGGAAAAATCCTGGGTTTCTCCTTTGGGTACATTATTTAACCTGTGACTCCATTCTGTTATCTATAATGTGGGAATAACACTGCTTGCTTCACTGGGAAGTTGGAAGAATCAAATGAGTTAATGTACGTGAAGGCAGCTGACACACAGTAAGGCTAAATAAATATGACATGAATCTGAATTACTCTTAATTGTCAGTAATTATTGGGAAGAAAGAAGCATTTAAAAATCTTAAGAAGAGAGGAATCAAAATATCTCCATCTCCACAGCTTAGGAGTAGGTTAAAAATATGATAGTAGTATTTTTAGAATTTTATTATGAACAATGAATAAAGGATAAATCCCTGGGCTAGAATTTGGGGGCTTGAGTTTTATGTCCTGTTATGGACTAAGTGTTGTATTAATTCAAAATTGATATGTTAAAATATAATCCCCAATGTGACAGTATTTAGAAGTGGAGCCTTTGGGATGTAATTAGGTCATGAGGGTGGAACCTTCATGAAAGGGATTAGTGCACGGTATTAGCCCATTTTCATGCTGCTGGTAAAGTCATACCCCAGACAGGGTAATTTATAAAGAAAAAGAGGTTTAATGTACTCACAGCTCCACGTGGCTTGGGAGGCCTCACAATCGTGGCAGAAGGTGAAAAGCGTGTCTTACATGGCAGCAGTTAAGAGAGAATGAGAGCTAAGTGAAAGGGGAAACCCATTATAAAACCATCAGATCTCATAAGACTCATTCACTACAAGAACAGTATTGGGGAAACTCCCCCAACGATTCAGGTATCTCCCACCGGGTCCCTCCCACAACACGTGGGAATTACGAAAGCTACAATTCAAGATAAGATTTGGGTGGAGACACAGCCAAACCATATCATGCCATTATAAGTGGCCAGAGAACTAATTCACTCTCTTTTCTCCACGTGAGTAAAAATGAGAAGTCAGCAGTCCACAACCCAGAAGAGGGCCCTCATCAGAACCCAACTGTGCTGGCGCTTTGATCTCAGACTTTCATCCTCTAGAACTGTGAGAAGTGCACTTTTGTTGAAGCCACCCTGTCTATGGTACTTTTTTACAGCAGCCCAAATGGACTAAGACATATCCTACTTCTGCCATTGACTTGGAATATGACATAGGGTGTTTTTCCTATTCCAACTTAATAGGAACTTATTTCCTTAGTGGTGGTCTCTGGGGTCTGAGTCAATTGCCACAGAGCCAGAGAAGAATTGAATGCAGAAGTATTTGAGATCTAAGCTTAAAGCCTAGTCTCCTCCTCTGGATGTTCACATAGTCATGCCCATCTGCTTCTCCTGCCACTCACAGCCCACTCCACCCTATTTGCTCAGCACTCCAGCCAAACGAAACAGCTGGCTATTCTCAGGCAGGAGGCACGACGATTGTACCTTACTTATGCCATCGCCTCTGCTTGGGACACCCTTTTGCACAGTCAGACTCCTACACACAGCTTCAAGACTTGCCCTGGGAAGACTCTTCTGACCCCTCAGATAAAATAAGTATCTCTTTCTCTCGTGTTCCCACGACCTATTTATCTTAGGTCAGGTTTTCTAGAAGCAAAGGCTAAGACAGGGATCCTTGTGCAAGTGATTTATTAAGGGAGTTCTCCTGGGAGAACCCTTAAGTAGAGGGAAGCAGAATAGGCCAGTGGGAAAAGCCAAGCAAAGATACAGGCTCAGCTGAAGTCCACGTGGAGGCCAAACAAACCCTCAGAGTCGGCCCACCTGAGGCAAGTTGTGTCTGGCCTTCTGTGCCCCCTGCTATCAGTCAACCACAGCTGGAAGCCATCCCCAGAGAAAGGACATGACCTTCCAGGCATTTCCAAAGCAGCACCCGTTACCCAAGATGATTCAAAGGGAAGGGCGCAGCTGTAGGCCGGGTGAGCCGTCAGGTAAAAGGGCGCTGAGGGCACCGGCACTGTCACCTATCATCCGCCCCTCACACCTGCGCTTCACAGGCAGTTCACTCCATTAAGCACAGCGTGTTCTGGATTCTGGTTGATCACAATTTCTGGAGAAACATAAAAGAGCAAGGATGTTAGGATGAACTGCCGCCTCCACTGCTGAGTGGGTCCCAAGTTTGTCTCCGAAACTCACCATTTCCCTTTTCCACCAGCGATACAACATTTCCCTCCCCAGCAGCTGGGAGGTCTGCTGAGCTATGTGGATTTTCCTGAGGGAGATGGTACCCAGATCTTCACCTGGGGCAGCGGGGTGCAGGGAGGGTCTAGCCCCCGGGTTTCTTGTTCTTATTAGGCCATAGCTGCGGAACCTTCCATTTCCTCTTAGAATTGAGTGTGGGAGTGCCGGGGGTGCCCAAGGGATCACCTGATGCCCAACACATTTCCTCCTGCCCCCACTGTGAAGCATTATGAAAGCAGCAGCTCACTGTTTCCTCGTGATGAGCACGGTTCATTACTCTATTTTGTTTGTTTCTTTCTTTCTTTTTGAGACAGAGTCTTACTCTGTCACCCAGGCTGGAATGCAATGGCACGATCTCGGCTCACTGCAACCTCCATCTCCCAGGTTCAAGCGATTCTCCTGCCTCAGCCTCCCGAGTAGCTGGGAATACAGGTACCCACCACCACGCCCAGCTAACTTTTTAGTAGAGACGAGGTTTCACTATGTTGGCCAGGCTGGTCTCAAACTCCTGACCTCAGGTGATCCACCCGCCTCGGCCTCCCAAAGTGCTAGGATTGCAGGCATGAGCTACCATACCTTGCTGGGTTCATTACTCCTACCGAGGTAGTAACTCCTTTCCTTGCCCAGTGATCTATTGGCACATGAACCCAAAATGACCTGGCAGCAACTGCAGCTTTACCTTTAGTGGGCTCTTTACTGTATTCCCTGATGGTATTAATAATTATTTCCCCTCCGGGCACCAAGAGCTTTAGATCCTCAGAGCCTAAAGTTGCAGAGACAGACACAAATCCCCACGTGATTGCTCGGGGTGATGGGGAGCAGAGCCACTGCTGCTTCCATTTCGGGGTTCCTGGACCCACCCCTTCCATCTATTCTGCAGCAGGGCTCACTCCAGGGACTACACCTGCTCTGTCTTCTCACTCCCCTTTGCGCAGACTTTGAGAGCAGGGTTCATTTGTATTGCTCTGCGTACATACACTCACTCCCACTGCCCTGCATCAGTAAGGCCACTGATGGAGGAGAAAGGTGCTTTCACATGCCACATATGCCACACCTCTGAGTGGTATGGCTCATTTTCCTCAAGCAAAATATCAGGACCATGGTCCTAATACCTAACACCAGGATGATGGGTCAGGATGTTAAATTGGGGCCAACTCAGGATATCTACAAAAGCAAAATGGCTACTCAATTTGGGTAAAGAGCTGGCAAAGTTAAAAAATATCATAAGCAGTCTATATGTGGTCAGGAAGAAGGGGGACACCGAAGACCAGGATATATAAAGGCTCTGATCCTGGCGGAAATTCAACTTTGGAAATTAGGCTCATTTCTCTGCCAGGCCAGGCTCCCCTTATCTGGAAATCAGGGCAGCGAGATTGTCACCTGGGGTCACATCAATGCACCAGGTCTCTGTCCCAAGGACCACAGTCTGTCCAGGCTCTGGGAGTGGAGGATGGGCTGGGCAGGGCGTGTGTATGGAATGTGCTAGACAATGGCCAGCTCCCTGGCCACAGCCAACCCTGAATATCCTGCCTTGGCCAGAAGGGTCCTGGAGAGGAAGCAGACACAGAACAATTGGGAAAGGCCTAAAAACCGCAGGAGTCGGCTGAATACAGCCAAGAGGCTGCCCAGTGATGCAATTCATGGGAGACAAAAAAAAAGAAAGAAAGAAAAGGAAAAAAAAAGAAAGAAAGAAAAAAGAGCCCTCCAATCCTACCCAGGAGCATTCATCATTCAGCGTGACCTTCCAGGAATCTGCTGACAGACACAAAGTGTTTTGTGTAACTTTCTGCCTGGGACCTGGAATGACTGACGCGTCCCAGAGAAGGGGTGGAAGGGAGCTGGATGGTGGGGAGACTGGGGGAGGCGGGCAGCCTCGGTTCCCTGCAGGGGATTGTTGGGCACCATCTGCTGGTGGCAAGGGGAACGACACCCCACCTCTGACCCAACAAAGGAAAGCAATGTCTTGGGAAGCAAGTACTGAGGGAGGGCGTCAGGGAGAGGAACACAAACACACTTCTCACCTGCTGAGCCAGAGGCTTCCACAGGTACCTTCTGGTTAGGAAAGAGTTGCTATGCCCATCTTACAGATGGGAAACTGAGGTTCAGGGAGGTGATTAATTTCACCAAGGGTAAGAATGGACGAATTGGTTGCCATTGAATAACCATTCCTTGTTCTGAACTCATTCGCAGAGGCTGGAATAGTTCCTGGAACATAAATGCTGGCTGAGTGAATGGCTGAATATGGCTTGAGAGGTAACTTGTGTTTTTGTACTATGCCTGTCTGAACCCAACAAAATAGGAAAAAGTCAATGCAAACCGAGAGTGGTGGCTGCGATTGCAGATGGCTCTCCGGAAACGCCCAGTGCGTGACATCCTCCCCGCCTCCTGTTTCATCTGACAAGATTACAAACTACTTCAAAGCCTAGGGTAGGTTTTACTCCTTGTTGACCTCAACGTAGCATTTAGCTGTCCTGGAGGGGCCACAGAAGGAAGAAAGACGATGGAGCTGCATAGGCAGGCACCAGATTTCAAAGAGTCTCAAACCGGTGCAAGGTGACAGGTGACAGGCTACCACTGAAGTTCTGAAGAACCCTTTGTTATTGTGACAGCTTTTCGCCAGCCACCCAGTTGTTTCATGTCTCAGTGGAGGACCCTTTTCTTCTCAAAGGTCTAGTGATATTCAGGTACATCAAGCTTTTTCATGCTGAATTCTACCAACATGTCCATCCATCCCGTCCTAATCCCACCCCCCGACACACACACACACACATCCTTCCCCCAAACACAGAAACATACCTACACACCAACACTCCTACACACAGGCAAAAACTTCACCAGTCATCAACTGTTACACGGTAAACATCAACATCTCTAAACGCTGAGATCGGTAACATCTTTGAATCTTTGCAATTAATTCCTCCATTATCCATTATTCCTCCGTTCTCTCTGACTGGGATGAATATCGCCCTCTGGCAAACTCCCGTTCAACCGTCAAGGCCTATCTCCAACATCACCCCACTCTTTGAAACCTTTCCCTACCCCATCACCATTTAGTGTTCCCTTCTCTGACTACCCGGGGAATATGTTTGGAGTTGACAATAACACTTAAAGCATTGTCTTCATGTGTGCATGCTGTTGAGGTAAGTAGTAAGAGTTCATTGAATGAATAAATGAACAAATGAACACAGTTTCTTAAAATCCTCTAAGAAAAAGAAAAGGAATTGAGCCCACTGGAAAGGGAACCTGGCCATCACCAGCCGCTGCAATTCTAGATTTGGACCCAGGCAGCTCTCAGCCCCTTGGCCTGACCTGGCACCTTTCCATAGATGTGACTGACTGCCCTTCTCAATGTGGGAGGGAAAAGGGAGGCCCCTAACTAATGGAGGGAAATGCACAACTAGTCATCGAGAAAAATTACCTTCAAAAAACAGCAGCATGTCAGAAGCTCTGAGAGCTGAAAGTTTCAACATCCAGCAAATCTCCCCAGACACTTTTAGGCCAGCATTGAACACTCATTTCTTGTTCTCAGGCTCTGACCTGTCTTGGTATTTACCTAGAAAAGATGACTTCCAGACTGCCTGAGAGACATGCACCGTGACTATTGATTAAATGAATGATTTTTCGATGAGAACATGAAAATAGCCAAAAACCAGTAGTCAATCCACTCATCCAAGATTTTCAGCCTTGTCCCGAGCCCCTAAGTTCTGGATTGGAATGATCCCTCCAGGAAGAAGAAGGACACCAACATTTACTGAGCATCTACTATGCCTCTGCCACTGTAGCTGCACAGCTTGGCTTCAGGGTAGATGTTATCCTTTCCTGACAGATTAGGAAACAAGCTCAGAGAGGTGAAGTAATGTGCCCAAGGGTACTCAGCTTGTCTGTGGGGCAGCAGGGCTCACTCCGAGGGCATCGAGGCCAGTGCCCTGCCCACTCCACAGCCTCTCCCTGCACACTGAGGGGGCTAGAGACCAGGTAGGAGAGACTACTCACTTCCTTGGGTTATTTTTCTCTAAATTACCCCTTCTCGACTCCTCATCCCACGTGGGAATGATATCAACTCTGAAAAGGGTTTGAGAGAAACTTCTATCTACTGAGAGAGAAACAGCAGAAAGGACAGCAGAACTGGAACCCATTGTTATTCATTCAACAGGCACGTGTGCTGCAGGCCCACTGTGGGCCAGGTGTGGACCGGTGGAGAGTTGATGCAAGGCCTGCCTCCAGCGGGGCTCTGCCCATCCCATCCTTGGCACAGCATGGGAGAACCAACACAGCCCACTCCTTAACTGGGGAACATAATACTAACTAAGCTTGCAACTAGACATGCCACCAGATTTAACTAGAGCTTGGCAAAGACAGAAAAGCCAGAAGATCGCATCTTGCTGGCTGTGAAACTAAGTTTCAGGCTAGCAAACCCTTGCTCAGCCTTCCAGAACAGTATTACCATGAAGCGTTCAGAAACACTCATTGCAAAAGCCAAAAATCACCTTATTTGGGGAACATAGAGGCAAGGAAAAATGCTGAGTGTGGATCTTATAGAGAGAATAGCTGGCACATCCAAACAGCAAGACCTTCCCTCTGGGAGAGCAGAATCCCCATCAGCAGCAGAGATATTTGCACCTTTATTTCCCATTTATTTATTCATTAACAAAAATGCATAGAGTGACTACCAGGTCCCAGGCCCTGTCCTAGGCACTGGAGCTGCAGCAGGGACAAAATGGACCAAATGTCTCAGCCACACATGGCTCACATGCCAGTGGGAGAAGACAGGTAAAACCAGGAAGTAAATCCTAAGCAACTCAGGAAGACAATAAGCCCCATGGGGAAGCTGTAGTACAGCAGGCAAAAGGGCCAAGAAGTGCAGGTGGCTCTGTGCAGCACTCAGAGAGTACAACCATGGGAGAGACATGCTTCTGGTCCCCTCTGAGGAGCTGCTGAATAGTACCTGAGTCAGAGCCATTTATAAAAGCAGTGGCAGATGCAAGATGCCCTCATGGAAATCTGCACAAGGGTTCAAGAGTCAGAGAAAGAGACCCCATATTCTTCCTGGATGGATAAAGGAAGGCTTCCTGGAGGAGATGGCTTGTGAACCAATGTTGGCCAGCAGACCTGGGGCACTGGCTCATTTCAGCCCACAGTCAAAGGCATAAGTGCCCATGAGCAGATGTCAGTCCCCGGCAGCATTGTCTAGCCTAGTGTGTTAGTTTGCTAGGGCTCCTGTAACAAATATCACAAGCTAGGTGGCCTAAAACAACAGAGATTTATTTACTTCCTCACAGTTCACATCCAACATCAAGGTGTTGGCAGGGTTGGTTCCTTCCAAGGCCTCTGATATGGTTGGGCTGTGTCCCCACCCAGATCTCATCTTGAACTGTAACTCCCACAATTCTCACGTGTCATGGAAGGAACCCAGTTGGAGGTAATTGAATCATAGGGGCAGGTCTTTCCCATGCTGTTCTCATGATAGTGAATAAGTCTCATGAGATCTGATGGGTTTAAAAATGGGAGTTTTGCTGCACAAGCTCTCTCTGCCTGCTGCCATCCATGTAAGATGTGACTTGCTCCTCCTTGCCTTCCACCATGATTCTGAAGCCACCCCAGCCAAGTGGAACTGTAAGTTCATTAAACCCTTTTTTTTTTTTTTTTTTGAGATGGAGTCTCTGTCGCCCAGGCTGGAGTGCAGTGGTGTGATCTTGGCTCACTGCAGCTTCTACCTCCCAGGTTCAAGAGATTCTCCTGCATCAGCCTGTTGAGTAGCTGGGATTATAGGCATGCACCACCATGCATGGCTAATTTTTTTGCTGTTGTTGTATTTTTAGCAGAGATGGTGTTTCACCATGTCCTCTAGGCTGGTCTTGAACTGCTGACCTCAAGTGATCCACCTTCCTTGGCCTCCCAAAGTGCTGGGATTACAGGCACAATTACTGGGATCCACCACACCCAGCCTAAACCAATTTCTTCCCAGTCTTGGATATATCTTTATCAGCAGCATAAAAACAGACTAATACAGCCTCTCTCCTTGGTGTGCCAATGGCTCAGACAGCCACCTTCTCCATGTCCCCACGTGGCCACCCCTCTTGCTCACATCCTGGTTGCCCTGTGTGTCCCAATTTCCTCCTCTTCCAAGTCATGGGTCAGATGGGATTAAGACCCACCCTAAAGTCCTTCTTTTAGTTTAATCACCTTTTTTTAAGGCTTTATCCCCAAATGCACTCACATTCTGTGAGGCTGAGGGTTAAGGCTTCTACCAGTGGATTTTGCAGGGACACAGTTCAGCCCGTACATAACAACTAGCTCGCCAAGAAATAAGTGCCTGCTCTGGGTCACACGCTCTCTCTGCAGGGAGGTGTGTTCCAGTGAAGTCTGTGAATTGGTGCACCTGGGACCATGAACTCCACCTTATCCTACAGCCCCTCCCTCAGTGACTGCTGCACTCTCCCCCCTTGTTGGTGCATGGTCACCCTCGACTATAGACTTCTCCAGGGTTCCCACCAGGAGCACAGCAAAGCTTCTCTGTATCATCTTTTATCTCAACAAAAACAATGCACCTCCCACTCCACAGCCTTGGCCCAAAGGGCATGGTCAGGAAAGATAGGCCAACCACCATCCTGCTCCACCTCCCTCTCTTCTCTTTCTCATGTGCTTCTGGACATGAAGGGGCAGACTTTCAGCTTTCTCATCCACTCTGGAAGGAACTTCCTCTAAGCAGAGGTCCCCAGCCCCTGAGCCACAGACTGGTAACAGTCTGCAGTCTGTTAGGAACCAGGCCGCACAGCAGGAGGTGAGTAGCAGGCAAGGGAGCATTACTGCCTGAACTCCACCTCTTGTCAGATCAGCAGCAGCATTAGATTCTCATAGGAGCACAAACCCTACTGTGAACTGTGCATGCAAAGGATCTAGGTTGCATGCTCCTTATGAAAATCTAATCCCTGATGATCTGAGGTGGAACAGTTTCATCCTGAAACCATACCCTCAACCCCTGGTCCATGGAAAAATTGTCTTCCATGAAACCACTGCCTGGTACCAAAAATATTGGGGAGCGCTGCTCTAAAGCATATTCTCCTGCCTCCCTAGGCTCCAAGCCTCTGCTTTACTGAGGCAGGCACAGTCTATCTACACTGTGGAGACCCCAGGCCTGAGGTACCCATGGAGGGCTTCATCATAGGAACAACAGGATGGCTTGGATCAAGGGATTACCAAGGATGAAAACAGAGTGACTTAATGTTCCAAAAATATTATTCGTATAATAATCATAATATTTAATATCTAGTGATCCCATATATGCTCGAGGCAGAGAGCAAAGTGCTTTCCATCTTACCTCATGACATGGTTTGAATGTTCGTCCCCTCCAAATCTCATATTGAGGTGGAATTCTCAGTGTTGGAGGTGGGGCCTATGGGAAGTGATTGGATCATGGGGGTGGATTCCCTCATGCACGGCTTGGGCCATCCCCTTGGTGATGAGTGAGTTCTCGCTCTGAGTTCATATGAGATCTGGTTGTTAAAAAGTACGTGGCTCCCTCCTGGCTCTCTTGCTCCCTTGTTTGCCATGTGACATGCCTGCTCCCCCTTCACCTTCTGCCATAATCTTAAGCTTCTTGAGGCCTCCCCAGAAGCAGATGCTGGTGCTGTGCCTCCTGTATGGCCTGCAGAGCCATGAGCCAAATAAACCTCTTTTCTTTATAAATTACCCAGCCTCAGGTATTCCTTTACAGCAATGCAAAATGGACTAAGACATCTCATTTAATGAAACAACCTCACGAGTGCCACTTTACAGAAGAGGAAATGCAGCCACTGGGGTAAAATGCCATGCCCAGGTCCACACGTCTAGAAAGTGATAGAGAAGCCAGCACATTCTGACTCCAGCACACGTGCACCTCATCACCGCAGTTACTGCTCACAAGTACCTGGAAGCGAGACATGCAGCGCAGTAGTCCAAAGTGATTGTCCCTGTTCCTTGCAGAGGCCAGGAGGGATAATAACATCACACTTCGGTCCTAGAAGTCCCAACCTCCCAGGCCAGCCCTGATTCTCACCCCTTCTGGTGCACATGCCCTAGAGTGATTCAAGCCCCAAACCCGCTTCCTCCCAACCTCCATTCTCTCACGGCCACCTTCCGACCACCTATCATTCACCCTGCTCCTTGAATACTGTGGCCCACTGTGTTCCTGCCCAACTCTGCTCCTGCCACTACACATGATGACATCGAAGTCCCTAAGGATGACCCACTCAGTGCCCTCTGTGCTGGTGTCTGTCCTGCTCACTGTGAACCACCTTTGTCCCATCAACCTTGGTAATCCATGCCCAAGGGTACATCCTGGACTCTATACATGACAAGGACTGCACCACTTCTGACCTCTCAACTTCAAATGGCCCCTAACTGTCCACCATATCCTTGCTTCCTCTAAATCCCTGGCCCTGGTATTCCCCATGGAATGGGGTGTCATGCTTCAGTGAGGCCAAACCTCTGAGCTCCCTATGTTCCCATAGGTGGTCCCACCCCCCTGCCCTGTGTTTCTGCCCCTTTGGACCCAGGTGTGCTTCTCTGGTCCCTCACCACAGCCACCCCATTGCTGTCCCTCCATCGAACTGTCCCCTGGATAAGCCCCAGTCCTGGTTAAATACAACCAATCACCCTGTCCCTGCCTATCCAGGTCGCTGAATATTGCTGAAGAAAGTCCACACAACAAAACTTATTGGTTCACTCTAACCCCACAACCACAAATCTCAGATGGGCACTCAACCCTGCCCAGCAGTCCTGTAATATCATTTCCCCTCTCTAACACAGCTGTTTAATTCTTTTCTTCTCCCCCACATAAGTCCCTTAACCCCTCAATTCTCATGGGGGACGCTACCAGAAACACATTCACCTTCCCACGTCTTCCCTCCTGTTACAACGGCAGTGTTCTGCTCCTATCCAAGGTGGGGCCCTCCTTTATACTGAAGAATGCCACCTGTTGCCTTCTCAAGCACTCTGCTCCCCTCGAATCTCCTCTCTTCCCTCCTTCCTCAAGCTCTCCCTTTCTCCTGGGTCATTACCTCCAGCAACACACAAGTTCCCATTGCTCCTGTCTTCAGAGAGAGAGCTAGAGAAAAAACCTGGATAAAGAGTCCATGGGCCTTAACTGTATGATTCTTTCAACTTTTCTATAACTTTCAATCTTTCCAAATAAAAAGTGGAAATACATGACAATGGAAAAAATGTTAAGAAATCTTACCATGGGTTTCACACTGGATCCTCTTTGATATGTATGAGACATTCCAGTAAACTTTTAAATTGCTTTTTAAAAAATCCCCTTCACCTCCTCCCCTTCCGTGTATTCTTCTTCATGGCAGAATTCCTCAAGATGTCATCCACATTCACTGCTTCTACTTCCTCACTTGCATTCTGCTGAAACTGTTCTTATCAAGATTCTAACGACTTCCTGGATTTCAAGTCTAATGGCCTCATCTCCCCAACTGCCTAGCAGGTATTGCAGATTTAACATGTTTACAGCGAACTTCAATGGGCTCTTGTCTTAGTTGTCCTGCCACCGCTATTTCGCTAGTTCAACCCAAGAATGCAGGAGGCATCCCCGATTTCTCCCTTTCCTTTAAGCCTCATATTGAAACAATTAAAAAATCCCCATGGTTCTACCTCTACAGTATTTCTTTTTGAGATGGGTTCTTGCTCTGTTGCCCAGGCTGGAGTGCAGTGGTGGCATGATCACAGCTCATGGCAGCCTCAACCTCCTGGGCTCAAGCGATCCTCTCACCTCAGCCTCCTGAGTAGCATGCACCACCACGTCTGGCTAATTTTTTTTTTTAATTTGTTTGTGTAGAGACAAGGTCTCTCTACCTCACCCAGGCTGGTTTCGAACTCCTGGCCTCAAGCAATCCTCCCGCCTCGGCCTCTTAAAGTGCTGGGATTACAGGCGTGAGCCACCTTGCCTGGCCTCAAAATATTTCTTAATTGTCCCTCTGCTGTTTATTCTTCCCACATCCCCCCTCCTTAAAACACCTCAGTTACTTCCCCACACTCTTAAAATAAAATCCACTCGAGCTTATCACCATGGCTGAGCAGACTCTGAGGAAGCTGCCACCTGCCTTCTTCTTTGCCATGGGTCACACCCCCTCTCCTCCGCAGCTGTCACGCTGGCCCATCCTTCCCCGCCGGGGACACAGTCGGCCCTTTCTAGCTCCCAGGGCTCTGTGCTTGCTGTTCCCCTGCCTGGGAAGCCCATTTCTCAGCTCACCCAATGGATGAATTGTGCTCACGCTCACTACTTAGCTTAGACACAGGCCACCCTTAACCACCTATCTAAAGCACCCACCTCCCCAGCCAGGGCCCTGCAGTAGCTGCCTCTCCTCCACTGCTGGCTTTTTTCAGAGCCTTCTCTTGCTGACATTGTACTGCCTGTCCTTCCAACTGCAAGGGAAATGCCAAGATGACAGACTTGGTCTCCTGTCGCCATGGTGCAGGGTGATGGATGAATGAGCTACAGCTCAGCAGAGGCCTAGCAAGGCAAAAGGAATAGGAGCAGTGGGTCTAAGTGCTCACCCTGCATCATCTGTGCAAATGCACAGGCAGTCTGGGAGCACTGGGTCTAAGCACTCACCCTGCATCATCTGTGCAAATGCACAGGCAGTCTGGGAGCACTGGGTCTAAGCGCTCACCCTGCATCATCTGTGCAAATGCACAGGTAGTCTGGGAGCACTGGGTCTAAGCGCTCACCCTGCATCATCTATGCAAATGCACAGGTAGTCTGGGAGCACTGAGTCTAAGCACTCACCCTGCATCATTGGGGCGAATGCACAGGCAGTCTGGGAGCAGTGGGTCTAAGCACTCACCCTGCATCATTGGGGCAAATGCACAGGCATTCTGGGAGCAGTGGGTCTAAGCACTCACCCTGCATCATCGGGGCAAATGCACAGGCATTCTGGGAGCACTGGGTCTAAGCACTCACCCGGCATCATTGGGGCGAATGCACAGGTAGTCTTTATCTCACCATCCTACCTAGATGCTGAGAGGAAAATGCTTTCCAGGGACAGGGTTGGAGCAGTGGGTCTAAGCACTCACCCTGCATCATTGGGGTGAATGCACAGGCATTCTGGAAGCAGTGGGTCTAAGCACTCACCCTGCATCATCAAGGCAAATGCACAGGTAGTCTTCCAAAGGCTTCAGCCCTGAACATTCAGGCCATTCAGGGCAGGCGACCAAGAAGGGCTTCTGTCCTGATTGCAGCTACTTGAGATGCCCAGAAACGCAGCTCCAACCCTGTCCCTGGAAAGCATTTTCCTCTCAGCATCTAGGTAAGATGGTGAGATAAAGACCTCCATGTCTGTGAGTGTCCCCCTTGCCACCTCACAAACAGCGCAAGTGTTTTCATCATTGTTTCTTTATGCTCTTTTCACTAAAATCCTCCAATAAACCTTATCACCTATGGGGGTTCCAGGCCATCATATTTGACCCCAATTGCCATTCTGGCCTCATGACCCATGGTCCACTTGTGTGGGCAGCACTCCAGGCCCCCACAACCCAAGGCACCTGCCTGCCACACTTTTAGGCTTTGGTATAGACTTGGCCCCCAACCAGGATTGTTCCCGTTATTTTTCCCACCTCTCTAAAACTGACCCCTTCTTCTTCAGAGCTGACTAGAGCTGACATGTATTACTGGCTCTGTGTCATTGCATGGAAACGTTACCGCCGGGGACAGCCAAAAGGCTGCCACAGTCAGAAGCATGAAGAATAGGGTGGGAAGATGGTGTGGGGAAGGGGGAAGAGAACAGGATTTGGAGTCAGGCAGATGAGAGTTCCAAACCTACCTCTGCTGCTTCTCAACAACACAGGCAGGAGCAAGCCACTTCCCTTCACCCAAAAGTAAGAGCAGAATCCCTTGTCATAGTTTTATGTGACAATGACATGAAATCGCGTGTGGAAAGTATTCGGCACACAATCAGGGTTCTATCATTGTTCCTTCCTTCTTCCCCTTCCCCCTCCCTGGCCTGCCTAACACTCTGCTGTGAGTTGGCCCTGCCTGGGTCTCTGCAGGTCCCTTCCCTGAAATAGCGGTTCTCCTTCCTCTCCCCCTAAATACAACTTGAAAGCCACATACTGTTCCAGTTGAGAAGATGTTTTTCAGCCTCTCTGCCACTTTCAGTTCTGATCTGCAGCACACAAACCTCTCAGGAGATTCATTTTGGGATGATATCACTCCAGCCTTCCCTACTTTATGTCCGTCCATCTATCCTTTGTTATTCTGAGGAAATAAGGACTTTCACTATTCCAGCTCTGCCGCCGCTCACCTAACTTGATGTTGGAAACCAGGAGAGATACCTGGGTTCAAGTCCAGCTCCGCCACTCACAGCTTATGCAATCTCAGACACATCCACAAAATGTACCTTCACAGAGCAGTATTCATCTATCCACTAAGCTTGAATTCATTTTTTGTTTGTTTGTTTTTGAAATGGAGTCTCACCCTGTTGCCCAGGCTGGAGTGCAGTGATGTGATCTCAGCTCACTGAAACTTCCACCTCCAGGGTTCAAGCAATTCTCCTGCCTCAGCCTCCCACCATGCCCAGCTAATTTTTTTGTATTTTTAGTATAGACAGGGTTTCATCATGTTGGCCAGGCTGGTTTCAAACTCCTAACATCAAGTGATCCGCCCTCCTCGGCCTCCCAAAGTGCTGGGATTACAGGCGTGAGCCACCACACCCACTAAACTTGAATTCAATGTGCATGGCTGACATGTGAACATTCTTTAAAATCTACAGACTGCCAATTCATTGTAGTTATTCTGGAAAAAGGAAGGGTGTTTTCTCCACCATTCTTCTCATATCTGTGAACATTAGGGTACTCGGCCAAAAATACAGTTCCTGATCTGTTGTATCATGCCTTCTTATGATTTATCTCTCTGCCACTAGGCTATGGGTTTCTTGGGGCCAGAGATGGAATTTGATCTCTGGCTTCCCGTGTATGAGCATGTAAGTTTTTGGCACAGAGAAGCTGGAGTCGGTGACTACCTGAAAAAATGACTTCAATGTAACGAAACCACTCACCCACCATCTCTGGGCCCATTTCTTCATCTGCAAGATGACGATCATATTCCCTCATGAGCCAGTGGAGTGAAGGTTCTCTTTGTCAGCCTCTATCACTCTTTCTGGAACCCTCCCACCACCCAGTTAGATGCCCCAGCTCTTGCCCAAGTCACAGTGGTTTTCATGCTCCTTAAGGCACCTCTATCTCAGGTAGAGTCTGTATGATGAACTGTAGTCTCACGGTGTGGATTTGTAATCATGTCAAAGCCTCACTAATGGTCTCATAGAAATGTCATGTGATTTCCCCAGGGGCTCAACTGTCCAGGAAGAGCCCTGCTCAGAGTAAACTCATCACTTGGAGTTGGGGGCTGAGGGCAATTAAATCCTAAAGATTGCAGATGGTGAAAATCCAGACGCCACAACCCCTGACAAGGTGCAGGCTTCCTCCAGGCCACCCTGAAACTTTCTGCCTGGAGGAATGTGGTGGAGAACAGGCTTTGATGTCATCCATTCACCCAACATCAATGGGGTACAATCCAAGCCTAGCCATTTACTAGCCACGGGTGACAGCAGGTAAGTTAATTTACCCCCTTGAGCCTCAGTTTCCTCATCTGTAAAAAGGTGACAAAGATACCTTGTAAGGCATTAGTGTGAGGATTCGATTAGACAGATGTGTTAGAATCATTAGAATAACTAGACAAATAGAAGAATTAGAAATAGAAACCCATCACACAGTGGCTATATTATTGAGCCACATGGTAAGGATTCAGTAAATGAAACTAAATTTAGTATTTTGACTCTATCACTTACTCCTTGTGTGACTTTGGTCAGGATACCTATTTTGGGGGCCCTAAATTTTTCCTCTGGAAATTAGAAACTGCTTCTCCAAGCAATCCCATCATGCATGGAATGCACTATCATAGATGCAATGTCATCTAGCATGCCACCTGGCACTCTCCTAGCCCAAGGGTAACTTCCTTTGCCTCACTCACATTAGTCGGAAGCTTGAAGAGCAGAAGTCCAGGAGGTTTTGTTTGTTTTGTTTTGTTTTGTTTTGTTTTGAGACAGAGTCTCACTTTGTTGCCCAGGCTGGAGTGAAGTGGCCCTATCTCGGGTCACTGCAGACTCCACCTCCCAGGTTCAAGCAATTCTCCTGCCTCAGCCTCCCGAGTAGCTGGGATTACAGGAGCACACCACCACACCCGCATAATTTTTGAATTTTTAGTAGAGATGGGGTTTCACCGTGTTGGCCAGGCTGGTCTCAAACTCCTGACCTCAGGTGATGCACCCGCCTCAGCCTCACAAAATGTTGGGATTACAGGCGTGAGCCACAGCACGCAGCCTGGAGTCTTATAAAATATGCCCCCCACCCCACGGCCGACAGCCTCTAGGAGCCAAAGAGCTACCCAAAATTGATTCTGGGATTGCCCCGAAGCAATTTTAAGAAATGATCCAACAGACCTCAAGTTGGCATCAGCCGTTGTTCAGCACACCTACTGTGCGCCAGCCCCCGAGCCACATGCTGGGCCCTGAGATAACTGTTTCCTGGCTCAGTCCGAGGCCAGCTCCGGAAAGCAGGCCTTTCCATGAGTGAGCAGCAGACCTGTCAACGGGAGCCGGGCATGCCTCCCACGGAAACAGAGCGCCCCTTCTCGGGCTGCAGGCACACTTCCAGGGGAGCTGGGCACACAGTCGCAGCTGGAGGCCAGCCGGGCCGCGGACACTCGCCCAATTGTGTGAAGGACCAATGGGAGAAACAGTATCCACTCTGAGATGCACAAAGCTGCTGTCAGCCTCCCTCTCCAGGTGCTGCCGAAGGGAGCCTTCCAGGGGCCTTTCAGGGACAGCCAGGAATTGTTCCTAATGCGGCCACTGCAGGGCCATCAAGACCTTCCCACGGGGCTCCTTTCAGCTTTCACTGAAATTAATTAGCAAATGGAATCCGAGTAACGTGATAATAGGTGTTGCTTGAAAGGAACTTCTGTAGCCGCCTGAGTTTCACTTTCTTGTGGGAACCCCTCTCTCGCCCATTGTCGTCCCAGATGTCATCAGGAATAGGCACAATTTGTCCTCTTCACAGATCAGAGCAGAGAATCAGACTATCAGAGTCAGAAGGGGACTGAAAATTTACCTAACCAGTGGTTCTCAAACTTTAGGCGGTACCAGAACACCCTCCCTATCCTCCCGGTTTAGTAAAACACAGATTACTGCGCTCCGTGCCCTGCATTTCTGAGCTGATGGGTCTGGAGTGGCGCCTGAGAATTTGCACTTCTAAGGAGTTCCGAGGTGATGGGACAGAGACCACCTGGGAAAAACTACCAACCAGGCCAATCTTTCAGTGTAATGGGGAGGGAGAAACAGAAGCCCAGAGAGGAGAAGGGACTTCCGGAAGGGACGCCGGGCATGAGAACCTGTCTCCCTCCCGACACTCAGGGCAGGTCTCAGCCCATCAATCCGAGACCTTCCAGCTTGTTTCTGCTGTGACCCTCCGGGATCATGCTGATGTCTCTGCACTCCACCACCAGGAATAATAGCAGAAACCAACTGAACGAGCAGGGAGATAGAAAGCATCAGCTGGAAGCTGTTTTGATGCGTTTTCAAAAAATAGTTCCCGAAGGTCCACATGGAGGAAATAGAGCATACAGTGGGCTGAGCCGGAGGTCCGGTGGCTCAGTGTGGCTGCCATGGGGCAGGCCAATAAGGTCTGGGACAAGGTGCCCTTTGAGACCTGTGCATTATTGTGTAGAAAACAGCGAACAGCTGAAGGAGAGGAAGATCAGTTTGAGTGCACTGGGGAGAAAATCACAGGGACAGGGATTGGAAGCCCAGTGCCTAGGAAGAGGCTGGTCAGTGACCCAGCATGAAACACCCTGAGCCAGAGCCCTGGGGACAGGACAGGCTGCGGGGGATGGGCAGAAACATGAGCTTCTATCATGTGATGGTGCCAGATATGTAGTGGATGCTCCAAAAACCCCAAACCAGGGTTGCCAATACCCCACACTGTGCACATCACACAGCCTGGACACCGTTTCCACAGCATCTGCAGAGCATCGGGCTATGAGAGGGAGGCTGCCCAGCTTGTACGGGACTCTGCCTCGTCATCTCAGAAACGCAGGCTCTGCTCTAGCAGCCGCATCACCTGCAGCAGCATCGCTAAGGCCCGGCAACAGGGCACAAAGCCTCGGAGGAGGGAGGCAGTTTCATCCTGCCATGCCCTGCCTCTGTCCCGCCTGCCCCTCCACTTACCCAAAATGCATGTCTCAGGGATGCTGTCCAACGGCAGGGCGGAGTCTGCACAGAGATCTTCACAATCCCTGAGCTGGTGGAGAGTAAGACCTTCTGGCTTTTGTGCCAGCCTTGGGTTCAAGTTCCTCGGGTGTTCAAGTTATGCCCAGGGCCTTCATTCTGCTTACCCTGGGGACAGTTTTGAGAATTAAGTTGTAAGAAGCATAAAGTACCTATCATGGTACCTGACATAATAGATGCTCAATAAACCACTATCACAATAGCAGTCGTCACCTCACCCTGGCCCAAGGATGATCTTTCTCCCCTACAGTTCTAATCCTGGGCAAGATGCTGCCTCCACAATTTTTTTTAATTATATACTGAAGGCCATGGAACAAACAGAAAAACAGCAGTACTTTTTCCAATAAGGTAAGGTGATGTGGCTTAACTGTGTCCCCACACAAATCTCATCCTGAATTGTAGCTCCCATAATCCCCACATGTCATGGGAGGGACCCAGTGGGAGATAATTGAATCATGGGAGTGGGTTGTTTCCATGCTGTTCTCATGATAGTGAGTAAGTCTCTTAAGATCTGATGGTTTTTAAAGGGCAGTTTCCCTGCACATGCTCTCCTGCCTGCTGCCATGTAAGATGTGCCTTTGCTCCTCCTTCACCTTCCGCCATGATTTTGAGGCCTCCCCAGCCATGTGGAACTGTGAGTCCATTAAACCTCTTTTTCTTTATAAATTACCCAGTCTTGGGTATTTCTTCATAGCAGTATGAAAATGGACTAATACCCGAAGACTCCTGAAAATGCCTTCTGAGGTCTACAGATCTGACAGGAGCAGACCCATTTGGGTAGACAACAGGTTAGAGTTCATGCCTTCACTCTTCCTCTGGGTACTTGAGTGCTTGTTGGAGACTTGTCAGTGAAGTCAGTTTTAAACCCAGGCAGTCACGTGTCCACTGCGTTCAGAATTGGCCACCACTGAGCCACCAAGGCCCAACTGCCCTCACAGCCGTGGTCAGGATGAAAGAAACTGTATACGTGTTGGGGGCCCCACTGCATGTAGAAGGACTGAAAGTGTCTAAAATGAGACTAAAAGATCTTTCTCTCTGAGAACACAGGGGCTAATAAAGAGGAGGCAGCCTTTGTTTTGAGGGAAGTTTCCCAACAGTGAGAAGTCAGTGAACAGGTAAAACAAGGAACTTTGAGCTTGGTAGACAAGACAGGTGAACAGTTGGCTCCTCAAACATCTCCAGAGAGCTAGGATGGAGAAGAGACGTCTCAGAGCTGAGACTATGCCGAGGGAAACTGTTAGAGGGAACACAAGAGCACAGAAAAGTCAAGTTCACGCCTGAGCATAGTCTGACAGTTCAGTTTAGCCACAAGGATGTGTGCATTTTATTTTATGATTTTGTCTTTCTCTAACTTGGGTTTTTATGTAGAAACTACTCCTTGTCCAATGCAGGCACATTATATTCATTAAATAATAATAGTAAGGGCTGAGCACAGTGGCTCATGCCTGTAATCCCAGCACTTTGGGAAGCTGAGGCAGGTGGATCACTGGAGGTCAGGAATTCTACACCAGCCTGACCAACATGGTGAAACCCTGTCTCTACTAAAAATACTAAAAATACAAAAATTAGCCAGGTGTGGCAGCGTGTGCCTGTAATCCCAGCTACTCGGGAGGCTGAGGCAGGAGAATTGCTTGAATTCAGGAGGTGGAGTTTGCAGAGCCGAGAAAGCACCAACTGCACTCCAGCCTAAGCCACAGAGCGAGACTTCACCTAAAAAAAAATAGCAATAATAGCAAATACTTAGATGGTGCTTAACATGCACCAGGCACTCTTCCAAGTGTATTAACTCATTTCAGCCACACCACAGCCTACAGGTTTCATCTTTATTCCAAAGACAAAGAAATTGAGGCACCAAGAGGCTAAGTAACTTGACCAAGGATGCAGTTAATGAGCTACAGCAGTGCGGCTTCTGAGTCGCTGCTTTCAACCACTATGCACACTCCCAGGGGCTCCCCTCCTGGGATTCCCGCCACTGAGAGCCAAACAAATCATAACTAATGACTTACTGATTGGCCTGCCTCTTCCACCACCCCTACTACCTGTCTACAAGCTCCTTAAAGTCTGTGATTTGCTCACTGTGTGGTCATTAGCTGTGCATTAGCTTAGCACATGCCTGGTATAACAGGCCCTCAGCAAATGTCGAATAAGTAAATGCAATGAATGAAGAGATGTGTTGGAAACAAGTCCTCATATCAGCTTTTAAAAAAATACAGAGGAAGGGTCAGGCATGGTGGCTCATGCCTCTAATACCAGCACTTTGGGAGGCCAAGGCGGGCCGATCACAAGGTCAGGAGATGGAGACCATCCTGGCTAACACAGTGAAACCCCGTCTCTACTAAAAATACAAAAAATTTTCCTAATTGAATACCCTTTATTTCTTTCTCCTGCCTGATTGCCCTGGCCAGAACTTCCAACATTGTATTCAATTAGGAAAAGAAGAAGTCAAATTGTCCCTGTTTGCAGATGACATGATTGTATATCTAGAAAACCCCATCATCTCAGCCCAAAATCTCCTTAAGCTGATAAGCAACTTCAGCAAAGTCTCAGGATACAAAATCAATGTGCAAAAATCACAAGCATTCTTATACACCAATAACAGACAAACACAGAGCCAAATCATGAGTGAACTCCCATTCACAATTGCTTCAAAGAGAACAAAATACCTAGGAATCCAACTTACAAGGCACGTAAAGGACCTCTTCAAGGAGAACTACAAACCACTGCTCAATGAAATAAAAGAGGGTACAAACAAATGGAAGAACATTCCATGATCATGGATAGGAAGAATCAATATCGTGAAAATGGCCATACTGCCCAAGGTAATTTATAGATTCAATGCCACCCCCATCAAGCTACCAATGACTTTCTTCACAGAATTGGAAAAAACTAAAGTTCATATGGAACCAAAAAAGAGCCTGCATTGCCAAGTCAATCCTAAGCCAAAAGAACAAAGCTGGAGGCATCATGCTACCTGACTTCAAACTATACTACAAGGCTACAGTAACCAAAACAGCATGGTACTGGTACCAAAACAGAGATATAGACCAATGGAACAGAACAGAGCCCTCAGAAATAATACCACACATCTACAACTATCTGATCTTTGACAAACCTGACAAAAACAAGAAATGGGGAAAGGATTCCCTATTTAATAAATGGTGCTGGGAAAACTGGCTAGCCATATGTAGAAAGCTGAAACTGGATCCCTTCCTTACACCTTATACAAAAATTAATTAAGATGGATTAAAGACTTACATGTTAGACCTAAAACCATAAAAACCCTAGAAGAAAACCTAGGCAATACCATTCAGGACATACGCATGGGCAAGGACTTCATGTCTAAAACACCAAAAGCAATGGCAACAAAAGCCAAAATTGACAAATGGGATCTAATTAAACTAAAGAGCTTCTGCACAGCAAAAGAAACTACCATCAGAGTGAACAGGCAACCTACAGAATGGGAGAAAATTTTTACAATCTACTCCTCTGACAAAGGGCTAATATCCAGAATCTACAAAGAACTCAAACAAATTTACAAGAAAAAAACAACCCCATCAACAAGTGGGTGAAGGATATGAACAGACACTTCTCAAAAGAAGACATTTCTGCAGCCAACAGACACATGAAAAAATGCTCATCATTACTGGCCATCAGAGAAATGCAAATCCAAACCACAATGAGATACCATCTCACACCAGTTAGAATGGTGATCATTAAAAAGTCAGGAAGCAACAGGTGCTGGAGAGGATGTGGAGAAATAGGAACACTTTTACACTGTTGGTGGGACTGTAAACTAGTTCAAACATTGTGGAAGTCAGTGTGGCGATTCCTCAGGGATCTAGAACTAGAAATACCATTTGACCCAGCCATCCCATTACTGGGTATATACCCAAAGGATTATAAATCATACTGCTATAAAGACACAGGCACACGTATGTTTATTGTGGCACTATTCACAATAGCAAAGAATTGGAACCAACCCAAATGTCCATCAATGATAGACTGGATTAAGAAAATGTAGCACATATACACCACGGAATACCATGCAGCCATAAAAAAGGATGAGTTCATGTCCTTTGTAGGGACATGGATGAAGCTGGAAACCATCATTCTCAGCAAATTATCGCAAGGACAAAAAACCAAGCACCGCATGTTCTCACTCATAGGTGGGAATTGAACAATGAGAACACTTGGACACAGGAAGGGGAACATCAACACACTGGGCCCTGTTCTGGGGTCGGGTGAGAGGGGAGGCATAGCATTAGGAGATATAACTACTGTAAATGATGAGTTAATGGGTGCAGCACACCAACATGGCACATGTATACATATGTAACAAACCTGCACATTGTACACACATACCCTAGAACTTAAAGTATAATAAATATATGTATATTAAAAAAATAAAAAAATAAAATGTAAGAAATATAAAAAAATAAAATAAAATAAATAAACTTAGTTTAGGCAAAGTTGCATTAACCTTCTGTAGGTAAATGTCTTCCAGTTTAATTATTTTATAAATTAGATTCCATCATCTCTTTAAAATTTTATAATACATTTTATTAGCTACCATAAAAAAATACAAAAAATTAGCGGGCATGGCAGCGTGCACCTGTATTCCCAGCTACTCAGGAGGCTGAGGCAGGAGAATGGCGTGAACCTGGGAGGCAGAGCTTACAGTGAGCCAAGATCATGCCACTGCACTCCAGCCTGGGCGACAGAGCGAGACTCCATTTCAAAAAAAAAAAAAATACAGAGGAAGGAGACCTAATACTGATTGGATATGTACTCTGTGTCAGGAGGTTTGTATATACAGCCATGCATTGCTTAACAACAGGGATATGATCTGAGAACTGCATCGTTAGGTGATTCCGTCATTGTACAATCATAGAGTGTACTTAACACAGACCTAGATGGTAGAGCTTACTACCCACCAAGGGTATATGGTATAGCCTATTGTTCCTAGGCTACATACATGTACATGTTACTGTGCTGAATACAGCTGGCCATTGTAACACAATGGTAAGTATTTAGGTATCTAAACATAGAAAAGGTACAGTAAAAATACAGTATTATAATCTTATGGGACCACTGTCACATACGCAGTCCATCACTGACCAAAACGTCACTATGTGGTGCATGACCACATTATCACTTTTAATCTGCAGGACAGTCCAGTGAAAAAGTATCAGCCCTATTTTATAGATAAGGCGACTGAGACTCAGAGAGGTTAAACAACGTGCCCAAAGCCATTATCCTGGCATTCACCACTGTCAGGAAAAGATTGTGCAAGGATTTGAAATGGGAAAAAGCAAACTAGTGAGTGTTCTTTCTAGAGCATCCTTCCAAGCTATCTGCACTTTCTGAACATCTTTGTGCTATTTTACAACTTTATAAGTTGAAGAAAACTGATAATGCAAGTAATGCAAATAATTCCTGTCCATGGAAATGCAAATCAATTTTGGGCCTTGAAGATACAGTTGATTATTGCCATGTGGACACAACTTGTTTTGCATCTATATGCAAATTTATTTCCAATACCTGATTGCCTATATGTGTGTGTTCATTGAACTTGTTTTTACATTTTACCAGTTTCCTCAATTAATAAGTTAAATAAAATCCTTGGCTTGCATTCATTATATATTTTCATGAGAGTCATGATTTTACCTTTAACTTTAACACCAGTTAGGATTCAAATCCAAGTTTGTTGGTTCTTTCCAGTTAATTATACATAAACACACGCACACACATATCACTGTTCATAACAAGTTCTCTTATCAATAAGCTTTCTGTCAAAGGCAAACTAACCTTGGTTGAAACTGAAAAGCTATACACATTTAAATAGATCTTTAAACAATAATGTATTTTTCCATATTATCTAATAAGGGCTGAATTAGTAAGATTTGACTTGAGTAATATGGCAGGTCAGCCATCAGTGACAGCCCTGGATTCCTACTAGAACATGCATCTGTCATTTTTGTTCCAAATATTTTCTGTGCTTTCCTGCCTCCAACTTCACCAGATCCAAAGGGGATGAGCTGTGTATTTTCATCTGTTTCTCCTAAACTACACTGTGGCCAAGAGCAAACTGGCACATGGTCAGGGCTAAATAATGCAGGTTGCATTGAACTGAGTTGGATTGAACTAAACCCGTGCTCAGCCTCTGGCATCTGTCCAGGAATGCTTGCCTTCCAACAATGCCAGGTCCTAGTGAATGGTCTTCCAGGGATACTACACTGAGAAATCTCAGGATTTTTCCCCATAAGGTGACCAGAAGTTTTCCAAAGCAGGAAGAATGGCTGTTGCAGTCAGCAGGCCCTGGGTGAACAGACCCAGTCCCCACCACACCACTGCCCCTACCACACACACACACACACACACACACACACACACACAAACACAATGAGATCATGGTCTTATGGGACAGGTTCTGGAGTCGGACAGCTCTCAGCTCAAGTCCTAGCTACATCACTCAATACTTTTTTGAGTTTCAGCTTTATCATCTCTAATGGTTAATTTCACCTGCCGGCTTAGCTAGATTAAGGTGCCAGGTGTTTGATCAAACACAGAAACACAGTCTAGATGTTGCTGTGAAGATGTTTTTAGATGTCACCAACATTTAAATTGGTAGATTTTGAGCACAGAAAATGACCTTCTGTAATGTGAGTGGGACTCATCCAATCAGTTGAAGACCTTAGGAAAAAAAGACTGAGGTCCCCTGAGGAAGAAGAAATTCTGCTCCTGACTGTCTCTGGACTTGAGCTACAATGTCAGCTCTTCCCCAGGCCTCCAGGCTGCCAACCTGCCCTGCAGATTTCAGGCTTGCACACCCACAACTGCATGCACCAATTCCTTAACATCTCTCTTTCTCCAAATGAAAGAGTATTAAATCAGAGTCCAGGGGTGCTGGATTGTGCATAACTGGGTTTTCTGGAATGTTGTGGAGTAATAAGAAATGTATTTTCTTAGACCCAGCAAGAATCCACCTTGCCTGACTAGTACTCTGTAGATAAATGAAGCGTCAAAGGAAGCTACAATGAGACATGAAGTATCTTTACCTGTCTTCTACTCTGTGTAGCCACCTCACTTCCAATAAGTATCTGCATCTTTGGCTAAATAAATAGGAAACTTAAACCTTAGAGTGTTTTTTTGTCTGGGATGATGGGGTATAAATCCATAATTCGCCTGGAATGTTGCGCAACTAAAAAAAATAAAGATTATTTACTAAAATTTCACACCTTTTGAAGATTACTTTACCACCCCGTAAAGGTCAGTTATTAAGTAGATTGTTGGAATGGAATTTGGATGTTTAGCATCACCCATACACCCCCAGGCCATTCTATTTGATCAAATGCACACAGAAACCAATAGGGTGGCTGCTGTCATCAGATTCTGGGGTACACTCACTGAACTTGATTTAATCGTGCAAGTGTGTCTATGAATTAACTGTCTCCTGAGGGTAGGACAGCAGCTGTAAAACCACTCCCTCAACTTCTGCTATTTCATGGGATTCCCCAAAGGCTCTGAAGTGAGCAAGAATGGGATATTAATTAAATTAACTTCAAGGCTACATTATACCCTATTCTGAAATTTACCCCTATTCTATTTCACACAGTACGTAAGTTCAGCAGTGTGGTCTATTATGGTCCTGGAGAGATCATACGGTGCACCCATATATATAATGAAGAAGGATCTCAAATATGGACACTCAATTCTTTCTCATTTTTAGATTTCCACATAGGAATTAAAGTCCGAATAAATGAGGTAAAAATAATTCTCTTTTCAAATTTCCCTTTCTGCTCAGTGTTAGAGAGAGGGGTTTCTGGTGGAAGTAGATTTCAGTTGGATTTCTCCTGAAGACACTGCTTCCCAAACCACTTTTCAATGGACAGGATTCTTTTGGCATCTGCAAAGGACTGGAAATCTAATCCCAAGTCTTCCTGGGCCCCACTTTTCCAAGAAGCCAGTAACAACCATAAGATTCTCTCACTACCATCCCCTCACCCATAAAATTTAGAAAACTCAAGCAAATTTCAAGCCCTTAGAAAAGTTACCACAAGTAAAATCATGATGGCAGGACCAATTCGTAATACAGTTCAGACCCCAGCCAAACACCGTAACTAGGGAATTTTTGAAAGAAGGAAAATATATGGAAAAGTTAGGTATGTATGATTTCAGCTTCACCAGCATACCAGCAAGTTCTGCCAATTGTTTGGTATATTTTATCTATAAATACAAATTCAACAGACAGACTTCATCTTTGAGGAGGCTCATGATGATAGTTGCAAATTGCCTGCCCTCCAGACACTGGCCTCAGTCCTCCAGCAAACAAGAAATGGGAAGTCTCTGCATCTCATTAGAGGCTCTCTTCTGCCTCTTACAATCTCTTCATTTCTGGCTCCCCGGGTGGTCCTGGCACCCCCATGCAGAAGCAAATGTCAAGATCTGTCCCTACTCTCCTATCAGAGAAGCATGTCACATTTATTTTTAGCGTCTTGTTTCCTGATAATTCCACTGTGGGTTTTCCCGTGCATTACTCAAGAAGATGGAATATCCCTTGTAAAACAACCTCTTCCCTCCAGCCCACAAAGGTCTTTATCCTTTTGTAGATAAAATCCACCATCACGCTGCTGTGGTTGAAGCCACAGTCTGAGTCTTTCAAATCCACAATGACAATCAGAGTTTATGATGTAAACACTCCAAGTTGACCCCACTTGGAGGGTGTAGATAGAGACTCAGATTCAATCGGTTTGGGTTGGGACTTGGGCATTAGTAATTGTTTAAATTGGCCCCCTCCCCCAGTTAATTTTAGCCTACAACCCAGGTTAAGAATCCCTGCTGATGATGTGCAGAAGGTGCTCTGTTCTTAATCTCTCTCACCAGCATCAGCTGCAGCCGTCATTCTGATGGGACACACAAGCTGCTGCATCCCGTGCAGAACAAGTGAGGCTGGAGATCCTGCAAATCAGGGCTCAGCTCCCCACCCTGAAAATCTCCTTTTCATGCAAAACTCACAAGGGGTATTCTCAAAGATTTCCAGCCAAAATGTGCCATAAATATCAATTACTCCTCTTCCATTCCTCAATTGCAATGCATATAAACATAAGAGAATTAACAGCCATTGATGAACGTATCCACTGCAGCATGATTAAGTTAATTGATATATCCTTCACCTCATATACTTACCCTTTTTTTGTGATGAGAACATTTAAAATCTACTCTCGGCTGGGCATGGTGGCTCACGCCTGTAATCCCAGCACTCTAGGAGGCCAAGGCAGGTGGATCACCTGAAGTTGGGAGTTCCAGACCAGCCTGGTGAACATAGTGAAACCCTGTCTCTACAAAAACAAATACAAAAATTAGCCACACGTGGTGGCACACACCTGTAATCCCAGCTACTCAGTAGGCTGAGGCATGAGAATTGCTTGAACCTGGTAGGCAGAGGTTGCTGTGAACTGAGATGACGCCACTGCACTCCAGCCTGGGTGACAGAGTAAGACTGCATCTCAATAAATAAACAAATAAATAAAATCTACTCGCTTAGCAGTTTTAAAGAATATAATACATTATCACGGTCCTCAAAGTATATAAATATCAAAGCATCATGTTGTACACCATAAATATATTCATTTTTCCTTTATTAAAAATATTAAAAAATTTTTAAAGAATAAACAGGCACATAGGAAGCAAATGTCAGTTTCACTCATCTGGACAAGTTGTCAACAACCCCTATTCACTGTGGAAAAATACAAGAAGAGCTGGTATGGAGATCACACCTGGGTCTGAGGCCAAATGAGGCACTGCACCTACCTGTCTATAGGTATGAAGACAGCCAGGTACCCACTCAGCCAGGTGTGGGGAGGGGAGAGATCAGAAGCCTGCTGGGTGCACATGGGCACTTAGAGCTGTGCTTTGGGGACCCCAGAGAGGCCGAGGCATGCCCTCCAGCCTCCCAGCACAGGGGAGACCTCGGCATGTGTCAGGGGTCACCTCGCCACACAGACTGGCCCTCCCTGTTCCTGTGGCTTCATGTGTCCTTGAAAGGGCAGCCAAGGCTGGCTGACGGGGCAGGGAACGGACAAGGAGCAGCCTGGAAGGGCTGGCACCATTCTGAAACTCTGCAGAGTGGACCTTCACCAGCAGCTTCTCCAGCAGGAGCTGCCTTTCTCCTGTCACCTTGTTTGGAACAATGAGGCATGTCCAGACTGAACATGTTGCCTCACTGGCCCTCGCTAGCTGTTCCTCAGGGTCAACCACTCAACCTGCTTCAGGTGGACCTCTGGACTTCCATGCAGGCCTCAGCCGGCTCTGTGTTTCTGGGCTGCTGCACTCTGTAATGGGCCCTCCATGCACTCATGTGTCTGTGCTAGAGACTTGGAAGTGATCCCAGCTTCCTCCCCGGCTCTCCTCGGCTCCCCTCCTTCATGCCTGTGTCACTGCCTCAGTTTGGCCCTTCAGTTTCTCCATTCTGAGCCACCTGGAGTCTTCAGGTAAGGTTCCTTGCTCCTGCCCAGCCCCTCCCATCTGTCACCACCACCACCTGGGTGATCCCTCTAAAGCATCACCCAACTCTGCCATTCCCCACTCCTCCTCCCTTTAGTGGCCACCAAGTGCATGGGAAATGAGGCCAGGCCACCTGGCTCATGATGTGGCCCTGCTCACCCCTTAACAGCATCCCTGCTGCACTTCAGAGCCAGTCCTCCAGCCACACTGCTGCCCGTCCATTGCCCT
Source organism: Pan troglodytes (assembly GCF_028858775.2). Taxonomy (NCBI): domain Eukaryota; kingdom Metazoa; phylum Chordata; class Mammalia; order Primates; family Hominidae; genus Pan; species Pan troglodytes. Next base: position 111,036,816 of record NC_072410.2, read on the forward strand.
GTTTTCCCTGTTCCCTGGGTGGAAACGTCTTCCAGACTTTGAGGAAGGAGCAAGAGACAAATCATAACCAAATTCCTCCCTGACTGTTGGGCCAAGTAAGATGGAGACTAAACTGCTTGGCTCTGTCCCTTGGAGTTCATTGAAGACATTGAGTGGGTACCGTGGAGTGGGAGCCAAAGGTCAGCTTGGAGTGGGTGCAAGAGGGAAGGAAAGGGAGGAAGGGGAAAAGCAAGGACAGTCAGCTTCTGGTGTCCATGGTGGATTGGTTTCGGGACCCCTGTGGATCTCAAAATTCATGGATGTCAAGCCCCTGATATAAAATGGCATAGTATCTTTATGCAACCTATGCACATCTTCTGTGTACTTTAAATAATCCCTAGATTGCTTATAATGCCTAATACAATGTAAATGCCATGTTAATAGTTGCTATACTCTATGGGTTAGGAAATCATGATAAGAAAAAAAGTCTGTGTGTGTTCAGTAAAGACAGATTTTTTCCCAAATATCTTTGACCCATGTTTGGTTGAATCCACAGATATCAAACCCATGGATTGGAAGGGCAGACTATATAGTCATCTCTTCCAAGAATTTGGCCATAAAGGGAAGCAGAGAAATGGGTGGTCATGGAGAGGAATATGAGTTGGGGCTGGTTTTACGCTGATGGGACACATCACAGCAGATCTGTATGATGATGGGAATGATTCTGTAGACAGTGGGAATCTGAGATATAGGCATTGGAGTGGCTAATGACAGGTGCATTGTCCTGGAGTTGGGGAAAAGAGGCAGGACAAGGTGCTAGACTAAAAGTGGGCATTGGAGGCACTTGCACAGTGAGCAGTAGGGCTCCTCGGCTGCTTCCTTGGTCCAACTGTGGCATGTGACAGGCCATTCACCACAAGCTCCACCTCCCGCCATGAGGCCAGGCAGCCTCTCTGCAGATACCAAACCACCCCAGAGAGGAAAGCTGCAGGTGCTGATGTTGGGGGGATATGCAGACTACCTGCAGCAGAGCCCATGGCTGACAGGACCTGCACACCCCACAAAGACACACCCACACCCCCCATGTTCACAACACAGACACCCACACACACAGCCATATACACCCCACAGACACAGACCCACACTCATATACCCACACCTACCCACAGATAGATGCAGACACCTGCCATCCTGCACAGGCACCTCCCAACCCCACAACTTTTTAGTGCATCTCTCTTACATATAAACAGATATAAAGTATTACCAGACACTTGAGGGAAGTCACCCATAGAAACCAAAGCAAACGAGCAAAATTTGAGGAGTTACTATTATTATTGAGATAATTCAGGAAACAGAAGAAAATTTCACAGACACTATAACTAATGTCTTCAGAAGGGTAGACTGAAGGGTAGACTCATAAAATTAGAGATGGATACCACAAAAAAAAATTAAGAACAATCCATTTGGGATCTTGGAGACAGGGCCTCCAATTAAGGAGAAAAGCAGAGAAGACTCCAGATTGATGGCTTGTTGGGGGTCAGAGCAGCCCTGTTAGACTGGAATGTGCGGGGAGAGCACTTCAGTGGGAGGGTTTCCAGGAGGAAAAAAGGAGACATGTATTTAACAATGTGGAAAATATTACAGAGATTTTTTTCCCATAACATTTTTTGGGGGGTGAGGAAGGAGTTAGTAATAATTTGAAAAAATAATGAGCCATAAAAAATGGAGCATATTAACTCCAGGAAAGGCCAAAAGTTATAGAAATAAAAAAAAAAAACATGATATTTTTATACTACAAGGCTTAGGGATGGGAAAAAGCACATATGAAAGACAAAAACTTCATCTGGCATCGTAAGTCAATAAGGAATGCCTAAATTTCATTAATCGAAATATTGTAGTATGTTCATTTTACTTAAAAATATCAAAGTAAATTCCAGAATTAACAGGGGAAAGGGTTGAAAATGAGAATCGGGAGGGGTGTGGGGGAGGGGGGCAAGTAGGAGCAGCCATGTGGATTTTGTGTGTCTTCTGGTAAAAATCTTCAACTTTTAAAACTATGTGAATATGTTATTTTGGTTTCAAAAAAAACAGTAGACTGAAAACTATAAAAAGCCAGCAAAATAAAGGGAGAAAGAAAGAAAGGAAGGGCAAAAAGAGAGGCAGGGGGGAAAGAGGTGGAAAAGGGGAAAGAGAAATTGACCAGTAGGGACAACAGTCATAGCTCTTGCCTGCTCTCTTCTCCACTCTATAATGTTTTCTCACTAGTCAGATTCTCCAAGGACAATCCCTCTTATTCCATCTGGTGGCCAATTTGAAGAGTGCCTGGAGTGGGCATTGATGCAACAGTCGCCATTATGTCTGTCTGAGTGGTGTTTTGTACTTCAGAATTTTACTTGACAATAAAGCACTGGAAGAAAGAAAAAGTCATTGCAGTGCCTACTATGTGGATGATGCAATGCCAAGCATTAGGGGATCTAGGAGCTTATGTCTGGTTGGAGACAGACATTGAAGAAATCATGCACAGAAGTGGGGCAGGTGCAGTGATAGAATGTCAGTGTTCTGTGAGGGTGCCACGCAGGGAGGGTCTGGTCTACCTGGGGGTAAAAGTGATGGGTGTTTTCAGGGTAGGGAAGGTCTCCTCTCAGGAGGGACGCCTGGACAGTCCTTGGACCTTGGATTTTCTCTACTCCCTTCAGTCCCTCCCTGGGCTCATCCTGCCCTGTGGCTTTCGTCACCATCTGTGTACTAATCATGCCCAAATGCCCACTGTCAGTCCTGAGTTCTCCCATGAAAATCAGAGTGGCATATCCATTGCCCACTTGACTTGTCTTCTTGGATGTCTAATCATTCTTTCAAACCTACACGTCCAAAGAAAACTTGGTTTTCTCCCCAAGTTCAGCTCCTCTCAGTTTTCCCCTTACAGTGGTCTGCAAGGCCCTTCACAATTGGGCTCCTGCTACCTCCACCACCTAAGCTCTAGCCATGCCAGCCCCTCATCTCCTCACCCCGTGCCCCCAGCTCTAATGTCACTGCAGTAGAGGGGTGGACTCCTTGCTTCGTTCTCTGGGAAATGGTGCCTTTCCATCACTCCACTTTCCTCTCTCCCCTGCTGCTTTTTTATTTGCAGACCTTATTACCACTCGACATGTTATTGGTTTCTATGTCCGTCATGCAGAGTGCAAGCACCGTGAGGACAGGGATTTCATTGTTTTGTTCACTGCTTTAGTCACTAATCTTAAGTGCCCAAACTGTCTTAGCATGCAAAAAGTATCTGAAAGACATTCTGGAGTCTTCACCATGCTGGAAGTTTACTTCTCACTCACACAAAGTCCATTTTAGTACTTGGCACGCTACCTTCCACAGAGTGACTCAGGGACCCAGTTTCCTTCCTTAGAGATCTTTGTTTCTAGTTGATGGACAGAGACAGAGAATGTGACAAAGGTACACCTGCTTTTTAACTACCTTGGCCCAGAAGTGATTCAGGTCACTGCTGCTCATGTTCCCATTGGCAAGATGGAGTGACATGACCCCACCCATTATGGGGGCGGGGGCTGGAAAATACAGCCCCTGCTAAGCAGCTGCTTTTCAGCCACTACACTACAATATGCAAGGAAAGCAGAACTCTTCAGAGGACAAGCAGCTATCTCTCCCAGATCTCCTGAGGTTCCCTAGCCCCTGTCCCTACCCCCACATACACAGGAAGCCCCATCCCAGTGAACATTTCCACCAGGATATAATACATCAGGAATTCAGCAACTGAACGTGTCACTCCTTTATATTATTACTCTATTGTTACATTAGTGACAAAGAACAGAAGGCAGAAGAGAAACATAATTTGCTTAGTCCTGTGTCCCACTGTCTCACCAGCTCATACTCTTGTGTGTCCAATCAGTCTCAGTTTCCTGGTGTCCTGGCCAGTCCTGCCATTCAGCCAGGAGATGGTGTCTTTGGCAGGAACCTCAGTTACATACATGCTCCATTCCACACCACAGCATAATTGGGTCCTTGAAGATATCTCTGAATTGAAAGAGCAAGCTCTGCCTGGTGAGAGGAGCAGGGTCTGGTTTGCATTTGTTCCTGGTCAAAACAGGAAGTGCCTACCCCATTTTTCACAGTGTTAGCTTTTTTACAAAGCAAATGCTCTGTGGTGCACACAATGATTCAACCCTGAGGAATACATGGAGGCTGCTCCAAGTCATTTTCATGGCTCTGTGGCCTCTCACCGTCATCAGCTCAGCCAGGATGGATGTTGGTGCCTCTCATTGAGTATTGTCCTGCGGTCTGGCTCGTGCAGCAGGCATACAACGTGGCTGTCGCTCTGATGCCTCCCCACTTCACCTCACTGGAAACAGTGAAACAGAGCCTGATGACTCTCTGATCATTCTGGATTTGGAGACTTTAATCCTAGTTCTGCCTTTTACTAGTTGGAGGACCTTAGACAAAAGTCTCTGAATTTCAATTTTCCCCTCAATAAAATGAAGTTAATGACTGTAAACAGTGATTTGGAAATAGAAATGATAATAAACTAAACAGTTATGTCTTACCTGGCAGTTTCCAAAGCACAGAGAGCTTGGTATGGGTCTGCTTGAAGAAGACCACAGGGAAGGTGAGGCTGAAGCTGGGCCTTGAGAGGTACCTGGGGCTTCCACTGGGGAGAGGAGGGTGACCAACGAGCTAAAGAATGTGCAAGCTGGGCTGGGCGCGGTAGCTCACCCCAGTAATCCCAGCACTTTGGAAGGCTGAGACGGGTGGATCACGAGGTCAAGAGTTCGAGACCAGCCTGGCTAATATGGTGAAACCCCATCTCTACTAAAAATACAAAAATTAGCTGGGCACGGCAGCACACGTGTGTAGTCCCAGCTATTCGGGAGGCTGAGACAGGAGAATCACTTGAACCCGGGAGGCGGAGGTTGCAGTGAGCCAATATCATGCCATTGCATTACAGCCTGGGTGACAGAGCACAGAGCAACACTCCATCTCACAAAAAAAAAAAAAAAAAAAAAAAAAAAGAATGTGCAAGCTGTCAGCCAGATGAGATGTTCGAAGGTGCGTTACTGTAAAGGCCATCTACTGTTGTGCCAGTTGAGAGAAGTCCCTAGAGGATTTGCTTCAAGGAACATAAGAACAAGCACATCAACCAGTTATGAGTGCCCTCAAAAAACCATGTGTTATCCACAAGCATAGTGAGATACTACCTACTACCAGGCACACACAGGACATCCTCAATTTTAATGTTTGCCCTTTTTAAAGCTCACATTTTCATACGTTGTACATGGACACCCTAGACTACCCCCTGGGTCTGAAATTCACCTTTATACATCAGCCAATGGTTTCACACTGTGGCGAAATGATGCAGACTGCCAGGCGCTGCTGCTGCTGTGGAAAGAAAAAGCCAGGCCTCCTCTGAGCCAAACTCAAGTCAAGGTCAAAGTCTTCCTCCTCCCGTGGATGTCAAGGGCATCTGCGGAATCCCCAAGGGGTGGTGCTTTCTGATCAGCCTGGTGTCTCAGGGGTGGAGAGGTGGGTGCATAAGGCCACCCTTGCCCCCATCCCACTCATCTGGAGGTGTCATGCTAATATCCCTTCCCCCGTCTTTTCACCAGGCACTTCACGAATCTGGTCAGACCTCAGGCTTTTGAGACTGCTTAGCTACCTCGCACCCTGACCCCGTTCCTGCAACAGGAGGTGCCTGTGGGAATGAGAGGTACCCAGACCAGTGTCCCTGATCCCCAAAGAAAGCTGCCTTCCATCCCAGGACCCCCAAAAATCCATGCAAACGTTATCACCTGCCCATCCACCAGCTTGCTCCCAAAGCAAGCAAAACCATTATGAAAAGTTGTAAAATTGCTTTGGCTCTCTAAAAATAGGATTACCCACCCATTACTTTAGACACCCAGCCTCTCCATGTGATTTAGAGGGCGGCAGAGCACATGCAGGTCTGGAAGTGGCTTCCTGCAGGTCTCTTCACCTGCTCCTCTCTCCTCCCCATGGAAGGAGCAGCTCTACTCTCCCATGAGACCGCTGAGCCTTTGCCCAAGGATGGATCAGAGTGCAGGACCGCTCCCCGTACATCCCTAAGTGTGCCAAGGATTTGAGTAAGCGAAATGATCATGTAACCTCCAAACCAAGGCTTTACAGCACTTCAAAAAGAGAAAATCAGGACAATGAATTCTGGCTGAACTTTAAAGTCCCCAAATCCAAGTCAGTGCCACATTTGTCCTGTGAGGCAATGGATCAAGGAGATCCCATCCTTGGTGTAAAAGTTTGCAACAGTTCACTGGCAGTCAATGTAGATGTCAATATGGAATAAGAACTTTTTCACTACCACGTTTTGCAGAAGTCAGCGTTATAATGATGATTTTAATGGTGGTCCATTATGCTCATGTCAGAAGAATCAAGTTGACAAATGAAACTAAAAGCACAGATACATCTATTATAAGCCCAAATCCAACATCATTTCACTAGCTTCAATACATCAGCACTTTCCACTACGTACCATTAATATTAATTTGAACTCTATTAGCGCTGTAGTTTTGTTTGGGTTTTTGTTTTTGAGACACAGTCTCACTCTGTTGCCCAGGCTGGAGTGCAGTGGCGCAATCTTGGCTCACTGCAACCTCTGCCTCCCGGGTTCAAGCAATTCTCCTGCCTCAGCCTCCCAAGTAGCTGGGATTACAGGCACCTGGCACCATGCCTGGCTAATTTTTGTATTTTTGGTAGAGACAAGGTTTCACCATGTTGGCCAGGCTGGTCTCAAACTCCTGATCTCAAGGGATCCACCCACCTCGGCCTCCCAAAGTGCTGAGAGTTCATGCTGGGCATGAACCACTGTGTCCAGCTGATTAGCACTATAGTTTTATCTGTACTTAAATGAATTTTGGTTTTATAATGCTGTAAGAGCTACTGTTCAATGTTTGTACATATTTAAATAAAGTTATATAAAAAATTTAGTTCAACACTAACATTTTAAATATGCCTACATTATTTAAATTTAAATATTGTATAATATTTGTCCACTTAACATATACTCGCTAATCCTAAGAAATTCATCTATTCGGATACCATAAGCGGATTTGTGTGGAAGGTCCGAAGGAAAAACATTTTACTGTACAAGAAATTGTCCTTATGGTCATCCTCTGAGTACTGCATGAAGGAAGAACACAAACTTTTGTCCAGAATGAAGTCTCTTTCAATAAATTAGAGGTTAACCGCCTCACTCAACCAACAAGCACTGTTTATTTTTTAGGAACTCCCTGAAATATGAATCAATAAGACAAAGAACAAAAGCAAACTTGGTGGGTGGGGGGAGCGGGAAATATGGAGTTCCCAAATGAATGTGTTACTTGAAAATATAAACCATTTCTTCTTAGCTTGGCTCTGTCAACCATCTCGGAAAAGGATGTTTTTACAATCAGAGCAGAAATATGACTGGCGGCTCCTACATTTACATTTCTTTGTTGCAAAATGAATGTAACTTGTTCAGATTCCAACAGGGAGAAAGCAGCAGAAGTGGTGGTTGCTTTCCAAAGTGAAACTTAAAACCACAATCTCCGGTGCACAAAAGGCAGAATGAGTCACAGGAAGAGGCCACTTGCTTGCAAAACTCATTAAAAGCAATGCAGGGCTGAATGGACTTCCTGCACCAATGAAAAGATCGCTGGCATCAGGACAGGCACCTCCAGGCTCCAACGATTTGGGGGAGGAAGGGAGCCATTAGCAATCTGGGCACAGCCCAGGCCTGCTCCTTCACATGGACACCCCCTCCAAACTCCGCCATACACACACATACACTCACACACACTCACTCATTCACACTGCACGGCCTGGAATCCCCTCCCAGCCTGGGCCGGCCCACATCCCTGGGAAGGTGTCTCAGGCTGGAAGCCGTGTAGCAAAGGATCACAACGACACCTTGTGACTCAAGCGAGCGCCTGTACTGGGTTTCCAAGCTCCTTTTCAGGAGTGGCCGGGGGAAGACAATCTTTCCAGCGGCTTCTCTCCTGTGGCAGATCTTTGTGAGCTCTGGGCGGTGAGCGTTGCTCTGGCCAGGCCAAATTAAAGTCAGATGTGAGCTGAGCAATACGGAAGAGGCTACCTGGGAGCAGCATGCAGGGCCTCCACTGCATCATCTAGACCCTGCTTCTCCAACTTGTACGCAAGGCAGAATCCCCTGAAGGACTTCTTAAAACAGATAACCCGGCCCCACGCCCACGGTGAGATTCAGCAGGTCTAGGGTACGGGCCTAAGCATTTGCATTTCTAACAAGTTCCCTAGTGCTGGAACTGCAGACTACACTTTGAGAATCGCAGATCTAAATGGTTTTTAGACCTGAACAAACAGCCAGACAGCGCCCTTTCCAGCCAGTTAGTGTTGTTGACCTTGGGCTGTGCCAACTGCAGGCACGTTGGTACCAAAACAGTCCCCTTGAGGAACTCCCCCCTCTGCCCACAAGTTGGATCCACAGCCTGGCTGGTCTCCAAGGCCAGCACTACCCGGGAAGGGGCCTTTGTCAAAGTGGGGACTTTTTTTTTTTTAAGGCTGTGCTGCCAAACCAAAAGCGATTGTGCCCCCCGGTGGCCATTTGGGCCCGTTGACTTCCAGGGTCAGGTCAGCTTCTGTCTGCTCATGTTTTGGTTTCCCTCAGGTACCAAGCTCCCTGCCTGGCTTGCAATAGAAGTGACACTGATCACCACCTTTGATGCAGCAGGAGTTTCAAAAAGGGGTTGGAAACAGAAAGGCAGAAAACCTACTGGCATTTTCACCACTTTCTCTTAGTTTAAGGCAGAGATGGGGCACAGCGCTGCCCCTAACTAGGTCTGAAGACAAAATATAAAATACAAAGGGGAGTGGTCAGAAATTAGCCGGGTGTGGTGGCATGTGCCTGTGGTCCCAGCTACTTGAAGGCTGAGCCGGGGGATCACCTGAGCCCAGGAGTTCAACGTTACAGTGAGCTATGATCACACCACTGCACTCCAGTCTGGGCAACAGAGCAAGACCCTGTCTCCCCCCCAAAATAATAATAAAATAGTCTTTAAGTAATAAAGAGCAGAGGCAGACGAATGTCAGTGGAGATGGACAAACCTCTCCTGGAGCAGTAGATTAGGCCACACCAAGTTTCTATTCTAAGAGCCAGTTTTGTTGTTTTGTTTTTGAGACGGAGTTTCACTCTTGTTGCCCAGGCTGGAGTACAGTGGTGTGATCTCAGCTCACTGCAACCTCCACCTCCCGGGTTCAAGTGATTCTCCTGCCTCAGCCTCCTGAGTAGCTGGGATCACAGGCACATGCCACCACACCCAGCTAATTTTTGTATTTTTTTTAGTAGAGACGGGGTTTCACCATGTTGGCCAGGCCGGTCTCAAACTCCTGGGCCTCAGATGATCCACCTGCCTTGGCCTCCCAAAGTGCTGAGATTACAGGCGTGAGCCACCGCACCCAGCCTTTAGGATCCAGCTTTTTAATTTTTTAAGAAGGGGCCGACTTAACCTTCCTCCAGGACAGTTCCGCTGTTCTAGGGCTGTAGTAGGGCCACATGCATTCCCTCTTCCTGGAAAGAGCACTCTGGGGTCCGATGCTGATGGTCAATGGCCCCATCGTCAACCTTCCTCGGCTTCCGATGCAAGAGTGCTGATGTGTCAGTGTTTGAGAACCAAGCTGTAAAGCCTTTTAAACATTCAGGCGATCACAGCTGAGACGCTGGGGAAATCCAAGCCCCCGAGCTCGTTTCCCCCGCACACGTGAGAGCTGCCTGCAGAGCTCCGCCAGCACGTGGGAATCCACAGGCCAAAGACAATAGTCTAGACAAATTTTTATTTTATAGATAAAAGAGCCCGCACACTGAAGTCTGAGTTGGAACAAATCCGTGATGGTGTTCAACAAAATTAGAAGGTTTTGTTTTTTAAGACGCAAAAGCATTAATTCTACAGGCACCTAGAGATGAACCGTTTGGATTTGGGCTTCATTAGGAATTCGGCCTAGTATCTTGGCCGGCTATGTTGCATTTAGGGGGCCAATACTTTTCCATTTATTCCAAAAACACTTAGGCTGATGCAGGTAAATCAATAGGAAGCCTCCAGCCACGTTGACATGTAAAATCAATAGGAATTATGACAGTTTTCAGCTTATGATTGCACTAGTCAAGGATTTTGATTCATTCAAAATGAAAAATGAATCTGGGGTTTACAACAGAGAAGAGTCGAAAAAATGAGGACAGCAGATGTGAGGCTGGGGAACCCCCGTGTGCTAAACACCGATTCTAGGCCAGGCCCTGGGAGGCACTTCATGAAATTCACTTGATTGAAACCTCCCTACTCCTGAATCATCCCACCAGGGCCGGGAGGGATCCCGGGTGCAGCCTTCTCCTCTCTTTCTTCATCCCTCCTGTCCCCACCAAGTGCATAGAGAAGGTTGGTCTTTTACCCATTTAAATCTAAAACATCAGGAAAAACATTTATTCCAAATAGTGAACAATTCATAGCCTGAAGATTTTTTTTAGAATATGCTTGATAACACACCCCAGAAAATCAACAACTTAGTAACTTACCAAAAACTATTTAAAATTCACACACCTGATTTTCAGAGAAGTCTTTCATCGGTCTCATTTATTGCAATATTTTCTAGCTTTGCATCCAGTACAACACAATGAAGTATTACAGTGATTTTTATCATTGCACCAGCATATACAAATACAGATCAAATGTAAATAAAGTGTGCTTACAGTGGTGATCCAAACATAAAACTGCAAAGGGAATTCTCTTTGAAAGTGTAATTATTTTTCTCCAATGTACCAGGTATATATTTTTCTCTATGCCAGGTATACATATTTTTCTTCATCACATGTGACAAACATTTGATGACTTGTCACTAAGTGGGATTCATTTCCATAGGGCAACTTTGAAATGTGTGGCCCAAACACAGCATTCCAGCACATGACCTCAGCATCACTGGGTTATAGTCATGTACACAAAGATAAACCAACTCGTATATGCGTGAGTGCAGCCCATATACAAATCTCACTTTCAGAAGCCAGAAGGCAGGTATTAATATGCCAGCCTTGCCAGGGCTCACATTGAACTTGACACAGATCTGAGAGTGTGACTTTCTGGAAAGCATGCTCTGTTTCAGGGTGCAGTGATGTGGAAGTTTAAGGTACATCAAAATTCAGGATCCAAAATTGCATCCTCTGAAAACTCCGCCTGCAGAGTGTGCTGCTGCAGAGGGCTGCCTGGATGCGAACTGCATGAGGGATACATCCCCCCATTCTCGCAGCCAAAGTTCCTCCCGGGTGCAAAGGAGAAACCATGTGAACCTTTGCAGGCCCATGAGCTTATACTTAGTTCAGAGCAGTGAAAATTCACTCAAAAATACCCTCATTGCATAAAGAATGAATATAGCCTCTTTAGGTTACTAGTGAACAAGCGCAGAGGAGTTAGTTAAGGCAGGACTTTTTTTTTTTTTTTTTTTTTGACATGGAGTCTTACTCTGTCACCCAGGCTGGAGTGCAGTAGTGCAAGCTCAGCTCACTGCAACCTCAGGCAGGACTATTTTTAATTATTTTTAATACCTGCAAAAGGGAATCTGCACATGCACATCCGTGTTTCTACAGAAATCTGCGATCGATGGCAGATCTGTTTGCCTTTGTGTGTCCACATGAACCATTTGGCAAAGGCATCCAATGCTAACAGGGCCCACCAACTACAACGGAGGCAACAACTCTGTGGATTTTCTTTCACAGAAAGAGTAAAATTTCATTCAACCGTTCCATTTTTTGCCTCCTGTGATTCTAACGATGAAATTTAAATAGGAAAATGTTTCAATCGTTGGAGTAAAACACTCTTTAAAAAAATAATGCTTCGAAAAGTAAAGCAAAATCTTTTACCAAAATAATTCTTTCACTTTTCAAATTGTTCTGTCCACGAGCCAGTGTAATAAACAAGTGAAAGAATCACATTCTGTAGGCTTAAAGAATGCCACTCAAATTATTACTTTTTCCCTTGCCCTTAATTTGAGTGGAAAAAGCTAAGGAAATTAAATGACTCAGAAATTCCAAAAGAAGGTCAGTCTATGAGAAAGAGAGAATAAGGCCCTTTCGATAGTCTAACACATACATCTTTTTAATATATTAATGACAGTGGTATAGAAAGAATATGAATAAATGCCTATCACAGTAACCTAATCAGAGTAAAACAATAAATAATATCTAAAAGAATATAGTTGAACTTCTTGAAACTATTTTCTTAAAACCAACCAGTTTCTTTGGAGAGCTCCCAACAGAAGTCAGTATCATTATCATTTGGCATAAGTGCGCTCAAGCCCACACTGTCAGCACCACCTTGCTGGATGGAAGGAAGCCGGCAGTGTCAAACTCATTCAAAATACTGCCTTAGTCATATTTACTGTCATTTTAATCTAAGGCGTTGCAAAGTTACCATGAGCTAGATAAAGCGCATTCTTAAATGTCTGCCATAGATACATTAAGGCATAAATATTCCAGCCTTGAGCCACAAAAACTGGGGGGAGATATGCCAATGAAATAGACTATCTTTAACCAAAGGAATTAAAGAAAAACTTATCACCTAAAAATGAGACTAGTCAGCAAATACTGTAAGGGGCCCATCCACAAGGCCAAGTCTGAGGCCAGGCCTGGACCCGGTGGCGTCCGGATTTCTATCAGACACCTCAGATCCAGGTCACATGAGCCTTCACAGCCCTCCCCACTGTGTTCAGAAGGTGGTGGCACTAACATTGCTATAATGGAAATGTGCCCCCTACTTTGCCAAAAACCGTGCACATCTGGCATTCATCGATTGACCCTGTCCTAGGCGGGGACAGCCCTCAGACAGCCACCTTCTGCCTAGGTTTCACAGCCCCAAACTGCACGTGAACCAGTAGCTACTTGCTGGAGCAGGCCGGAAAGGCAGCATCGTAACTGGCATTAAGCCACAACTGAGGAATGCTTTTCACGGTACAAATGCGCCCAACTCCTCGCCTAGAAAGTGCTCCCTTCCTATCTTGCTTAGAAATGTCAGCCCCGGGGTGGGGCAGGGGAGAAATGCTTCTCAATTCTCTCTGCTGTCAGGCCAATGATGACGCGCCAGGCTCCCAGGTGGAGCTGTGCACTCCGGGGAGACCTATCCTTTAATGGGTGACAACCAGGCTCTGCACTGCTGGCAAGAGGCTGCTTGGGACATTTTACGCTGAGGCAGAATGAATGTCCTGGTTTTCAAAAGGTGGCAGTGGCTCTCTCCAAAAGGTGAAGTTACTGAAGGTATCCGAACAGGGAAAGTCTGAAGAATGGCTTCTTTTCAGCAACGGGAAAACGTGGTCGACTACTTCACAGAGTCTCACATACCTGGAAGGAAAGGGACATTGTCACTGGCACTGAGCGATACCAGCTATGCACCCAGGGCTGCACGTAGAAGTCAAGAGAGATCTACAACCTCAAGGAGCAGACCGCCTACTTATCGACACGACTGAAGTCATTCTAGAATAATTTGTTATCGATTAATTGAAAATGAGAGATGAAAATGAAGAGTATGCAAACGAGGCATCAGAGAAGGCTCTGGGAAAGAGGTGGGTGGGACCTGACTTCACTTGAAGGACAGGTAAAGGGGATACAGCCAAGCAAAAGACGGCAGGAGGAAGTCAGCATGGCCATGGGATAGCGCCTGCTGCAGGGGTCACATATGGGACATCGGGGGAAGAATCACAGACAAGGCACATCTTTGGAGCACCTGACAGAGATTGCTTCATTGCACAGTGAAAAGGAGCTGGGTCCTGGGGTTAAAGAGACATTAATTTGATGTTCAGCTCTGCCATTTACTAGCTGCGCGATCGTGGGCAAATGGCGTAACCTCTCTAAGCCAATTTCTTCCACTGTAAAGGGAGGAAAATAAAAACTATGCCACAGTTTTAAGGATAATTTAAATAAAATAACATATGCAACATTAAAATAATGTATACTGGGTGCTCAAATGTATCTAAATGACAAATTATCAACACGTCTTAGAGAAAAAAGCCCTGGTTGGCATGACGGTCAAGAGACCCGGGCTCTCCTGCTTGCTGTAACCTTGGACAATTGTCTTGCCCTCTTGGAGCCCTTCGTCTTTACAGTCTGTGGAGCTGAATTAGAGCAGGGCTTCCCAATGCTTCCTACAACGTTCTCTTGCTCTCTTTTATTTGCATGCCCAAAAATATGTTGCATGTTAGTTTCTGTGGCTTCTACTATGAAAAGAAAGTTGCTATTGCTATATTGAATATGCATGTTCAGACCTCCAGGCACCTCCAAACTGAGATTCTGGCACACCCAGCCCGCTGCCAGCCATCCCCAGATTCCTCCTTGACAGTCACTGATCACTGTCTAGTTCCAAATTGCTAAGAACCTAAAGGAACTTTCAAAATCCAGACTCCAGAAGTGTGCATGTTCTGAGGTATAAAATAATGTATTAAATGAAGCCGAGTGTGTATATTTAATAAAGGATCTCCAAAGGACTTATGAGAAACAGTGTGCTTGCACAAAATGGGAAAGTGACGTCTCCTAATACAAAACCAAGAGTTACGTCTTTCCTTGGGATTCAAACAAACAGACAGATTTTTAAAATACCTCCCGGCTTTAAGGCTTATTTGTCTGAGGTTTGTGGCTGCGGCAGCAGGGCCCCTCCCTGCAGGCTTGACTACAAGGCCGCGGTGGGCACTGGAACCAAACCCACTCTCACACTCCCTGAGCGGCCAGGCCGAGTTCCATCTGCGCGCCTCCCCCAGACCGACCTCCACACGCAGTGCTCCTCCCGAGCAGGCAGAGCTTATGCACAGACACTCGCAAACGAAAGGGAGAAAGAACTGAGCTGCTCCCGCTGTGTGGCCCCAGTCTCTGAAGACATTTCAGATGACTGTCCCAGTTCTGAATGACAAGCATCTACTTGGCTCAGAAATAGCTATACCAAGTTCAGCGCCAGAGAAATGTGAGCTTCCCGGGGGAGGAGATTTACTCTCTCACAGGAACAACCCCGCCTCCAGTCCAGGTGTAAAATGTCAACATCCCCTGGCAATGAGTAAAGTCTGCAGAGCTCCACCCTAGGCCAAGCCATGGGCGAGGTGTGCATTTTAACCCTAGAGCCTCAGTCAATGCAATGACCGCAGAGGCCACCTAGCCAAACCCTCTCAGATGCTGGAGTCCCTCTTTCCATGCACTGCATGGCAAGACCTGCCACTTTCCCATTCCTGGACAGCGTCTCATTGGTTCAAAGTTCTTTTTGATCCTGATATGGTTTGGCTGTGTCCCCACCCAAATCTCATCTTGAATTCCCACGTGTTGTGGGAGGGACTCAGTGGAAGTTAACTGAATCATGGAGGCAGGTCTTTCCCATGCTGTCCCTGTGATAAAGTCGCATGAGATCTGATGGTTTTATAAGGAGGAGTTTCCCTGCACGAGCTCTCTTTCTGCCTGCTGCCATCCATGTAAGACATGACTTGATCCTCCTTGCCTCCTTTGACCATGATCGTGAGGTCTCCCCTTTTTTTTTTTTGTTTTTTTTTTTTTTTAGATGGAGTCTTACTCTGTCACCCAGGCTGGAGGGCAGTGGTGTGATCTTGGCTCACTGCAACCTCCGTCTCCTGGGTTCAAGTGATTCTTCTGCCTTAGCCTTCCAAGTAGTTCGGATTACAGGTGCAAGCTGCCATGCCTGGCTAATTTTTTTTTTTTTTTTTTTTTTTTTTTTTTGGCATTTCTAGTAGAGACAGGGTTTCACCATGTTGGTCAGGCTGGTCTTGAACTCCTGACCTCAGGTGATCCACCCACCTCGGCCTCCCAAAGTGCTGGGATTACAGGCATGAGCCATCGTGCCCAGCCTAAATCCTTGTTCCTGTATAAATTACCCAGCCCTGGGTCCATGTCTTTATTAACAGCATGAAAACAGACTATAACACAGATCCTAAATAGAAACCCAGTAGGTCCTCTCCAGCCTGGGGAATGAGAGGGGAGTGGGAATGAGACATTGTCACAGTCAGCCACTTAGAACAGTGGAGGTGGCAGAAACCGCAAGGAAGGGTTAAGAAAGGAATCAAGTTCCTGCTGTTTTTCTGCCAATCAGGAAGCAGCCTGGCACTGCCTCGCCTTCTGCAGGAGGGAACAGGGCCTTGGCTCCAGCCTCCCCTCTCTCTGCACAAACCTTGAGGACTGCTTGGGTACTGGCATGACTGCAGGGTGAGAGGAGTCTTGTGGGGCAGCCCCAGGACTCCTGTTAGCCTAGAACTGCCCTATTGACACTCAATTAGAATCCAACTAGTTTAAGGACCATCTTGAAAGTAAAAATCTGCCCTAGAGAGAACTTATCTCTCTATCTAAAACCACAGAAGGTACATGGAGAAAACCAATCCTTAGGAATCTCCTAGAACCAAACTCCCCCAGTCTAACTCCTCCAGATAAAGAGGAACCCCTCAGGCTATCTGGGGCCACTAAGGCCAGAGGCTCTTTTGTTTTTTGAGACAGAGTCTAGCTCTGTCGCCCAGGCTGGAGTGCAATGGCACGATCTGGGCTCACAGCAACCTCTGCCTCCCGGGTTCAAGTGATTCTCCTGTCTCAGCCTCCTGAGTAGCTGGGATTACAGGCATGCGCCACCACACCTGGCTAATTTTTCTATTTTTAGGAGAGACGGGGTTTCTCCATGTTGGTCAGGCTGGTCTCAAACTCCTGACCTCAGGTGATCCACCCGCCTCAGCCTCCCAAAGTGCTGGGATTACAGGCATGAGCCACCGTGCCTGGCCTGCCAGAGGCTCTTTTCCAGGTCTGCACAGACCAGACCAGAAGAGGTGTAGTCTCTGAAATGGACAAGGCAGGAAGACAAGGGTCGGCCTGGGCTGATGTCACCCAGTGGGCCAACCTCCCAACAACATGGAATGAGGAAATGCTCTCCATCCTAATAAGTTAGGAACCCGAGGGGGACAGGAGAAAGTCAAGAGTGATTCTAAGCACACAAGGATGCCTCATTGGAAAGAGTAATCCCATTTAGCCCACCGACTCAGAAAAACTGGGCTTTGACCAAAAATATGAAGGGAATTCTTAACAATTACACAGCAATGTCTCTGGTAAGAAACATTTGGTATGTGAAGAGATATACAGTTCCTCATCTTTAAATATAACTTCACATATTTCAGTTTGGTTATATTTCTCATTCACATTCTAGGCTTTCAAACCTAACTTGGCAAATCTAAACTACTAGTTTTCAAATTCATTCATTTCCATTCTGTAGCAGACTCTAACCACGAGTTTAAATTTTAGACCCAGAAGGGATCTGATTTAATTCCAGTTGTCTAAAAATTATGTTTTGGACAAAATACAAGGAGTTAAAATACACTTTTTCATTATAAGAATTACAGATTAACATATAGGCAGCAAAGGGGAAAAGGTACACCACAAACTGGGAAGCACCGTTTTAAGATAATAGTACTGATCTAATAATCACATAAAATGTGTACAATACTCACGAAGAGATGTTGGTCTTTGCATGTTCCTGTACCAGCTCTCCTTTAGGGTTGACGGTAAATATTCTATTCAAAGACACTCCTACTTGCTTGTATGAATACACATCCTATATTTGGTAAAGGTGATTTAAAGTGTTCGTTAGAAAAGAGTTCATTGTAAAAACAAGTCCATGGTATTTCTGATTTGATGAAATATCAAATTTTCATTAACCAGAGCTCTACCTCAAAGTGGTGCAGTGAAAGAATATCCTTTGATGGGAAACTATTCAATTAGTTTTGCTCTCTGGGCCTCAATTCCCTCATCTGTTCAAGGACTGAGTTGAAGAAAAGACAACCTATCACGTCCCCGCAATTCTAACATTTCTTCAGGTTATTCTTTGACCCATATTCCTACTTCATGAAAATCGCTCATAACTTTCAAAAGTAGGACTTTCTGATGGAGCAGTTAGTACCCAACTACATTCTCTAGAATACTTAGCTTTCCAGTAAATGTGGGCAATACGTGCAAAATCTCAAAGCGCTTCTTTCATGATACGAGACAACACTAGACACTTAAAACGTGAGATGCTGAATTCGCCATTATGGTTAGGACTGATTTTGCGGTTCCCTTCTGGTAGAAAGAAACTAATCCGATTAAATGTTCTTGCTTTACTGCTTTAATGAGTAATTTGAAATCTGGAGTTTTAAGTCCCACATCTCAAGCTTTGACCCACCTGCCAACCTTCAAAGAACCCTGGAGGCCATAAGATAATTTGTAATCCCCTTGCCTTTAGATGTGGGCAAGTGGCTCTTCACCAGGCTACTGCTTCTGGGATGAGAATCTGACTCTACATATGGTTCTCGGATAGGGCTTTCAGATGACAGCAACCAGAAAAGGCAGTCATTTCAAGGGTTCTTCAATACCCAATCTACTACTTACAGCTGGTCGGTTTCCAAAAGCAGCATAAAAGGGTTCTGTGTTGGGGAAAAACAGGTTTTTGATGTCTGTCAAACACTGGACTTTAAACTTTTCTGGCTTCTTTTCAATCACTTCTCTGTTAAACAAATAAATAACAGATTAACATGAGAGGCTAAGCTTCCTTTAGCATCAAACTGTTTTTAGCTGACAAAGCTGCCGCAACACTGAGAAAACTCAAATCTTCAAAAGTTTAGTGTGTGTCAGGCAGCTGAGACATCCCAGAAAAGCACGAGATGGAAAGTAAACCCGTACTTTCAAGTCTTTCTACAAAGAAAACACCAAGGATGAGCCATTTCACCAAGAGTTATCCTGGTCATCCAGGGAACAAAGAATGACAGAGCATAAAAACAAAAAGGAACATCTCCAAATTAATTCGATGAGGCTAGCATAACCTTAAAAACAAAACCTAAAAAAAGAAAGTATGGGCAAAGTGTGGACCAATCTCATTTGTGAATATACGTGCAAAAATTCTAAAATATATATATACACGTGTGTGTGTGTGTGTGTGTGTGTATACAAATTGTAGCAATGTATAAAAGCTGGGTTTATTCCAGGAATGAAATAGTAATTTAATATTTAAAATCAATATAACACATTATCAGGTTAAAAGAGAAAAACATGATCATCTCAATAGATACAAAAAGGGTATTTGATACCAGTTACCTCCCAAATTAAAATTCATTTTTAAAAATATTTAAATGTAAAAAGAGGATTTGATACAATTTAACATCTAATCCAGATGAGAACTCCAACCAGGAATAGAAGGGAATACTAAAAAAACCTACAGTGAACATCTTATTAACAGTGAAATAAGGGTGGTCTGTATCATCGTGGCAATTCACTGCTGTATTGCCTGTCCTATCAAATGCAATCATGTAAGAAAAATAAATAAAAGTTATACATATTAGAAAGAATTAGGGGAAAAAATTGTCATCACAAAAAACAAATATGCACATTAAGAAGATGAACCTACACATGAATTACCAGAATTAAAAAGACTCTAATAAGGTTAACAAGTCAATGTATCAAAAAAAAAAAAGTACAAAAATTAATCGCATCATTTTCATGCATTAGAAACAAGCAGAAAAGGTAATTGTGTAAATGGTATTTTAAATCAAATTTTAAAATATAAAATGTCTAGAAATAAATCTAACAGAAGATGTGCCAGACCTTTACAGCTAAAATTATAAAACTTTACTGAAATATATTAGGAAAGACCTAAACAAATGAAGAATAGACTATACTCTTGAATTGGAAGATCCAATATAATTTTGAGATATTAATTCTTCCTAAATTGCTCTACAGATTCACTGCAATTTCAATCAAACTCATAACAGAGTCTTGGGTGTTTCGATGAAATTTGAGTCTAGAAGCTACGAAAACGAGCAGAAAGCCAGGCCTAGCACTTCCGATGCTGGGAAGGTGAGGAGCTTCTGCAGCTGTGGGAGCTGGGACACTATGGCCTTGGCCAATTCGTCCAGGCCTTTGCCAGTGGAACAAAACAGAAAGCCCCAAAACAGAACCACATGTTCACAGATACTTGCTTTATGACCACAATGGCATCTCGGAGCAGCAAGGGCAGGGCAGTCTTTTTTTTTTTTTTTTTTGAGACAGAGTCTCGCTGGTCGCCAAGGCTGGAGTGCAGTGGCGCTATCTCGGCTCACTGCAAGCTCCGCCTCCTGGGTTCATGCCATTCTCCTGCCTCAGCCTCCCGCGTAGCTGGGACTACAGGTGCCCGCCACCATGCCCGGCTAATTTTTTGTATTTTTAGTAGAGACAGGGTTTCACCGTGTTAGCCAGATGGTCTCCATCTCCTGACCTCGTGATCCGCCTGCCTCGGCCTCCCAAAGTGCTGGGATTACAGGTGTGAGCCACTGCGCCCAGCCAGGGCAGTCTTTTTAGCATGTGGTGTGGGGACAAATGAATATCCATATAGGAAAAAAAAAAATTAAACTGCACCCCTACTTCATTCTACCTAAATAAATCCATTCTTAGTGGACTATAGACCTAAATGTGAAAGCAACACCTTCAGATAAAATCCAGGAGGACTGTCTTCATGCCCACAGGTCAGAGAAGACTTTGGTAATACACAAAAAGCACAGCTACAGAGGAAACAATACATTCAATGACATAAAACTAAGTTTATTTTCATTAAAAGCTATGAACTGGGAAAAGACATTCGCAGCACTCCTGACAAAGGCTAAGTGATCGCCATCCTGTGCTGAGGGCTTGTTTTTGCCAACTGCACCACACGCATATCCACCCACTACCTTCCCCTCCTTCATCCTAATTCAAAACCTAGCAGTAAAATCAGAACTGCACCCAGTTAAAGAGTTGTGCTAAGGAAGGTCATTTGTGTGCCCGTCAATGATAAGACTGCATAAAGAAAATGTGGCACATATACACCACGGAATACTATGCAGCCATAAAAAAGAATGAGCTCATGTCCTTTGCAGGGACATGGATGAAGCTGGAAGCCATCATTCTCAGAAAACTAACAGAGGAACAGAAAACCAAACACTGCATGTTCTCACTCATAAGTGGGAGTTGAACAATGAGAACACATGGACACAGGGAGGGGAACATCACACACCAGGGCCAGTCAGGGGGTTGGAGGGGAAGGGGAGGGAGAGCATTAGGACAAATACCTAATGCATGCTGGGCTTAAAACCTGGATGATGGGCTGATAGGTGCAGCAAACCACTATGGCACATGTATACCTATGTAAAAAACCTGCATGTTCTGCAAATGTATCCCATAACTTAAAGTAAAATTAAAAAAAAAAAAAAAGGAAGGTCATTTGTGTTAGGGCAGCCTTCGCTAGCAATTCTAGAGAACTCCACAGGACAGCTAGCACATGGAACAGCTCTGGCTTGATGGCAGCCATAGAAGGACCAGGCCGGTGGCCATCTGCCACTGGAGCACCTTGGCCTTCCAAGAGGACATATCAACTATGAGCTTTAGGGTTTTTAAAATAATTCCTCCCAGGGAAAAAGCAATACACCTTGGACAATGATATTTAAATAAGGAAATGAAAAGGATCACTTTAAATGCATAGTTAGTGTTAGGATGTCGGAGTAACGATGTGGACTTTTTGCTTGGCCTAGCAAAGCCTTACTACTTAACACCGGCTGATGAACGGCTTGTTGAAAATTGTCAGCATAGCTTAGGGACACAATTTCACTAAAATATCAGGATTTCTATTGAGATCAGTGCTGTTATGATAGCTCTGAGGACTTGAAATACACTAGGTTGTGCCTGACTTTTCTCCCCTAGAATGTGCATGTCTCAATTTGACATCTTTTACTACAGGAAAAAAGCTACTGCTTACACAAAACAGCGCCGTCATGGAAAAGGTACCTACAGAGCTAAAGGAAAATACACAAGAATCAACACAGCATTTGGGGCCCATCTAGATTCTTCCACTGTTGGCATGATTAGCAGCAGCAAACAGTTCATCTGGTCTTCAAATTCAGGCAGAATCGCGTCAATGACATTCATAAAGACCAAGTTTATGATATTTACAATCAGCCTTCAGCAGGGACCAATGTCCTATGGTTGACCACAATAGCTTTTGCTTTGAGAGGTGTCTAGTAAATTGCCCTGGGCCTCCAACTACAGGGACGTCCAGTGTTTTCTTCCTGCAACTCCAAGGGGCCAGAGTTAGTCTGGCTTAGCTACCTTGATATGGCCCCATAGGTGAAGGGAGGAAGGTAATCAGAAACTGGCCAGTGGTCTGTTAGAGGACCCGTAAAATGAACAGTTCCCAGAAATCTAAGACAGAAAATGACAAGTATGATGGGTGTCAAAGGCCAGGTGAATGATGGTGGTTCGTAGACAGGCCACTTAAGGATCCCTAAGGAGATGAGATAGAGGCTCATTGTCCAACGGACATTAAGATTCAGCCAGGCCACTCAAGAAGAGATGGAGCAGGAGAGTGACCCAAAAAGACGGAACAGCATGTGCAAAGGCTCCAAGCAGAGACAATTGTCTGGGAGACACAGACTGAGATGTAGAGACGAGAGAAACACGCCTGGAGAGGAGGGGAGGCGCAGGCCATGAGGAGCCACCAAGCGCCAAGCTCCCGAGTCTGGACTTGGCCTGAAAGCCATGAGGAGCCAATGCAGGTGTAGACCTGTGTTTGGAATGATTTTTCTGGTGCCTGCTATGGAGCATGGATATTGGCTGCAGAAGACCAGTGAGGAGGCTATTCTTACAAAAATTGCAGTTAGGAAGAGAGAGGGTCTGAACAGGCCCACAGATGTAGGTGTAGGGAGCAGGCCTGGTACCTGTGCAGGGCAGAGAAGAGGCTGCTGGGACTCAGCAGCAGGGGCCCCTGGGGCAGCACCGTGCCCCTCTCGTTGACCCAGTGCAGGTAGCCCCGCGTCATGTCCGCCATCCCGATGGCACGGGCAGAACAGTAGAGAAATTTATATCCATTCCTGAAAGACATAAAACATTCACATTTCATGGCATCAGAAAATGGAACCTTTCTGCATTCATAAATCCTGATCCATATCTGTTCTGTGGAGAATGGCACTGTTTCAAGTTCCCCCACATACAAAAGTCCACATTCTACAAAATCTTGCTTGCAATTGAGAAATAGGCTTAAATACATTTCACTGTAATTCACTAAGTGCTTTTGCATTCCCCACTTTGTTTAATCCTCAGGAGAACATGGCTGGATGAGTATTTTCCCCTGGTTTTACTGCTATGGAAACTGAGGTTCAGATGGATGAAACTGGTTCACCTGCCTGCGCTTGAGCCCCTTGTACTCCCCCTGGTCCCAGCTCTTGGCTAGAGCCCCCGCGACAAGACCACAGCCACCTGCCAATTCACACACTTTGCTCCAGCATTTGCTTCATTCGCCCCTACACACACCCCATCAAATTCCTCCTCTCTTTTGGGTAATTCACATCAGCACATAAATATTCTGCAATCTCTCATTTCATCCTTAAAACAAGCCAAGCCAAAACAACCACACACACACACATGCACACACACCAAAACGTCCTTAGTCTCTCTCTGGCTAAGATACCATTTCTCTGTTCCCTTTTGTAGCAAAATTCTTCCAAAAAGCTGACTACAAGCATTGAGTCCTCTTCTTCACTTTCCTTCCTCTCCTCACACTCCCAGCAGACTCTTGTTCTCTTGTTCCCTTCCTTGCTGTCCCTGCACAGGTCACCCTGATGCCCATCTTGCCAAACCCAGGTATCAACTCTCAATTCTTGTAGGAATGGACTCCCCAGTAGCATCTGCCTCGGGGGCTCATTCCTTCTCCCAGAGCACCTGAGTCACTCAGCTCCCAGGACTCCACAGTGTCCGGGTGTTCTCCTCCTCAGCGGCCACCGCTTCCCAGACAGAGCAGCTCGCCTGCTCCCATCAGCTCTGCCAGCCTCAAAACACACAAGCGCCCAGGGTCTCAGGCCTCATTTCTCCACACCCCCCACACTCCCTAGAGGACCTGGGAACCTCACCCACTTCCACAGCTCCAAATGCCATATCTAGACTGAAAAAACAACTAGTCTATGAACACAACTTTATTGCGTTAGCAGGTCCATTTCACTTTTTTTTTTGTTTATTTGTTTTCGAGACAGAGTCTTGCTCTGTCCCCCAGGATGGAGCGCAGTGGCGTGATCTTGGCTCACTGCAACCTCCGCCTCCCAGGTTCAAGCAATTCTCCTGCCTCAGCCTCCCAAGTAGCTGGGATTACAGACATGCACCACCACGCCCGGCTAATTTTTGTATTTTTTATAGAGACAGAGTTTCACCATGTTGGCCAGGCTGGTCCTGAACTCCTGACCTCAGGTGATCCACCCGCCTCGGCCTCCCAAAATGCTGGGATTACAGGCATGAGCCACCACGCCCGGCCCCATTTCACTATTTTTAACTATCAAAAATTTAGTGTCTAGAATGAAATGTGCTCTAAGTATAAAATATATACCAAGTTTCAAAGTCTATTATAAAAAAAAGAAAGTATGTGCCGCCCTGTCTGGAAAGTGAGGAGCACCTCTGCCTGGCCGCTGTGCAACCTTCCAAGTGTGAAGTGACAGCCCTGTGTGTGACCTTTTCTGTCTTCCCCAAGTTTGCATTTTCGACATTAAAGTTTACTTTTTAATTAAAAAAAAAGAAGGTATGATACATTTCATTAATCGTTTTCATATTGATTACATGTCTAAGTGATATCATTTTGAATATGTTGGATTAAGTAAAACATATTATTCAAAAATTTTAAACACTATCTATACACTGATATCTCGCAAATGCATGGACCCCATCCAGACCCCTCTCCCAAGCTGCAGGCTACTATGAACTCCACATTACACCCACTGTGCAGCACGTGCTCACCGTGGACCCCACAGTACTCATCGCACTCCAAAATGGGTACCTCCAAAACCACACACACCACAGCGGCTCCTCCCCAACTCACCCCGAGACTCCTCGGGGGCCCCTGTTGCAAGTGGCACTGCAAGTAGCAAGTGGCACTCTCCTAACCCAGGTGTGACGTCAAACCCTCAGGGACCCCGTTGGTGTCTACCTACCCCCAGCCCCCATGCCACACAATCAGCAGGTCCCCTCTGCTCCACCCTCGGCACCACCCAGTGCTCCCACCACGTCCACACCGCATGGCCTCCTGGCCTCCGTTGCTGCGACAATCTTGAATGACCTCCCTGCTGCTATCCCGACTCCACGTGGTGCTCTAAGAAAATGTAAAGCGTAGCCCACTCACACTCAGAGCCCTCCTGAGGCTGCACCTCTCACAGACGTCGTCCAAACCCTTCACTGTGGCCTGTAAGACCAACAAGACCTGGCCCCCACCTTTCTCTCCAACCCCAACCCCATCTGCGATGACTGTCCAACTCCTCACTCCTGGCAAACCACACAGGTGTTCCCATCCTTCCTCCAACTCGCCACGCTCATCTGCGCTGGCACTTGCCCATGCCGTTCCTCCTGCCTAGAGCACCTTTCCCCCAGTCTGCAGGGACTGCTTGTACCCTCACCTCATCTAGGTCTCTGCTGGATCTCACCTCTCCAGAAGGCCCTTCCCTTGACCTCCCCCATGCGATGAAACACACACCCCCTCACTCCTCACCCAGGCACTGGCCCTTGCTCTGCCTTCCCTCTCCTCCTAGCACTGATCACTAATATGACGTTATAGTCCTTCATTCGACTGTATCTCTCATTCATCCATAAACTCCATGAGGACAGGGACTTTGTCCCATTCTTTGCTACAACCCCAGTGCCAAAAACAGTGCTTGGCATGTAGCAGACACTTAGCGAATATTTGCTGAATGAGTGAATAAACTACCCGCTTCCTATCCAACATACTGTTCTACCACGAATATTTTATAATGGCCAATGGACTTGTTTCGAAAATTGCTCAATCACATGTTCTTTAAAACTAAGAAATGAGAAAGTTTTAAGACAAAAAGAATCTAGAAATGTCAGCTTGTCTGGAATACAGGGATGCATCTGAAAATCAAACAAAATTAAAAATTTCTTTTTTTTTTCTTTTTTTTTTTTTGAGACGGAGTCTCGCTGTGTCACCAGGCTGGAGTGCAGTGACACAATCTCAGCTCACTGCTACCTCCGCCTCCCGGGTTCAAGCGATTCTCCTGCCTCAGCCTCCTGAGTAGCTGGGACTACAGGCATGCACTACCACGCCCGGCTAATTTTTGTATTTTTAGTAGAGACGGGGTTTCATCATGTCGGCCAGGATGGTCTCGATCTCTTGACCTCATGATCCACCTGCCTTGGCCTCCCAAAGTGCTGGGATTACAGGCCTGAGCCTCTGCGCCCAGCCAATCTTTTTAATTTCTAAATATCTTTGTATTTTAGCCATCTAATTCATACAATCTTTAAAAAGAAATCACTATTTCCATGTATAGCTCTTCACATCAAAGTCCTAAAAGCTGCCACCTGCAGAGATCTAAGATACTAATCTCACTCAGAACTGGATTGTCAAATATATTTCACAGTTGGGCCATGCCACTGAGTTACTGTCAGCATGCCAGCCTTCTTGCCTGACTAAACTTAGCTGGAAAGCCAGCTCAAGAGTGACCTAATGGGGAAAATGTTTGCTGGTGGAAGAGCCTTCCCTCCTGCCTTCAACAAAAGCTGTCTGCAATGCCAACAAGTGCCCCACCAAATGCTCAGGCAGCACTAAGTCTCCATGGTGCCCCTCACAGGGAAGACCCCTCACTCAGAAGGACAACCGGTGGCAGGACATGCCACACAGGCCAGCCCAGCCCAAGTCCCTGCTCAACCCGCAGGCTCCTTCCACGGTCCCTTCAGTGCACACTCACTCACTGAGTACTCCTATGCCAGGCTGCACACGGGGCTTGGGGTACGCACAGGGCATGGCACAGCCCTGCCCCACAGGAGCAGAGGGTGCTTGGGGAAAACCAACAATACCCAGAAGGACAGGTGGGACCCAGGAATAGGAGGTGCCAGTGGATAAAGGTGCGATACACACATCACCCCTGTTCCTCTAGCATTCTCAGCAACTGGAACAGGGCTCTGGAGAAACACCAGAATGGGAAGAAGGAAAAAAAAAAGAGGGATCCATGCCCAGGCTTGGTACAAGTTTTCTCCTCTGCCTAATCTCTGCATCCCTCTTCAGACACTGACTCGGGGAGATTTAAATAGTTTGGAAAGATTACCTTCGGGAGCATTTTGCAAGCTTCTAGACTGCAGTTTCTCAACACTGACATCTGAGATTGGAGGAGTGTCTGTTGGGGACTGAGGCCCCCACGATGCCACCTCATCGGATATGCAGCACCATCCCGGGTCCACCCACTAAGAGTCAACAGCATGCCCCTTTATGTCCATCAAAAGCATCTCCGGACACTGCCATATGTCCGTCAGTTGAGAGCCACTGCTATAGAGAAAAAGGACTCTGTGGCCCCATCTGCCATCCTAAGGGGAGAGAGGGTCACAAGCCACCTTGAGAAAGGAAGGCTCAGCACCACTCAGGCTTGGTGAGTTGCCTCCCAGGCGCTCTGCAACCTGGCTCCTGCCTACTTTCCTGCTTCATCTTTTACCCACCCCACCGTCTGCACCGCAGTCTCCCTTTCAGTGAGCCCACCCAGTACCTGCTCATCTCCCAGCCTCCCCTCTCGCTCCTACTTCCACCTGTGGTGAGCTTTCCTCTCCTTTGAAACCCTGCTCCTCCATGGAGACTCAGCTGAGTGCCACCTTCTCACAGGGGCCTCCTCTGACACCTCTGGTCAATCAAAATTAACTTCCTGACGTATGTCCAACAAAAACCAACATCTTTCACACTCGACCTGCCCCTCACTGCCTTATTACAGGGAGCCCTAAGTGTCTCCTCCCACAAGACCACAAGCTTCTTGAAGGGAGAGACTGCTCAGCACCCCCGACGGCACCTAGGACAGCTCCTGGTGCAACCAGAGTCTAGGGGCTCCCTCTGAGTTTGGGCTGAGGTTTGGCTTGGAAAAACAAAACACACCCTTGTGCAATCCACACAACCAGGAGCAGAGCATTCCTGGGTTAGCAGTGACCTCAGGGGTCATCTAGCCTAATCTCATTTTATAGAAGAGGAAAACAAAGCTCAGAGTGGGGAAGGTACTCGGTCCCAGGGCCCAGGGTGAGCTAATGGCTGCCGCTTCTGGGATCCCGGCCCGACTCCTGAGCAGACCTTCCATCCTATCTCTTATCATCTCGCATCATCCTATCTCTTACTGGCAGAGGGCAATGACTGCAATAAACAAAGAAGTGCTGACATGAAAGAAATAACTGCTGCGGGCAGGAGAGGAAAAAAGATCTAGGCCGGGCGCAGTGGCTCACGCCTGTAATCCCCACACTTTGGGAGGCTGAGGTGGATGGATCACCTGAGGTCAGGAGTTCGAAACCAGCCTGGCCAACAGGGTGAAACCCCGTCTCTACTAAAAATACAAAATTACCCGGGCGTGGTGGCACATGCCTGTAATCCCAGCTGCTTGGGAGGCTGAGGCAGGAGAATCGCTTGAACCTGGGAGGCGGAGGTTGCAGTGAGCCAAGATCATGCCATTGCACTCCAGCCTGGACAACAAGAGCAAAACTCCATCTCCAAAAAAAAAAAGACCCTAACAAGTCTGCTACAGATGCCTCTCATTTTCAGTCCACTGGCTTGGGACACTGCACACCTAGGCCCCAGCGGAGCTAACGAACCTGGGGAAACACGGTAAGTGTTCTTTTTTCTAAGTCACAAAGACACTGGCTTCTGGTTACATGAATATAAAAGCATGTATGAAATAAGGTCAAAAATTCAAAAAAATTATTGCCCAAATTTAGGCCTCAAAGGACCCATTAGCTGAATGATCTAGATCTTTCAGGCAACAGTCCTTCTTGACTTTCCTTCTAGTTTTGAATGCACCTGAATCTGAAAGGGGTTCCTGTATCTTCCATTTGCATTTGTTCTGTTTCATCAATACTCAAGCCAGCTTTATACCCTCTCTATGAACAAGGTGACAATTAGCCTTATGGATCATTCCTCATGGGCTGACTAGATCCAAACAAGTCATTAAATTCAGCAGAAAACAAAATTGTCCTTATTCACTGTTGTTTCAGGCAAGTGGCTAACTGCAAGATTGGCTTTTTCTCTCTCTCTCGCTCTCTCTTTTTTTTTTTTTTTTTGAGATGGTGTCTCACTCTGTCACCCAGGCTGGAGTGCAATGGTGCGATCTCGGCTCACTGCAACCTCTGCCTCTAGGGTTCAAGCAATTCTGCCTCAGCCTCCCGAGCAGCTGGGATTACAGGCACCCACCACCATCCCTGGCTAATTTTTGTATTTTTAGTAGAGATGGGGTTTCAGCATGTTGGCCAGGCTGGTCTCAAACTCCTGACCTCAAGTGATCCACCTGCCTCGGACTCCCAAAGTGCTCGGACTATTCGTGTTAGTCACTGTGCCCAGCTGAAGACTGGCTTTTTCATTAGACAAATACTACAGTGCATAAAATGTAAGTCATACCCAAATTTAAGGGAAGCAAAATCAGGAAAAAGTCCACAAACCCTCATGTAAACGGCATCTTTTCCCTGGTACCCTAGCATGAGAATCATTTCGCTGTTTCTCTAGAAATCACAATACAGATTCAAAAGTATGATGGGAGTCACTAGAACAGTGGGTCACAAGCCTTGGTCAATTCTTAGCCTGACAGGTCTCCCAGTGGTGGCTGCTAAGGCCCTCGTGTGAGGAGGCTTGAGAGAGCCTGCTAGGATGGGAATTACTTTCATCAGTGGTTGGCTCTGGAGGCTGCCATCGTGTCCAGACTGTCCTCCATGATGGGGACCGAGGCCAACAAGCCAGGCCCAAACCCTCCGATATCCACATAGAGTCCAGCAAGTCCGGGGACAGGGAAGAGGCCAGAGCTGACTAGGGTCACAGATTGTGGCCTGAGGACTGTGGCATTTGAGCCAGGCATTAAAGGCTATAAAAATATTGAGAAGCAAAAATCAAAGGGGAAGTCATGTCAAGCTGAGGCCACCACATGAGCAAAGGCAGGAAGAAGGGAATGGAGTGCAGAGGAGGAACAGAGTCGCTGGATTAGAGCAGGAAGGGCTGAGAAACAGCAGCTGAAAATAAGGGCTTGGCAGAAGACTGGGACCTGAAAGTGCCAGGTTTCAAATGCCACACCAAGGAGCTGGCACCTCCTCCTACAATGCTGAGCAGGGAGCCCTGAAGGTTGTAGAAAGCTGCCCTGAAGATGGGTTTTCAGAAGCCCTGGCCATCCTGCAAATCACACAGGCCTGACTGGGTGCCGCGGACAACACACACATCCAACTCAATGAGCAGGCAACGGTTTGGGTCTCCACGTCACATCATGCTCCGGGCAGTATCTGCGGGTCCAGACAAACAGGTTTCACTCATTCTAAACCAACCAATCAAAGAAAAGAATGGTCAGGGGTTCTTCAGTAAGCCACACAGCTTTATTTTTCAAGAAGATCTCTCTTCTGAGAAAACCAAGAGACAAATCAAGACCAAAAAAAAAAAAAAAAAAATTAAAAAGCAACAGGGCTTGGTTAATGTTACAGTAAGGACAGAAATAGATTTATGTTCCAAAAACCAAATGAATCAGCTGTGCACTACTCAACGTCCTGACCCATGAGGGTTTCTTTCCTTCAACTAAAAATAGATGCAATTTTCAGTGTCACACAAGTCAAGGCACCTCATGAGTAGATTAATCCTTCTAAATGAAAGGTCAGCCCGTGGTGAGGCTGCGGGGAGGCGACGCTGCACATACGCCGCCTACAGCAGCACAGACTGGGATAACCTTTCTAGAGGGCAATTCAGCAATATTGATCAAAGCTTTAAATGTGCTCATCCTTTGACCCAGCAATTCTACTCCTGGGAATCTACTTTACAGCGGGACTTCCCTAAGTGTGTGTGCCTTCTTTATTTATTTATACATGCATTATATATCATAAGCATTGTCTGTGAACGCTTACTGCATCACTGTTGGCAATAGGGGAAAAAGTGGCAACTACCTACACGTTCATCAATAGAAGGCGAGTTAAAGAAAGTATGGTGTATCTAGACGACAGGATTCTGCCCAGTAGCAAAAAGAGTAAGGTAAATATTACATAAAATGAAACAAAAAAGATATGATGAATAATTAAATAATGTGAGTGTATGTGTGTGGGGATGTAAATAAGTTTTTGAAATTCAGCAAGATAGAACCAAACTGTTCATAGTAGTTCTACTTTTAAGGAAGGGAATAGCTTGCAGCAAGGGCAGGCAGGAGGGTGATACAACCTCTGCGCTTTACTGTTTCCATAATCTCAGCCTCTTTTATTAGTATTTTTATGTCTTAAGAAGTATGCATAACTTTTGTATTAATAATTTTTTAAAGACGAAATCTAGAAAAGTAAAGTCAAACCAATGAGCTTGGGCATCTAAGATGACATCTGAAGCTTTATTAATGTACATACTTATTTTTTTAGAGAGATGGGGGGGAAATCTCACTATGTTGCCCAGGCTGGATTCGAACTCCTGGGTTCAAGCAATCCTCCTGCCTCAGCCTCCCAAATAGCTGGGACTATCGACATGTGCCCAACAAAATCTGAAGCTTTTAATCCCACCAGGATTAAGGTTCTCTCTCCAAGCCGCCATTTTTCTACTGGATCATAAAGTCCCAGGTCAGAGACTTACCTAGTTCATAGCAATCCCAGACACCTGCCCTAGGATGAGGCACTAACAGGCACTCAAGGAATGCTGGATGGATGAACGGATGCAGGGCAGGGAAATACAGTTCATTCATCTGTGTTCACAGAGTTCTAGAAACAGCTCTGGATGGTGGCCCATTCCCTACCATCACCATTGTGGGCTAGAGATGAGCAAACAAGGTTGGGAACCATGGGCCTGAGACTTCCGTCTTGACACTATCTTGACACTCACTAAGTGTGAATGTAACTTGCTCACCCACCTCACCCAAGGAGAGACCGCACTGTCCTGATTCAGGCAGAGGCACCTTCCAGCTCTAACTGGCTGGAGAACAGAATGCTGTGGAGGGGGAGATTTCACTCGCATGGGAGACTCTAGGCCACAAAAGGCTGGAGGAGGCATGACTGAGCGGGAGAGAGGCTTGGGCCTGGCAAGCTAGAATGGGGGTGTTTCGGAAGGGGCGGGGCATGGAGAATCCCTGCAGGGCTCTGAACCTTGGAGGCAGACGAGAGCAATGAGAATTTGGATAAATCACTTTAGTTCTCCTAGTTAATTTCACTCATCTAAATACAGAAATGATATTATGTGCTTTTCAGAATCTCTGTAAGATTTAAGTGAAGTAACCCATGTACCCAGCACAGGAGAGCAGTCGGAGAACCCCTCTCCCATCTGATGTCTGGGGCTGAGGGTCCCACGGTGGGCACTGTTCTGTTTTGGGCCACTTGCTGGAGCACTCCACAGACCAGGTGGACATGATGTGCCCTGCTGGTTGGCTCGCAGGGTCTGCAACGCCGCCAAAACTTGCCTGGAGTCTGCAACTTTTTAGTCTACAGAAAATCACTTGGCATATATAACATATAAGCTCCTATTTCTTCAACTCGCTACCTCTGCCATCCCTCGGGATGAACTAAACGTCAGTCTCACCCCTAATGCTGCCGCCATCTGTGTTCTCCTAGTAATCAATTCCCCTATACTTCTTCGCCCCTTGTTTCTTGGTATTGAATTCAAATTTGGAGTTGCTGGGATTCACTTTCACTCTGGACTCCACTGCTACCCCTGACCCCCACTGCCCCTCCCTGGTTGAGGTGCAGCCCTCTCTGCAAGTCACCCCGTGCTGGGACAGGAAAGATTCCATATGCAGAGTGCGGTGCACACACCAGCGTTCACAGGAGGCGGGAAACAGGAACTCTGTACTCACTGGCTCACTTTATGGTACAGCTTAGCGATGCCCTGATGGGTCCAATCCTTCCCAAGGGTGGGCAAAATGTGGCCAAGAGTATCTGATCTAAATGAAGAGAAAAAGAGAAAAATAAAGTAAAAATCCCTTTCAGATTCATTGCACCATTCATGCCTCATAAAAAAAAAAAAAAAAAAAAAAAACGCAAACAAGACCCACAACTTTCTTTCTGGATAGAAAGCCCAAGGCTCAAGTCATCAAAGTTGATGCTGACGGAGGGACAGGTAATCCACGGAAGGATGCCTCCAGTCTGATCATGCATCGAGGTGACCGGCTTGTTCAATCAAAGGTAAAGGCCATTCAAAAAGACGCTCTTGAGAAGCCCCCACAGAAGCAACCAAGTCGAAGAGATAGTAATACCCCAGAAGGAAACAACTAAGCCCTAAACACAATGATTGCCACCAAGGAGCTGAAACTACATAAGGAGCTCCAACTGCACCAGAATTCGAACCGTGCAAGTCCCATGAGGAGAGCAGAGGTGCCAACACCGGGCCCAGAGACCCCACGGTGAAGCAAAGAAATCTACCATGGGCCCCAAGTCAGCAGGACCTACCTAGTAATTGTCCCATCAATATCAGAAATGATGACTTTATCATCCCAGTTCCACAGATAGATGGTGCCCTCACAGCGGCACGTGCCTTGGTACTGCGTGGTGACACTGAAAACCACGTCGTTGGGGCCATTCTTCAACTTCAAGCTTTTCTGAAAAACATGAACCATTAGTATTTGTCTGCTTGAGGGAAAGGCCCTGATTGATGGGCATTTGGCTTCTGTTCTATGAGAAGCAGGATTCGGCTTTAAAAACAAGTGACTGCCCTGGGCCCTTGTATAATTCTTTCTTTCCCCACCCTTCCTTGTTCTGGTTCTTTCCGGGGCTGGACAGGCAAAATGAAACCTCAGCTCTCTCAGGCCCCCTTGTAATGCAACTTGCCTACTTGCTACAGAGTTGTTCTACTTCCCAGGATAGTGCTAATTTGATCCAGTATTTTCAGATTAGAGTCATTAGCCAGGATTCAATGACGGGGCTATACGGCATAATAAATCACAAGTTTGGAATAGGATACACTTACCACTCTATGACTAAATAGGAAGATCATCATTCAGGGAGACAAATTTAAGCCAAGTGTGAAAATACATTTCCCTAAATAACCATGTTTTTAAATTATTATTATACTGACACGAATTGGAAAAAGAAAAGTCTCGGTTATCAGTCATGCCTCATATCCAGAAAAATATAGTCTAGACCCAAAGAAATCACACCAAATTCAAAATACAAAGTGACTTTTGAGCAGTTTTGAGTCTCTGTGCCAGGACTCCTGGTGCACACCGGCTGGCCATTCAGACCCCCAGGCTGCCTGACTGCAGGTGTCCCCAGTGTCGCCAGTGGGAGCAGTGAGTCACACAGAGACCCCCAGGCTGCA
This sequence comes from Pan troglodytes, assembly GCF_028858775.2. NCBI lineage: Eukaryota > Metazoa > Chordata > Mammalia > Primates > Hominidae > Pan > Pan troglodytes. Next base: position 111,071,048 of record NC_072410.2, read on the forward strand.
GGGTCCCACACATGGCCTGAGTGGGTGTCTGGGCCTGTTCCTTATCTTTTCCTAGTAAACACCCTCACACTTGAGCCAGGCTCCCCACTAACTCTTAGGAGAAATGCACAAGACTTGATTCACAAAAAAGCAAGGACAGGTGCTCACTGGCCATGACCAACGGGATCCAAGAAAGGGCTTTTAATTAAAACTGGTCTCACACACAGAAAAATAAAAGGACACTATGACCAGGTGATGCCCCTGGTTACCTGAAATTCTCTAAATTCTATCACAACTGCTTGATTTCCACCAACTTAAGAGATGCATTTGAGTTAACAAACATCTCTCTCTTGAAGCAAAAACACCCTTGAGTGATTTTCAAGTCTATCTGTGATTGACACCTTAGGACAAATTAGCTCCGCCAGGCTGCCTTCCTCCTAACTCTAGTAAACTAGATCCTCCAGGGCCAGGCCAGCAAAAGGAGAAGACAAAAGGGAAGGTCATACTGGGGACCCAGCCTGGATAGTGCTGGAGATGGGGTGGAAACAGCGGGTACCCAGGTGAGGGATTGCAGGCCCCCTGGGATGAAAGGTGACAAGTAACGGGCACATCCCAACCATTACACAGCCTTAGGAGTCTGCAGAAACCTCATGTGCTCACAACACAGCCGCAGCAAGCATGGGAGACTCACAAGCTGCTCGGAAGTCAGCCGGAGAGTCTTCTTGTAGCTGACATTAGGCAGAAGAGGGAGGTGGCCTGCGTTTGATGGCTTGGCAGCTGCGCGCTCCTCATCACTGGAGGATGATTCATGCTTTACCCTGGAACACACAGTGATGTCATCACCAATTAGAAAATGCATCTGGGTAGCCATGAAAAATGCATTAGCCTTTAATCAATGACTAAGTCATTCCAGTCTCTCCTGAGTCCCGTCTCTCGGGTGGTCATTTACCATAAGACGTTAAATTTATCAATGAACTCTCACTACATCCCCATTCATGCATCTCTTGCATTACACGTGTGGGGGCTGCCTCTCCTCATTCACTTGCCTATTGATGAGCTACCACCACTATTTTAAGCCAACAGGTTCCTATTCATGACAAGCAGGGTTAAACTCCCTCTTGGCCTAGGAAGATGCTGTCTTCTCTGTCTCTCTTCTCTTCCTATCTGAGACTGCATGCCAAGCGCTAGGAGTCCAAGTTTCTACAAGTCCACACTCATCCATCAGTTCCCTATATAAAGCTCGCCAAATATACAACTCCAAGCAATTAGGGCCTTTCTAGGACTTACGGACAGGTGCCAGTGAAAGCAAGAAAGACTCACCAATTCTTCTCTCAGGATCCCCCAGAGGGTCATCCCATGAGCAAAGAATACGCCTTACTTCCCTGCTCAGAATATACAGGTCAGTGCCCCTAACTCTTCTAGACTTTTTTGTTTAGTGGGGAGCTGGGAGGTGCAGGGTGGGAATCAGGCTCGTTTTCTTTAAATAGCTCACATAATGCATATCTGTAATTAGCTATTCACTCAATGAAAATCCTGCTATGACATAATCCCCAAACCAGTAGTATCAGCTCTGCCTCCCAGGACCACTATCTTTGAAAATGCCTCAATGCTATATGAATCACTTAGTAAATGCCTTAGACTAAATGGAAAAGGCTGAGTGGCCCCCAAAGCAGCACATCCCAAGCCCTCCGGTACTTTGCCTTCCTACAAAGCCTCTGGCTCAGCACCTTCCTCTAGGCAAGGTTAGAGTATACACAGAGCTCCAGCTTATTTTTTTTTTTTTACTGTCTTTCGTATTTTTTATTTTTCTATTGACATATTAATTATACATATTTATGGGGTGCATGTAATATTCTGATAAACGCATATATTTGCATTTATCAAAATATCATGCATACCATGATCAAATCAGGGTAATTAGCATATCCATCACCCCAAACAGTTATCATTTCTTTGTGTTGGGAACATTCCAAATCTTCTCTTCTAACTATTTTGAAATTTATAATAAATTGCTGTTAATTATAATCATTCTACTGTGCTATCAAACGCTAGAACTTATTCCTTTCATCTAACTGTATGTTTGTACCCATTAACCAACCTCTCTTCATCCTCCTCTCCCCTCTCCCCTTCCCAGCTCTGGTAACCACCATTCTACCCTCTACCTCCATGAAATCAATATTTTTAGCTCCCACATATGAGTAAGAACACGTGATATTTGTCTTTCTGTGCCTGGCTTATTTCACTTAACATAATGACCTCCTATTCCACCCACGTTGCCACAAATGACAGGATTCATTCTTTTTTGTCTGAATAGTACTCCATTGTGTATATATCACATTTTCTTCATTCATTTATCCATTGATGGACACTTAGGTTGGTTCCATATTTCAACTCCCGTGAATAGTGCTGTGATAAACATGGAGATGCAGGTATCCCTTTGACATCCTGATTTCCCTTCCTTTGGATAAATAAGCAGTAGTGGGATTGCTGGATTGTAGGCTAGTTCTATTTTTAGTTTTCTAAGAAATCTCCATACTGTTTTCCATAATAGCTGTACTAATTCACATTCCCACCAACAGTGTTTAAGAGTTCCCTTCTATCCACATCCTTGTGAGCATTCGTTATTTTTTGTCTTTTTGATAATAGCCATGCTAACTGGGGTGAGATGCTATCTCACTGTGGTTTTGATTTGCACTTTCCTGATTAGTGATGTTGAGCAAATGGGACTATATCACACTCAACAGCTACTTCCCAGCAAAGGAAACAATCAACAGATCGAAGAGACAACCCGTTAAATGGAAGAAGATATGTGCAAACTCCTCATTCAAAAAGGGGCTGATACCCAGTATATATACAAGGAACTCAAACAACTCAACAGCAGAGAAACCAATCATCCCATTTAAAAGTGGGGAAAGGATCTGAATTTCATAAGAGAAGAAGTACCAGGGTTGTCTTATCTTTTTATCTCAATAAACTCTCTCCTCTCAGTGCTAACTTCCTCTCGTCTTACTGCCTCCTGTTTCCCCCGCCCTTGCCTCCCTTAAGATCTCCTATGCAACCTACAGCTTTCTGACCCCATAAGTGTTCATTTAAGAAGTGATCCCCAGCCTCACCAACATGGCAAAACCTGTCTCTACAAAAAATTTAAAAATTAGCCAGGCGTGGTGGTTCGTGCCTATAGTCCCAGCTACTTGGGAGGCTGAGGCAAAAGAATCACTTGAACCCAGGAGGCGAAGGTAGCAGTGAGCCAAGAATGCGCCATTGCACTCCAGCCTGGGTGACAGAGTAAGACCCTGTCTCAAAAAAGAAAAAAAAGAGATCCCTACAACCCAATACTGCCCAATACTGGGGAGACATGAAGGAGGATAGTGTCCCACAGCACCTCCACTTCTGTGTTGTTTCTACCACACTTATGTGGAGACCCAGCTCCTTCCAGTCCTAGAATGAGCAGCCCCTCCCTAAGCACCTGCTCCCTGGGCCCCAGGAAAGGGAGGTCGGTGGGCTTTGGGATGGTGGCCCAGAGTTCATTCAACCAACACTCAAGCATACCATGCCAGGCATCGATGGCACAGCAAACAACCTATTCCCACTCACGCAGGGCTTGTGTCTAAATCACAACACAGAGACCTGGGCTGAAGACAAAGATTTAGAGATCACTGGGACAGAGCCCTGGAGGAATACGCCATGGGAACAGGAGGCTGAGTTGAAGGAAAACAGAGCATCGGCTAGAACTGTGGTTGGTCTGTGGCAGAGCTAAGCTACACGTGGATGGAACAATGCCATGACATTGGGGGCTGATCCTGATTCTAGGTAGAGTGGAGATGGCACAGCAGTTAGACTCGGAAAAACACAGGTTTCCAGCCCATGGTAACTTCGGGCTACATTACCTTGGAGAAATCATTTCTTTATCTTTCAGCCTTGATTTCTTTATCTTAAAATGCAGAGGAACAACTGAATCACATCCACCCAAAACTTCAGGATGGAGGCAGGTAACAGGCTAGAGAGACCTGGACTGGGAGACCCAGACATAAGCCCCAGCAAAGGCCTCATCCTAGGAAATTCCTCCCTGGGCCTCAGTGGGCTCATCTGTAAAATGACCTGATCCAACCAAAGTCCCTTCCAGTTCTAACACCTAAGGATCCTATGAACCATGCTGGTTCCTCTGAACCAACAATCTGGAGGTTTTCAGATGGGGTAAATGTGGTCCTGGAGCTGGTACAGCCTGGCAAATGCTGCTGGGAACGGGGAGGGGAGGGTGGTGCAGATTTCCTTGTCAAGCAGAAGAAGAACGAGGCTACAGGCCCCTCATTGAATGGGAAAATGTTTATGTTCCAACCAAACAGTTTGGAGTGAAATGAGATCCAAATGTGAAGCAAAGCTCTTGGTGACAACAGATTGATGTGTACCTCTGCCGGCGGGATGAGGAGGCAAGGCGGAATAGCTGTGATTTCCATCTGCTGCTTTAAAAAAAAAAATCCACTAAATTTGTGCAGCATGCCATGTTTGAAGGAACACAGAAAGGAAAACACAGATACAAAGACTAAAATGCGAGATGCGCAGTTGGCTGTTGGTGGTTTCGGCTTAGGGCAAGTACACGGTCATTTGCGGCTGCCACGTCTCAGATTGCGCCACCCTGCACAGAATAAAATGCCTCCTTTTCGGAGGCCCCCACCCCACCCCTTACAATGGCTCATTAAATGTTGCTTGCTTTACAGTATCTGCAAGAAGCAACAAAACAAAACAAAAGGGCTCATGTCATTTGAAAATGTGTGCACAGAAGAGTAGCTGTGAACAACATCTAAGTTAGCACTTGTCAGTGTACGTTTTTCAAATGGTATTTTAATTATTTGTATGGTGACAAGCTGTTTGCTCAATTATGGGACTTCGGGGACTATTCTGTCAATCACGTCTGTCAATTAGGAAAACATTCTGACACCTTTTTTTTTTTTTAGTCAACTGCATGACTCTAATAAGGAGACTCAAAGTCTGAGATGCCAGTATAAATTAAAAGGTTTACATTTTTCAAGAGAACTTTATATTCTTTTCAAAATCTGAGTTCTTTTTCACAAGAGTCAATTCTTAATTTTTCAGGTTTGATAAGGAACCATACTGTGACTAACTCAGAATGGCGAATGGTCCAGCTGTTTCTATTTGATGGGAAAAAGCATTTTTTGCCCCATTTGAATATGATTGTATCGGACAGTGAGAAAATCCGTGACACCCCAAGTAAACTGCAAGAGCTGAGGTTCCAACGTGGGAAGAGCTGCAGAAGTATCTCGCTGCTCTCCACACTCTCCTGGGGTCCTGCCTGCTATGTCTAGAAGGAGTAAGAGTAAGAGCAGTGCTGGCACCAGCAATGCCACTGTGCCCACTGTGTACGGGCCCCTCCCAGTTGCTGTCCTCTTCCCTCCCTTGTAAACCTAACTCTCTGACCCTCAGGCCCATCTTCCCCTAGGTCTAAGACTGGCTGTATTAGTCCGTTCTCACAGTGCTATGAAGAAATACTCAAGACTGGGTAATTTATAAAGGAAAGAGGTATTAATTGACTCACAGTTCCACATGGCTGGGGAGGCCTCAGGAAACTTACAATCATGGCTGAAGGCAAAGGAAAAGCAGGCGCCTTCTTCACAGGGCAGCAGGACGGAGTGAGTGCAAGCCGGAGAAATGCCAGATGTTTGTAAAACCATCAGATCTCGTGAGAACTCACTATCACGAGAACAGCGGCATGGGGGAAAAGGCCCCATGATGCAATTCCCTCCACCTGGTCCCACCCTTGACACCTGGGGATTATGGGGATTACAGTTCAAAGTGACATTTGGGTGGGGACACAGAGCCAAAGCATATCATTCTGCCCCTGGACCCTCCCAAATCTCATGTCTTTTCACATTTCAAAATCAAACATGCCTTCCCAACAGTCCCCCAAAGTCTTAACTCATTTCAGCATTAACTCAAAATCCACAGTCCAAAGTCTCATCTGAGACAGGTCCCCTCTGCCTATGAGCCAGTAAAATCAAAAGCAAGTGAGTTGCTTCCTAGATACAATTGGGGTACAGGCATTGGGTAAATACACCTGTTTCCATTGGGACAAATTGGCCAAAACGAAGGGGCTACAAGCCCCATGCAAGTGTGAAATCCAATAGGGCAGTCATTAAATTTAAAAGTTCCAAAATGATCTCCTTTGACTCCACGTCTCACATCCAGGTCACGCTAATGCAAGAGGGGGGCTCCCACAGCCTTGGGCACTGCCAGAGGGCAGGATGGATTTGGCAGACATCCTGCATTCAGCCAACAGAAACTGTATGGTTTGGGATTGAACGCATGTCCTCCAGGTGACCACAGAGCCATCCTCCCCGATTGGTTTCTGCACTCTGGATCATTTTCTCATGAAGTTGCCTCGAAGACCCAGTGAGACGGGGTCTACCGCATCGGTGTTATTCTTAACCCCATTTCACAGATGGAGACGCTGAGAGGTGGATTAATTTGCCAAAGATCACACTGAAGGCTGTTGGACAAGGTCCCTGCTGTACATCCTGCTCTGTGCTACCTCTTGTGTTTAGAAATTATTGCCAAGACAGAGAGGGTTGTTAAAATGAATTCCAGGAAAGCGGGACATTTCTAGTGTAGCTATTTAAGTTGGTTTAAGTTGCTGAGAGCACGCAGTTTCGCATCTTTGTTGTGTATGCCTCTTTTGGGGTAGCGTGCCTCCCATGCAGCCTCCAGGCCAGCTCCATCCCAGCCTGTCTGGGCACCGACGGTGGCACTGGCACCTTTGCTCAGATGTGTCAGGGAGCTTCCCTAAGGTCCAATGGTTACCGAGGAGCAAAGCTGGGATTCCAAACCACACTTGCCTGACTCCAATGTCGACTGCTTCCGCTACAGCTTGTGCAGTAAACAACCACTTATTTTGAAATGTCTGCTTTCCATGCTGGCTGCTCAGAGGGTGGCACATTCTTGGCCTGGGCTCCATCCTCAACACACCTGCCTTCTCCCTTCCAAGCACACTCACAGCCAAACTCAGAATTCCCAGCTGGGAAATATCGATACCCTGGTGCCTTCTCATTCTTTCTTGTGCCTGTGAAGCACAGACCAGCAGTGGGTCAGGCGGAGGCACCTGGGACACCACCAGGGGAAACGGAAAGGTTTCAAGAGCATCCCAGGCGAGAGCGAGCCAGGCCATTCACAGTCACATTCAAACTCACCCCTACCAGGTCCCGCACACTCGTCTCCACCCCGTTCTTCTCCACAGAGAACAATAAAGAAATCAGATCGTTTCCCACCTGCCTCCCACGTGGGTTTCTGTTTGTAGCAAAGAATCCTAGATGTAAAATTGTTTAAGACACAGAGCCATGGCCGGGATTCAGAGGAATGGAAATCCACGCCCGCCTCTCCCATAAATCAACAACACATGGAGAAAACCTCAGTGGTTCAGTGACGGTTGAGCAACACTTTAGAAACGACTACTCTGTGGGGCAGTGGCCTCCAAGATACAAAAATCAGTAAGATGTGGATCTGGCCCCAATTAATCTGTTAGCACTTTCTGTCTGCTAAATAAGAAATGGAATCCTGGATTTCTTAAGCACAGGAATACTGTAAACATGAAGTAATAAGTAAAAGATGGTACAGCGCAAATCATTCAGTGTCAGTATATGATACCACCATCATAATTAGTGTATAACGGGACTGTCCTCAGAGTCACCTCCAATCCCATACAAAGTGATTAACCTGAAGACAAAACACCACAAATACGGATCAGTATCATCAAAATCTAACCTCTCCTATGCCAAGTGAATATGAATCCATGTTAAAAGTATCAACGTAAGTCCTGGTCAGTATTTAAATTACAGAGAAAGGCAAGTTCCTTCAGAAGTGAAACTTATTTCCATGTTATTGTTAGGGCTACTATTTATTCCTGTCATCACTGTCATTATTCTCACTGTTATTATTGTCATCATCATCATCTGTGTATAAAGGACTATTGCATGCCAGGACCATGAGAAATGCTCTAGTTATATTATCTCACTAAAAGCTCACATTTATTTTGCAAATTAGCTATCTAAGGGAGCAACTGCATGCCTTTTGCTCATGGGAGAACCAAGTTAAATAAATTGCTCCAGGTCACCAAGTGAATCACAGAGCCAGAGTTGGAACCGTGTGGTGAACCCTATCTGCATCCAGGCAGCACACGCCATGAACTTGGATGCGGAAAGGGGCTGCAAACATCCCAAGAAGCCTCCTACCGCACCTGGTGGCCAAGCTGAGCTGCGGCGGTTGCTCTCCGGTGCTATGGGCCTTGCCAGCCAAGCACTGCTCTGGCTTACTTTCCTAGAAAAGAAGAAAAGAAAGAGTCACAGAAGTACCACAGAGAAGGGGCTTGCAGACAGCTGGTGTTTTCCCATGGGCTTCCTTAAGGCAGGACCCCTAAAGGTAGACCATTCCCCAATGACGCCCACCCTAGCGATCGCCCAGGAGGCTCTGGCTGTGTTTGTTTCGGTGGGTCCTGATCTCTCCTTTGCTAAGAAGTGTACGATTAAACCAAGAAATATTTTTGACAGAAACGAATCTGTTATCCATAAGTGTTTGTGGCACCAAACCAAACTCCATCATCACTGTAGCTTATGCAAATGCTTGATCAAGGGCTGCTTGGATTCCGGGGGCCTTTCAAAATATTTTCTTGTAATTGCTGATAGAAACGCTTGAAAATATTTTTGTACCGTATTTTGCTTGGGGAAGATGTGAAAGCATTTTCTTCTTTTCCAAGATGACATACTCTTACTAGAAAATCCTCTGTTGGTGTACTGGAAAGAACCTTGGATTTCTAAGAGAATGCCTGGGCCCAGTCTTGTTTCTCTTGCTTACAAACTTTGGGCAAGTCATTTAACTATTCAGAACTTCGCCTCCTCATCTGTGAAACGGGTGAAATTCTCCATCTCCTAATGCTGCCATGGGGATTAAAGGAGACTGTGTCTGAACCACAAAGCCAGGCACATAGCAGGCAAAGGAGGACGGAGATGGGCACTGGCCCCAAGGACAGAAGAGACCAGAGAGAAATGCCAAGGGACCAAGGGTGAATGACTAAATCTCTTTCTCTGTGCTCCTTTCGTCAGGAGAGGAAATCTACAGTCCTTTAATAAAGAAAATGAACAATACAAACTATATAATAGGCTGACTGTCTTAACATATGACTAGCATGAACTAAGTTCAAATATCCTTTAGGTTTTTTTATAACCACACAAATAATTGATATAATATGTCCAGTTATGTTTTATCTATTTATCATGTAACTTAGCCATCACTATTAGCAATTTCTTCTTAGACTATTTCCCAAATATGTATCTAACTGAAATAAGTATATTTCAGATTTTTCAAGAAACATTTAATTTCATAACTGTTCCTTACTTTATAGTGGCACTCCACTTAATGCAAACTGGTGAGAATTTGGATATTCTACAAAGAAGTCACTGAAATATACTTCCATCTTAAATTCTAGAACATTCTGCTCTCTAGTAAGAAAACTAGAGAGGCCCTTCATGCTTTAAGGCCTCTAGTGTAAAGCATATATATTTGCACTCATTTATCTGTAACCTTTGGAGATTAGTAAAACTGATGAGTAGACCTCAGATATGCTAACAGAAAATGTCAAAGAACAATTATATCTTGATAAAACTCTTCCAGCAAACATTTTCCCTTTCAACTAATGGCATAAATAGAGTTCATGGCAGTTTATGATTAAAATAACCAACTTGACTGTTGTCCCTGTGGCTTCTTCATACTACTTTCCCAGAGTAATCAGCGTGCCCTCAACAAATATTTGCTGAACCCCTACTCTGGGTCCAATAAGGAGACCAAGAACACCAAAGCAATCAAAGCCATATATGGTCTCTGCCTCATGAAGTTTCGGGTCTAGATGGAAAGGAGAGGTTCTTCAAACAGTCACACTAGTAATTACGTAATTATCAACTATGACAAAATTTATGAAGGAAAAGTTCACAGGCAGAGGACAGCAGACCAGACTCATCTGCAGGAAAAGGGCTACTGGATCTGCTAGTTAGCTAAGCGAAGCAGGGGAGAGGGGTCCACAGAATACTAAGTAATGAAAATAGCATGTGCAAAGCCCCCAGGGTAGAAGGTACCTTCAGCCATTGAAGCTAATGCACAAAGAGCAGAGAACAGCAAAGATGAGATTAAAGAGGCAGGCAGGAGCTAGAACACACAAGCACTGTAGGCCGTGGTAAGGACACAAGCCTTCATTATAAGAGCCCTGGGGAACCACAGTAAGGCTTTAAGGAGCAACAAAAATAGGAGCAGTCCCCTGAAGAGACCAATGCATCTGCAGTACAGAGAATGAAGAAGCAAGGGTGAGGATGGGTGCAAAGAGACCATCTGGAAGCACCTCTGGGAGAGATGATGGTAATGCAGATTTGTGGGAGCACAGCTGGAGAGACATGGACACGTCAGAGAAGTATTTAAGATGGAAAACTGACAGGACCTGGTGTGGGAGTGAGGCTAAAAGCATGAATCTCACCCACAGATGGACAGTGGTGCCATTTTCTGACTATGGCCCCAATGATGGAAGAACTCACAAGAATCCCATGAGTTCAATTCTGGAAGCGTTAAGTTTGAAATACGTTGAGGCATCCACAGGACGATGTCTGCTTAGTTGGCTACTTGATAAGTGGATGTGGAGTAGAAAAGAATGTCTGGTTTGGAGACAAAAATGGAGTCATCGCATGGGCAGAAGGGAAAAGTAAGAAGTAAAAGGAGAAAAGGTGGCCTAACATGAGCTTTGAGGACCCTCCTAGAGGTGACTAAGCCAGAGCAGGAGCAGCCTGCTGGGAGGAGGGGGCCCAGGTGGACACAGGGGCCTGGGAGCCAAGCAAAGCAAGTGCTTCAAGAAATAGAGGAGAGGGCAACGAAGATCTGAAAGAAATCACAGGCACTCATAGACATGAACGCCAAAGCCATGGACCTTTAGACATGCCATTTCAGTGAAACGACTCAGAGAATTAGTCAACTGCTGTGAGTATGCCTCATTAAAATTGTCCTCACAGGCTGGGCGTGGTGGCTCACGCCTGTAATGCCAACACTTTCGGAGGCCTAGGCAGGCAGATCGCTTGAGCCCAGGAGTTTGAGACCAGCCTGGGCAACATGGCAAAACCCCGTCTCCACTAAAAATACAAAACTTAGCTGTGCGTGGTGGTGCATGGCTGTAATCCCAGCTATTCTAGAGGCTGAGATGGGAGGATTGCTTGAGCCCAGGAGGCAGAGGTTGCAGGGAGCTGAGATTGCACCACTGCACTCCAGCCTGGGTGACTGAGCAAGCCCGTCTCCAAAAAAGAAAGGAGGGGAGGGGAGGGGAGAAAAAGAAAAAGAAAAATTGTCTCCACAAGCAGAAGGAAGATATTTAATTTCTTAAGAAACTGAATTCCCAGGCTGAATCCCTTCTTTTATAGATGACGAAATCTTACCATGAGGGAGTGACTGGACCACAGTCTCCCAATGGTTACAGAGCCAGGAGGTGACGCCTATGCTGCTGGCTCCTGACCTTCCTCCCCACCTTCCCCACATTCCACGAGCACTCGCCCTACTTCATGGCAGAGCTGGCTCATGGAAACTCAGCACTAGGGCCTATGTTCATTTCTCTGATGTAAGTACATGAAAACCAATCTCACTACACAAAACCAAAACTTGCTAAGTGTGAGCACTGCTTTGTCTTCTGGGCTTACCTCCTTGATTGTGGTGTTTCTTCCTCTCCATGAAAACCACCATCTTCCTCCCTTTTTGGGCATTTTATCCCTCATGATAGATTCCACAGTGGCCTGTTTTAAATGGATGGTAACATAAATAATGGAACAAAAAAAGATCAACTTAGCACATTCAAACCAAAAGAAACATACATGCAAATTAAAGTAAGATTTAAAAAAAAATCAGAGAAAACACAACATACTATTTGTGCGTTAAAAATTTTAGAGAAGCAAAACCTAATGGCGTCCAAAATTACATGAAGGTAACTTAAGCATGAAGACTTAAGAAGATGTTAAAGGAATAAACAAACAACAAATAAAATACAACACAACAACAACAACAAAAAAAGAAAGCATTAGAAATCATTAGTGATTAGTAAGACTGGAAGTTTTCAAATTAAAGTGGCTAACTGGTTAAGATAGTATTACTCTCAATATGATGATTATCAAATAAAATATGAAATGATTAATATGGGATAGAGGATAAAACAGTTTTCAACAAAAGGTAAAATGCGTAAGATTTTTACTAAGTGTAAATTTCTAAACATTTGCATTAATAGGTACATTTGATTTAAAATCTCGAGTATTAACAAGAAAATTCATACTTTTAGGTAAATGGGTTTAATGGGGAGATTAAATATGAATTGATAATTTTCTACGTTTTTCCAAAGAACAAAATATCTATCTATCTTGAGGTTAATTCCAGGACCAAAGTAAAAGTTAGGTAATGTCCCTTCCTCAGTTTACAGAACTTTCAAGAAGGTGACACCTCAGCTAGTAACAAAAGAAAGATTTAAGCTGAAAGATTCAGTCTAAGGGAAGCAGATAGATAAGTAATTTGCTATGTAGCTTAAAAGATCCCTATCTGACACAAAAGAAAACCCAACTGCACTAAAATGCAAACCACTCACATCTAGTTCATAAATAGGACAATTGACAAAGCTGTGAATGACCCTATTTCCCCTAAATCCACTCATAAATGTAACAAAACCACAATTTTTTTAAAAAAAGAAAGCAGGCCAAAGAAAGGAAAAAAACAAACAGGAGTATTTTCAGTCCTTCACAAACTGATTCTAATGTTCATTTGAAAAACAAACAAAAATAGCCCAGAAAATTCTCAGGCAGAAGAGTAGTAAGTAGAACAAGCACTACCGGGTATTAAAATATACCAAAATATATGGTAACTAAAAGAATGCAGTGTTGGTATACAAGGACACATATCACAGGAACAGAAAACGAAGTCCAGAAATAAATCTACATTCACAGAGACATGTAACAGAGGGTGAAGTTGTAACTGCCTCTGAGTGGAGGATAGGGTTAGTTAATACACGGTCCTGGGATAATTCAGTGGCCATATCAGACCCTGTGAGCAGCTCATCTGCCTCCCCTTTCTTGCTGAGAGATCTGAAACCCTGTTCAAGAATCAGGCTGCAATGCGTGCGGAGAAGGCTGGCTCAACTCCAGAGGATGCACCTCAATGGTCGAAGCCGTTCAGTCATTTCATTGCTTTGCCAAGAAGTGCTTTAGAGGTGATCATGTGACCAAGTCTTGAACTATGAGAGAGCTGCCCCTACCCTCCCGTTTCAGATGCGGCAGTCTGAGCAGACGATGTGTACGGCAGTCACCTTGTGACCATCAAGGAAAAGCTGAGAAAATCACAAAGAAGCTAACCCAAATTCATCAAGCCTGAAACTGCCAATCTCTAAGATCCTCATCATATGAGATCATTACTTAAGCCACTTTTAGTCATTCTGTTTCCTAAAACAAAAAGCATCTTTACCAATTCAATAACTTCCTGAGAAAAAAACTGGTTTGCTTCCTAATACCTCTCTCATTACACTCAAAACAAAATCTAGATGGATGAAAGATTTTAAGATCTTTCGAAATTTCCAAAACTTGTAAAAATATGCCCCATATACAAGAAAGCACAAAAAGAAAATATAGGGCCTATCTTCACAAGTTTTGGAAATGGGGAAGCAGGGCCATTTTACGTGTGATATAAAACCCAACAGCCATAAAAGATAAGATGGGCAAATTCTACATTTAAAAATAATTTCTACATTAGAGAAATGCCATATATAGAGTCAAAAGTTACTGACTTGTAGAAAGATTTAGCATGCATATCACAAGGACTAATTTCTTTTAAGTTGCAGAGCCCATGTGGATTTCTTCTTCAGTGAATAAATAAATCCTTTAGCTATATTGCTATTGCAATGGCCTGTTTTCTTACGGATTTGTAAGTGTTGAGAACAGTGACATAAAAATGTGTCCCAGGCCATGGATACTATGGCAGGGACAAAATAAAAACCACTCTGGAGAACATGCCCTCAGCCCAGTCCACAAAGATAATCAGATAAAGCACCACCCAGGATGAGATTGCAGTCCTCAAAACACAACACATGCACACACACACACGCACGCACACACGTGCACATCCACATCCACACATGCACGCACACATGTGCACATCCACATACATGCACACGCGCACACACGTGCACATCCACACATGCACACACGTGCACATCCACACATATACACATGCACATACACACACGCACACACATAAGGCACACACCTGCACAAGCATGCACACATACCCGCATGCACACACATACATGCGCACACACACGCATGCAAATGCATACACATGCACGTATGCACACACGCACATGCACACACTGACACACAGGCACAGGCACACACACACACATACACAAACCCAGGAAGGAGCAAGCCTAGACTCAACAAAGTCCGATTAGACCTTCAAGAATCTCAAGTGTTAGAACTGGCTGACTGACGACAACATCCTAAGCCATACAAAAGCTTGCTAAGCGCACAAAGGATACAAACAAGCCTAAGGCAGTCTCTGCAGCAAAGAACGTATAATCTAGCAGGAAGATCTATCATTGAAAAAATTAACAACTCCAGGCTGTCTAGTGAATTGTTTGGGGTAGGATGAGAACACTGCAGACTGGCAGGTGGCATGGCTGCCCTCCTAACTCCTCCCTACGGCCACTTACCTACTCTCCCCTGCAGACTGGGAGCTGTCCAGGCCCTGTACTGGCTCTGGCCTCAGAGAATCCGGCATGGGGCTGGCTTCCTGGCTGAGCAGCACTTGACACTGACACTTGACACTTGACACAGGGCACCTGCACCTGACCCTGATGCCTGCTCCACCCTTCCAGGGTGACACTCATCTCCCTTTGTCCTCACTGGGCTCTGAGGTCCTGGCACCTGTCTGCTCAGCCTCCACCTGTACCCCTTGCATGGCAGATATTGAGAGAGGAATCTTTGGTCCGCTCGACCATGATTGATAGGTTTTGCCTTGATAAGGAAGAGGGGCAACCACGTGCAAGGTGCAGGAGAGAGATCGGAAACTCCTGGCCTGTATGCTCATGAACTTCAAAAGAGCACAGTGGAATTAACTCTGTAGTTTCCAAAATAAAAGTGAAATTCCAACCGCCCCAGATTAAGCTACCCATCATTTCTAGCATCCCCTTTTCTTTCTCATGTTAAAGCTCACCTTTGGCAAAGGTTTCTGGAAGGCCTGCATTGCCAGGAGGAGGGGTGCTGCTGTTGTCCAGTTATAATATCTAACACAAAACAATGAAATATATGTCAAAAAACCGAGGCTCAGACTGAAAACCTTTCCAATGTCATATAAAGTAGTCAAGGAAAGCTCGGGACTCCAGCGAGGTCCTTAAAGAGCTCAATACTCTTGCTAGCCCCCAGCCCTCCCCCATATCACCCCTAGGCAGAGGCTCCCCCCCACCTCACCCCAGCAGCCAGTTGAGGGCCCAGCAGCAGCCGTGCCAGCAGGGCAGACAGTTGGACATGCCAGCAGCCCAAATCCCACTGTACAGCTGCTGCACCAAACCACGATGTGCTTGGGGTATTTCTTGCCACGTGTCAAGGTAAAGGCAACTAGGTGTAAAACATCCATGGCTTAAGGGAGAAAAGCTTGCTAACAGTCTGCAAAAATACCTGTACATCCCTTGCCCTCAGATAATGAAGTTTTTCTTTTCTTTTTTTTTTTTTTGAGACAGAGTCTCGCTCTTTCACCCAGGCCGGACTGCAGTGGCGCTATCTCGGCTCACTGCAACTTCCGCCTCCCAGGTTCATGCCATTCTCCTGCCTCATCCTCCCGAGTAGCTGGAACTACAGGTGCCCGCCACCGCGCCCAGCTAATTTTTTGTATTTTTAGTAGAGACGGGGTTTCACCGTGTTAGCCAGGATGGTCTCGATCTCCTGACCTCATGATCCGCCTGCCTTGGCCTCCCAAAGTGCTGAGTTTACAGGCGCCAGCCACTGCGCCCAGCCAATAATGAAGTTTTTCAAAAGGGTAGAGATGTAGGCTACTCTGATATACCCATGTACTGCAGAGTGTGACTATTCACATTCAATAAGAACATCGAGCTGGGTGTAGTGGCTCACACCTGAAATCCCAGCACTTTGCGAGGCCAAGGTGGGAAGATCTCTTAAGCCCACAAGTTCAAGGCTACAGTGAGCTACAACTGCACCACTGCACTCCAGCCTGGGAGACAGAGCTACACCTTGTCGCAAAAAAAAAAAAAAGAAAAGAAAAGAAAAGAAAACTCACAAGACTGAGAGCTATCTGAACCTATCAGCTATATTGCCAATTCTATTGGCATGGAACTCTGACCACAGTGAAGATAATGCAATAATGCAGTGTAGCAAAGTCTTTATTTTATATATTTCTAAGGCTTAATGTCTAGGTCTATTTGAAAACATGAAACAGAAACAGTATCATGCTACTGCCAAAGTGACTTTCAAGAGGTACTTACTTACTCCCAATCTTTACCACGAGATTGGGGTCATCGATAATAGCGGGGTTGTCCACAAACTGTTGATATGACACAGCTTGCTCCAGGAATGCATCTGTGACAGCAATTGCAGAGGATCAGGGAAAAAGAAAAAGAAAATTCAGTTTAAAATTAGGCCTACCTTTCATTTGCTCACTCACAAGTGTTTTCTGAGAGTTTGTGCATTCCAACTGTGCAGACAATCCTATAAAATGTATTTGTAAAGGCCACACCATTTTACCTGGAAGGCGGCGTCTGTGCAGCAATGCAGGGAGGCCAGGGCAAGTCTGAGGATGTTGGGGGACGTGTACCTTAGTTGAGGCACATACGTTCACACAGGGAGTAGGGGTGAAAACAGCACATATGTGCATCTGCACAGGCAGAGTCATGGCTACGCACGGCACAGAAGCCAGGCTCCCTCGGGTGAAGTCACGATTACTGGGGTGACCCTGGGCAAGCGGTTCACCTCCCAGGCCCCAGTTCCCTCTTCTAGCATGGGGATAATAACCACATCTGCTTCCTAGGGTGGTCATGGGGACTGATAATGTCGTAAATAGAAAGCACAGGGCCCTTTCAAAAATGGGGCTGCCTCCACCACAATCAGAAGCAGGCAGGGCACTGTTCTCATCATGGTGGGGCAGCCCCACCAGGATCAGAGCAAAGGAGAAGGTGGCAGGGTCAGGAGGCCCAGACCTCAGCCCCGGACCCTCAGTTCTTTGACGGGCTCTGGCAGCTGGGCTGTACCTTAAGCCTTGACCACGGTTCTGACCATCTCCCTGGCCCAGAGCCACGCCCACTCCTTCCCTGGGAGCTCCTATTTACCCTGAACCGAACCGAAACCCAGCAGACATCAGACACTGAGAATCTCCTCTGTCCAGGAAAAGAGGCCCTGGGTCTTGATGCCAGCCTGACTGGCTTCAACATGCACCCTCAGAGCCCTAATCAGGACCTCCAGGGACTCTCCTGGGGTCTCCTGACTGTGACGATCTGGCCTCACCTGTAAGGACTGGACAGCTGCAGATCCCGGCCCCATGAGATAACACTCAGATAACGGTGCCCAGCCTTGTCAGTGCTGCCACCCCACCCCCACCAGCTCATGTATATCAGGGAGGGAACGCCCAGGGGACTCCTCACGCCAGTGTCCAGAGAGCCCCCATGACTTCAGAAACACAGTGAGGCTGGGTATTAATGTGTGGCCCTAGGAAAACTGAGTGAATGAATGGAGCCGGCGGGACCCAGCACACAATCTTGTTTCTGCTCTCAAAGGACTGGCTGGCACGGGCGTGAGAACAAAAAGGTCTCAATCTTTGCGGAAGAAAAAATTCCCAAAGCCTTGAAGGGACCAGGGTGGAGGCAGGAGTCTCACATGGCAGCCCTGGGTGGAAGGGGAGATGGGGGTGGCTCCTGAGAGGTAGAGGGAAGAAGTACACAGCCTCGGCCCCTTCCCTGCTAGAAATACTACGAGGGGATGGAAAAGAGGCAGTGGTGAGAGAGGGGGCAGGAGGGATGCAGGGCCACTGTGTCTAGTCCCCAGCTGATAACTGCTGACTGCACCCACTGGGGGGCTTGGGCACACCCTGCCATGGAACTGTCAGGAGGCCCTGGGAGTGCATTGCTACGAATGTGGCAGGTGCTGTGAATGAATCACCTAAGCCCACCCGATTAACGCCCTTTGAATCCAGCTGGGAAAATTTCCCAGCCCTCCTCCGACAAACTCAGACCTCCCTGTTCCAAGTCGCCGGCGCACTTCTCTCTCGCTGCCGACACCCTCTAATTTAATTAGACTGACACCCCCTCTAGCCTGCAGGCCTCTGGAGGCCATCTCTGCAGTGCTAGCCTGGGGCACAGGAAACACACAACGATGGCCCGAGCCATGTGTGACCCACAGAACTCTGAGGCCCACTAACTGCAAGCCAGAAACATCGGGATTATGAGTTCGGTGCTATCATCTGTGCTATCATTAACCGCAACCAAGGGAAAAGCTGCCTTGACACGCACTCCTTGGAGAAGCCTAAGCCTCTGCGCCTTCTGACCGGCGGCCACCAGAGGGCGCCCGCGCGAGGCCCGCGGTACCTTTCGTGATCTCCCGGTGGTCGCTGAGGCCCCCGCAGAGGGAGATGGCGATGGAAGGGAGGTCCCTCAGCCCGTCCGAGGTGCTCTCCACGCCACTGTCCACGCCCGAGCTGCCCACCGACTGCGGGGACTGGTTGGCTGACCGGGCTCCGTTGTCGCTTGCATGTTTTGCGAGTCCGGAAGGATCTCCGCTGGAAGGAGGAAAAGCGGCAGAGACCGGCTGAGGACTGTCCCAGTCCAGGGTCCTACATCGCCATCCAGTGATGCTCTGGCACGCGGCCACCCTCAGAGCCGCAAACGGCTGCATCTCAGCACAGATGTTTATTAAAGCACCACGACAAGGAAAGAGACATTAAACGCCTTAGCTTAGGAGAGAAAACCATTACTTCTCAGCTGGCTGCATCTCCCTGTATCCCCCTAAAATATACTGAAGAAGCATTAAGCTGTCCTCCCTGTTCCCTGCCCTTCCCCTCCAGGCGCCAGCCCTGCCCTAGATCGCAGGGGGACTGAGGGTGGGTCCCCAGGATCACGGGAGACCCTCCTGGGGGAAGAAGGGGCTGCACAGCTGCCACTTACTGGGCTGTGGACCACGACCACTGTGGACAACATGACCTCAGGCTTTGCAGGGAGGGCAGCCTGGTGCTGCGCCCCTGTCCAGAGGTGGGGACGCCGCCCAGTACCCACACCCTTATGTCCATAGACAGAGCAGGCGCATTTCACAAGGCAATGGGAGCCTCCCACTGCCTCTCTCTCACACACTTTTTTTTTTTTTTTTTTGAGATGGAGTCTCACTCTGTGGCCCAGGCTGGTGTGCAATGGCATGATCTCGGCTCAATGCAACCTCCGCCTCCTGGGTTCAAGTAATTCTCCTGCCTCAGCCTCCCGAGTAGCTAGGATTACAGGTGCGTGCCAGCACGTGCAGCCAATTTTGGTATTTTCAGTAGAATGAGGATTCACCATGTTGGCCAGGGTGGTCTTGAACTCCTGACCTCAAGTGATCCGCCCACCTCAGCCTCCCAAAGTGCTGGGATTACAGGCGTGAGCCACCGCGCCCAGCTGTCTTGCACACTTTCTAATCAAACATAAGGGAAAACTGGTCTCACACAGAATGATATTCAGATTATAGGAAATGATGTGAGGAATTAAGAGGAATTTTACTTTTTGGGAAAATACAGGGCCGCCACTTCAGGATCCATGTCTGTGAGGTCATCCAAGTAGACGCCGTCAGCACCAAGATGTCGGCTTCGTTTATCTAAAAGGGCAAATGGCTCAAGTCAGAAAACCACTCTTCTAGAAATGAGCTCACGGCCTTGTATCTATAGAAACAGCATTTAAACACTATGTGCAGATTTGCTCCCAGGTACTCAAACTGCCCAAGAACCACAACAGTTCCAAGTGTGTTCTATTTTGTCTGGTAAAACAGAATGGCAAGAGCTTTTTAGACAAATACTTTGAGGTCTGGGCACAGCACCGTTGAGGGTGAGGTGGTTTTGATGGACTTATTCCATGATGATGCTGGAGAAAGAGTAGATTGAGGTCACACTTGTAGGTACCGAGGCCCCTCGCTGGAGGCCACAGCCTGCACTTTTCCCATTGGAAAATGGTGGGCAGTACAACGTGACCGTAGACCACCAAGGTCCACAAACCAGGGCCGTCATCCACCATCGTGTGGCCTGGATCAAGTTAGTTAACTTGCTGAGCCTCATTCCTCCTCCGTAAAGTGCCTGAAGTGTACTGAGCACTAAACGCATTGAGGCTATTACCATTATTATTACACTTATTATGAAACGATAAAAGCTTTCATTAGGCACTTCCCCATCGATACCCCGAGGCAAAGCATCCCACACTGTGCACTGTCAGACACTGGGCATGATGACTTCAAATGTCCTCTTTACTTCTAGCAGAAAATGATGTAATTGGTCCATATAATTCTAGAAAACCACACGAAGCTGCTGGGTGGATGGAGATCAGGCCTGGCATCGTTGATACTAACACACAGCCAGGAGTGCATTAAACCAACACAGAGCGCCCACTGTGTGCCAACCACTATGCCAAGCGCCGAGGAGAGAAAGGCAAGTTAGATAGAAAAGACTCTTGATCTCAGACAGCACATATTCTATGGGGGAGTCAGGCAAAAATAAATCAATAAAATAATGATCATTTGAAATCATGATAAATGGTATGCAGAAATTACAGTGTTAAGGGGCTGGAAAGCAACGCAGGGCAAGGAGAGAGGTGGCCAGGATTAACCTAATAATCAGCCTTATAAAAGTCACACTTATGGGTCCCATGGTGTGCTGAAAAGGACTTAACTCTCCCAGGCCTCAGCAAGCAGCCTCAGTGTGTAAAATGAAGTTTGCTACATGATCCTCAAGGCCTCCTTCATGTCTGATTTCCTATGACTAAATTCCGATAATTAATATATTCTGCTGAAGAGCTCAGACTGAACATGATCATTGTCACGGTTCAGTTTCTACCTCAGTTTCCTTGGAACTTTGGAAAGGACCTGTCATGTGTAGAGTGAGCACAAACTATGAACAGAAAAAGAGCCGGGAAGCCCCAGCCTTGGTACCTCTTTTCCTGGAAGGAGAATCCGTCTTGTTTGCTGTCTGGACTACACTGGCAGAGGGGGGTTTGAGCTCCTCGATCATGGGCAAGAGTGGCGCTGCTGCTCCTAAGGTCTCCAGGTCTTCTTCATTCACAAACTGCATTTCTGTCTGAGGCTTGTTCTGGTCCAAAAGTGCCCCACCGACCAGAGTTGGCGATTGGTCACTAAAAGTGTCTGAAGATTCGCTGTGAATGGCCTGAAAGTGACTTTTATCACAAATTTTTCTACTGCTCAATGGGCTGGACTCTTTCATCTTGTGTGGAGAAGAAGACTAGAGCAAAGAGGAGGGAGGGACAGAGAGAGAGACAAGGTCAGCACAAAGGCAACCAGAAAAACTGAGTGACCCAAGGAGAACAAGTAATCAAAAGTAGGCAGGGACTTTTAAGCCTCAACAATCACCTGGTGATTTCTATACCTGCCAAAAAGTCCAGAAACCAAGAATATTAGGTCCAAAGCAAATGAACTTTCCTGTGAAACATCAACTGCCAAAGAGAAGTGAGATTAGCAATGCCAACAGGCAGGAGCACCCTAAATGCTGTTAGATTACAAGTCTTTTCACACACACTGCGATTCTCAGTGGCCATGAGAATAAATGAATTACAGCTACACCAACAACATGAATGAATCTTGCAAAACTAATCTCTGTTGCTAAGATCAAGTTTCCCCTTGCAGGGAGCAGAGGGGTCAGTCTGAGCAGTGACCGCCAAGAGTGGGGGTTTCCATGCTGCTGGTCATGCTCTGCTTCTCGGTCTGGGTGCACGTTGCACAGATCTGTTCCTGCTGTGCAAATGTATTGAGCTATACATTTACAATGTGTGTATTTCTCTGTATGTATATTTCAATAAAGTTTATTCCCAAAACATGAGTGAATAAGTAAAGATTTGGTGACAGTTGGTTCACATGAGTGAGAAATTAGCATTTCTGATTCTACCGCCAGAGGGATTTCCAGTTACAGAAAAGATTTATTCAAACAAAAACCAAAATGCAATTCATGGGCTAAAAAGAGGGGAGAAAGTATTCACTTCTCTATCTGATCAAACAGCTTCAATTGCAAATGAAAACAATGCTACAGAAAATCTGTGGTTACAACTATTTTGCCAGAAGAAGTGATGGATTTGCACTTCCATGCTGTTTCTCCAGCAACTAACGACATAAACTTGCAAAGAGAGTTGGCTGGGTCAGCACCATAGCTGTGGACAGGTAAATCAGCATTTTCTATGAAATCTAAATATAACCTAGAGAGGAAATGGATCCACAACTTTGGCCTCAACAGACTACTCTCCAAAAAGCTGCCCATCTTGACTCTTTATAAGGGATGTTTTCAATAGTCATTCACACACTCACTCACTCATTCATTCATATTACAAACATTTATTGGGGATGCAAGAGGCTATAGCATCTTCTAAGGACCTTACAATATTTTTTAAAGCTTGTGATATAATAACATAATTCAAGATGCTTATAATACATTAGCATACCAAATAAAATTTCTTGAAAGAAAAGATTGTGTTCATTTCATGTTTTTAGAAACATATTTGCTGAACCAGTTATGTACCTACATGTAAACCCACTGCATATCCAAGATGGGGCTCAGCGTGCATGTAACCACAGCCAAAGAGAAAGAATGCAAATATTCAGAGGGCCTACAGGTGCCAGATACTTCACATACCTACATTAGCCCTTCTAACCTCACAACAATTCTGTCATTTTCTCACAGTTTTACAGATGAAGACACTGAGGTTCAGGGAAGTCTACTCATTTGCCCAAGGTCACCTTTTTAGCAAGCGGTGCAGTGAGGACTCAAACCCAGAATAACCTGCTGCCTCCCAGGCCCTCATTCTCTCCGCTACCCTCAGCTGCTTCTCTATTTATTTTGGAGATCTCCATAGGGTCAAATTCAGGGTCCCACCAACAATGAGGGCCCAGAAATACTTACTACTTGATGAATCAAAACCTTAAGGTTTTCTGACTTTGTTTATCTATTAGGCTGAAATCTTTCATTTCTGTTCTATTAGCCTTTCCTTCTCCCAGGGCTCTCCCAGATGTCTCTCTGTGTGAGGGACACAAGAACATGTGGATTCCAGCTCTTACAACTCAGCTTCTTTTTCAATGGGCCAAGAGTCCACAACTCTCTCCCTGTGGCTTTGCTCCACTCATCACTGACCTAGCAGACTCAAGAGCTGGAAGCTATTTTTGTTTACAGTTTCAAGACAGCAAGATTGTGTGTAAGTTGTATTTCTTTAATTTAATTTGCATTTAGCTGTGATAGAAAATGTAGATCCTGGCTGGGCACGGCAGCTCACGCTTATAATCCCAGCACTTTGGGAGGCAGAGGCAGGCGGGTCACTTGAGGTCAGCAGTTCAAGACCAGCCTGGCCAACACGGTGAAACCCCGTCTCTACTAAAAATACAAAAATTAGTGGGGCGTGGTGGCATGCGCCTGTAATCCCAGCTACTCGGGAGGCTGAAGCAGGAGAATCGCTTGAACCTGGGAGGCAGAGGTTGCAGTGAGCCGAGATAGAGCCATTGCCCTCCAGCCCGGGTGACAGAGTGAGACTCTCTCTCAAGAAAAAAAAAAAAAAAGTAAATCCTAAGAGGAATCCCATAGGTTTAAAATCTACAAAAGCAATGAGACCTCTCTATAATGTTGGTAACGTGGAAGAAAGTAATTCCAACATTCAAGGCTAACCCTTAATATATTTTGGTTTACCTCTGGCTCCCGGTAGCTGTGTTTCTTGGCTATGCTATGATACTAATTCCATGTAATTTAAGCTGAGTTAGAAATCTTCGGTCCGTGGCAGAACTGAAGAGACTCTCACCTTAGCAGCCTGCGGCAGCTCTCCCCACAGCCAAAGCATTTCTGGGTTCTTCTGCCCTGTCCTGTCCGTGGACTTGCTGACCAATTCTGAATCACTTTTAGGTGTTGAAGGTCGGGAACCGGAAGGACTTAAGGAAAACACAAAGAGAAAATTAAGGTGGGAAAAGAAACTTTTGTAAATGTTTTGGGCCCAGCTCCATGGCTCAAATAGCCCAGAAAATGCACCCCCAGCTGTCGTTCGCTCTGAGCGGAGCCTCATGACAAATCCCTCCTCCGGCCACCAGGGGGCAGGGAAGCGCCTCCCATGGAAGGCGCTCCACGTGGGTCGCCCGCCCCACCCTGCCGCCTGGTGCACCGCGGGGGAGAGGAGAAAAAGAAGTGGCCCAGAATACAAAAGAAAGAGATGGAAAGAGAAAGGGAAAAATAGTCTGTTCTTACCTCAAAAAGACCACCCTTCCCCACCCCACTCTGTACTCGCATCTCCTGCAATCTGTTTCCAAATCAAGTTCCTCTGCTGTCAGAGGGCTGCAAAAGGGTCTTGGTTGGCTCCGGCTGGCACTCATTAGAGTCCATATTTTAAATATTTATCATCTGCACTGGCCTGGAAACAGGGAAATTATATGATGTGCCAATTTTACCAAAGATGCTGGATGCCACAAATAAACTCGAGAACGTTGGGCAGGAGCCTACAAGTTGAAATTTTCTAAGATCTTATGTCTTCCAGGAATATTTCACAAGGGACTCACCAACTGGCTAAGGCTCGCTCAGTAACCACCTCCATGTTTCCTGAATTTTTACTCTGAAGACCCAAACAAGGTCTTACTTCTGCCCAGCCAAAGTAACCATCCAAAAGTCATTAACTTATCCACAAGATCCTCACCATATTCTAAACAACTTAGAGAAATCTTATTTACAGCAGCAATTCTTGTAATTATTTATTGCCGCATAATAACATGGTTAATTATTGCTTATTTTCCCACATCATTTCCTCTAGAGGAAGACGGCAGGGTTTTTCAGACAAAGCAGGAAATAAAGCTTTCAGTTTCCCTTGCCGTCTTCCTTCCCAGACCTTACCTATTTTTCAGAAACTAATGCTTCTGGTCTCATTTACCTAGAGTTCAACTCCAATTGAATATAACTTTCCTGTCAATACAAGGTGAGTTCATGATGATACATAACTTGTATCCAACAAACAGGGACCTTGTGGGCTAAACTGATCCTGAATCTCTTTGATCAAGCTGCATAGAGCAGCCAGACCAAGTGCCATCTCTCATCTCACACCAAGGGGCAGAGGGTGGTCCCTGCTCCCTTGGTGCCCATGACTCCCAGCCCTTCTAACGACGTGCTGCCACGGGGCAGCCTGCACGCTCTCTTTCGCCTGCCTGGGGAGAAGAGGCTCCTGACATCACATTAGGAGAGCTTCTGCAATGGGACACCCTGCTCCCAACAGACACACAGTTCTGCCCTTTAGGGAGCAGTCCTATGAGAAGGCACGTGGGGCCCCCACACATCCATGTGGGAAAGGCTCCTGGCCTTTCAACCTCCTTGCTCTTCCAGTTCCACAACTGGACTTCTCCAAAGAGACAACGCTTTGATGGCACTGAAGCGTCTACAGTCACGTGTTCGGTATCACTGCAATGGGAAAAGCGCAGGCTGTGGCCTCCAGCGAGGGGCCTCGGTACCTACAAGTGTGACCTCAATCCACTCTTTCTCCAGCATCATCATGGAATAAGTCCATCAAAACCGGCTTCTCACCCTCAACGGTGCTATTCCCAAACCTCAAAGTATTTGTCGAAAAAGCTCTTGCCATTCTGTTTTACCAGACAAAATAGAACATATTTGGCTATAAGTTCTTTGCAGCAATAAATTATCTCACTGTCACTAAATGAAATAAAGTCCTTTAGACAAAGCTTGCTCCAAGCAGGGGTC
The DNA here is from genome assembly GCF_028858775.2 of Pan troglodytes. Lineage (NCBI taxonomy): Eukaryota > Metazoa > Chordata > Mammalia > Primates > Hominidae > Pan > Pan troglodytes. The sequence goes on from NC_072410.2 coordinate 111,097,022, forward strand.
GGCAAACGTTTTCTGTAAAGAGCCCAGTGGCAGATATCTCGGGCTTTATGGGTTTTAAACATTTTCTGTAAAGAGCCCAGTAGCAGATATCTCGGGCTTTATGGGTTTTACGTCTGTCGCAACCACTCGCTGCTGTGGTGGTGTGAAAGCAGCCACAGCCAGTACGTAAACCAACTGCCTATGCCTGGGAAAGTCTGACAGAGGCAGATGGTGGACTGGATTTGACCCATGGGCCGTGGTTTACCAACCTCTGCTCTAGAAGAACAAAATGCGGAACACGGTTCTCCTGCAGCAATTCGCAACTCCAGAGTTCCTAACATTCTGGTCCCTTCATAAAAGCCACAAGCCACAAAACCCGTAGAGGCACTCAGGCGTGTAACTCATGCATAAGGAGCCCAGCCCTACGAGAAAGTCTGCTGCAAGTCCCGCCCCGACAGCAAACAGGCCACCACCATAAATGCTGCCCGTTCAGGCCACAGCAACCCTTCTCCGAAGGTCTCGTGCACAAACACAGATGCGCTTTCTGCCGACCGTCACTGAGGGAATTCAGACGGACCAAAAAGGACCCAGGAATGGGGCCCACTGCCAAGTGGGATTTATCAGAAAGATGACTCCAAAGTGCTCCGTCATGAAATATTATTATTTTAAGATCAAGGGTTGTTCAAAAAAGTAAGCTTACAAGGTCAATGACTGATGTTCATAAACAAGGTATTTATTAGCCTTATCAAAGTTTTCAGTATTTTTGCCAGTCCCAATAAGGCTAATTAGTTTTAACTATTTACAACTTTGTTTTCCTCATTTTAAATGGACTTTTCTTCTGCAAATGTAGCCTCTGAATGAAGTACATCCTGAGGTCTGGATCTTTAATCAAAAAGAAAAAAGGTTTTCCACGTACAAATTAATCGTAGCTTCATTTGCTAAGGCTTACAAAGTAAACCATGTAAGTCCACAAAGTAGGTAGGTCAAAACTGAGGGAATGAAGGCAGAAATCTGAGATGACTACATCGAGTGAACACACCAACCTTTGATCCTCAGCCTGAGACCCAGCCCAGGCCATTCTCCAAGATTCTGTTCTAGAAATGCTGTGGAAAGCGTCTGACTCCATTATTCAGACAGCCCAATAAACTACTTAAATGTTTATAATAAATTAAAGTGGTATTCCAAAAATATCTTGTAAACTTATTTGTCAAACAACCCGAGACAGAAAACAGAAGATCATATTCCCAAGCTATATTTCATTATTCTCATTTTCAAAGCACTTCACAGAATTAGGTAAAATTATATGCTTAACCATAATTTCCAGAGAGTCAAATTTAGGAATTAAAAAAAAAAAATCTGATCATCTACAAATGCTTATAACGAAAGGAAAAGAGTAATCTATATACATATTTTTTCATAAGTAATTTGGTTGGTGAAATCGATTTGTAAGAGTTAAATCAAAATTTTCACTTCATATAATCTACAGGTATTTTCTTCATAAGTAATTTGGTTAATGGTAAAATAGACTTATAATAAGAGTTAGATCAAATTTTTCATTATTGAATATATCCCAGTGGGGAAAATAACTCCTCTACCTTTCCGAAGGATGGAACAGGGAAGACTGTGGAGGGCAAGAACTAGACAGACCTCCCTCGGCCGCAACTGCAAGATGAGGGGCAGTCCTTTTGCAATCTACCAGGCTACTGGATACCACCACGTGATACACATTAAAAGAAAGACAAAATCAGAGGTCAATTACATCAAGTGAGATTATATAAAGTATATGTAATATACTTTATATAAAGATTATATATAAGATTATATAAAGTATATATAATATACTTTAAAGATTATATATAAGATTATATAAAGTATATATACTTTATGTAAAGATTATATATAAGATTATATATAATTACAAAATATATGTACTTTATATAAAGATTATATATAAGATTACGTAAAGTATTTAACTACTCTCAACAACGACATTTTTAAGAAAATAAAGAAACTCAGACATCTGATAATGGCAGAGCACCGGATATTGAAATTGCTAAGGAATCAGCGTGAATTTTCTGAGACACAAAAGCAGGAAACTGCCAAATGACCTATTTCACTTTCTGTTTCACCCATGTGTAGAACTGATCATCTCTGGTCACACTTTCGTGCTTAATCAAACTACATAATCCAAAAATGTGCTCGTGTGTGCTGTCGATTGTCTCTTTACAGAAAATACCTAATTCCAAATGTGGAAATGTAGCTATTTATCCTAATTTGTCATTCCATTTGGTGATGGTCAGAGCTACATAACCTGACTCAGTCATTATGCTGCATTCATGAGGCAAAACATTACAGATGTTTTGAGCATTAAACATGCTCAGAGTTGTGTTTAAAGTGTTTCTTTTAAATCCTTAAAATTAACATATAGTGCTTGAACAGATTTTTTCGTCTATTATTGGGTTCTAAATATTCTACATTATTTTTCTCCTAAACCACTATTTTTCCCTCCACTATTTTATCTCCACAGACCTAGAGAAAGAATGAGAATCTAGAAAGGTATTATATCTGCACTGTCCAATATAATAAACCACCAGCTACAGGTGGTTCCTGAGCACTTGAAACGTGGCTGGTCCAAATTCGGATGTTCTGCGCATGTGAAATACATAATGGAGTTTATAAAGACTTGGTATGAAAACAGAAATGTGATGTATCTCATTAATAATTCTTTAAAATTGATTGCTTGTTGAAACGATATTTTGAAAATACTGTGGTCAAATGAAATATAGCTTTAAAATTAATTTCACCTTTTTTTTTTTTTTTACTTTTTAAAAACAGGGCTACTGGAAATCTTAAAATTACATATGGAGCTAGTTATTACGTTTCTATTGAACAGGGCTAGGCTCTGACGCAGGAAGACCTCCATGCAGGGACTCTGTCACAGGCCTCAGCCTCAGCCTGCTGGACTAACCTGCGACATCAGTATTGGCTGGAAACCAGGCATGGGACATAGCTATTTTCTCTCCAACCTCCATGTCAGCACACACTGCGGACTGCTGCTTGCTAATTCACAAGGTTACCCTGATCAAACTGGAACCAGGGGTGGCGTTTTGATAAGACTGGCTTCAGGTAGGAACCCAGAGTTTCTAAGGGCTGGCACACTTCCACCGTGAACCAGAAGCGAATCTAAAGCATGAGGTGTACGAATAACCCAAGGATGTCACTGGCGTTTGGATCAGCGTTTCTCAGTCTCTTTTTCATTATCAACACGCCCCCGAGCATTCTGAGAAATTAATAGCCCAACTCCACCCACCATGAGATTTTAATGCTGTGGCCCCTTAGAGACCACAAACCATTATAATGTCTAAGATTTTGTGGCCACCCAAGAATGAATTTTCATCCCAATGGGGGTTATATTATTTCCTGTGTTGAGAACACAGGATTTAGATCTACCCTCTTCCCCAAGTCCTTTGAAAACTAGCCAGGGGGCTCACTATTCCCAGAGGTTTCACAGATGTAAACATCTCTGGGGTCATCAGGATGGCATCTGCACAGTGAGCAGCTCTAGTTCTCCAAGTTTTCCTCTAGGGCAACTTGTGAGTTCATTTCAGGGAAATAAATATTCTTGAATTCGGCAGAATGGATTAAGTGTGGCGGAGGCACCATTCTAATAGCCCTGAAGGACCTCAGCGGCTCCTGAAGCAACGTCTGTTTTTGAATTTTACTTAGGGCTAAGTATCAAGAAAGGCTCTGCCACTGTGTTTTCTCCTATTAACAATTAGCATGATGTAATTTACATGGTTTTCCTTTCAAGTTCACCTCCAGGGAGCTAACAGCCATATCTGCAGATGGATTCTGACACCAGGTATAAGTGTATGATCTGAACATGTTCTGTGTTTAATCCTAATCTGTACCTCCGACTCTACACCGTGTTTTTCCTAGTCCTAATTATTTTCACTTTTCATTTCTATTTCATTCTTTTCTTAGAATTGCTTCCTATCACTGACTTCTAAGCCTCTGCACTGGGCCAGGGGAACAGGGAACAGCTTACCTGGGAGTGGGCGACCACTCTCTATCCGAATTAGGGTATGAGGCTGACTGAGGGTAAATCACAGCCGGGGAGAGGTTTTCCTCAGGAATATCATCTTGGAATGGAGGTGTATCATTAGGAAGAGTTCTGGAGGAAAAAAAAAAAAGATTAAAGTCAAAGAATTCTTAATGATAGATTCATAATCAAGTTCCAATTTTTTCTTGATTAGCTCTAAGTGCTTTGTAATTAACATGATCTCTTTAAACACCCAGATCTGTTCCAGGCAGTGGAGGGGGAAAAAGTGAGATACCGGCATCCATAAACCTGTCTATGTGCTAATGCTTTGGCCGAATTCTAATTGTAAAATGATTTTGTTTCAGCATTTGGACTCAGACACACATGCGGTGATCACACTGCTGGATCCTCCCATCGTGCCACCTCCTGCTATCCTACACGGTCACGTTCCAAAAGCCTGGGAGGTAGAGTGGCCCCAAACCGGCCCCAGGGTGGTATAAAACCCCTGCCAGGTACAGGCAGAACTGCTGAATAACTCAATGACCATACGCTGATCACGTTTTGTCTAGCAGAAGAAATAAATGGCATCAACCAAACATGCCTTATGATTACAGAATAACTGCAAATGACCTCGTTTCAGGTATAAGCACACTCACTACTAAATACAATTCACAATTTCAATCATGCAGAGGCCATCTGTCTATATGTTGATGTTACCTGGAACACCTACCACTAAATTTTGTACTTAACAGTCATGCAGAGAAGGCAATTATAGGAAGCCTAATGACCCTGGTTCTAAGCCTGTCACAGGTTAGAGGCTGTAGTTGGGAAAAGCAATATTCGTTGCCAGTTGACATTTATTTTTCACTAAGAAAAAAGATATATTTTATTCCAAATAATGACACAGGAAGATACTCCTGATTCTCCTTATCCCTTCTTTATGTTAACAAAATTATCAAAAATTATACTGAATTATGTAAAAATCTGAAACATCAAATATCCTTCAAAATGAATTTTATCTTTTAAAACTGGCATTTTTCACCAAAATAGTAATACATACAAACAGAATTTCACCACACTGTTAAAAGCAAAGAAAAAGGAAACAAAATTTCCATTAAACTTTGGACCTAAGTCAAAATTAAAAAGGAAAAAGTTGGCTTATAGAGAAAACAGCATTTTCTTCATTCACTTTTAAGTCTGAAATCAGCCCTTGCCTATAAATCAGCCCAATTGTGCATAGTTGGTGCTCAAATAAGAATAAATAGGTTCCAAGAAAATGGGTTTGGTCATGAACTATTAATTTGCTCAGTTCCTGTTTCTTGACTCCAACCCAGGCTGCTAAAGTGATCAGCCAAGGAGGTTTAGCATCACCAACTGTCTCTCGGCTACAGCACAGCAAATCTTTATACCACTCTAGGATTGGGTCCACATGATTCCAAAATTCAGCCTAAAATAGGGGTCCCCAACCCCTGGGGTCCATGCCCCTGTTAGAAACTGGGCCACATGGCAGGAGGTAAGCGGCGGGCAAGCTGGCAAAGCTTCATCTGTGTTTACAGTCGCTCCCCATCCCTCACATTACCACCTAAGCTCCTCCTCCTGCCAGATGAGTGGCAGCATCAGATTCTCATAGGAGCACGAACCCTGTTGTGAACTGCACATGTGAGGGATCTGGGCTGCGCACTCCTTGTGAGAATCTAATGCCTGATGATCTGTCACCCATCGCCCACAAGATGGGACTGTCTAGTTGCAGGAAAACAAGCTCAGGGCTCCCACTGATTCTACATGATGGTGAGTTGTATTTCATTATATATTACAATGTAATAGTAATGGAAATAAAGAGCACAATAAATGTAATATGCTTGAGTCCTCCTAAAACCATCCACCCCTGGTCCATGAAAACACTGTCTTCCACAAAACTGGTCCCTAGTGCCAAAAAGGTTGGGGACCACTGGTCTAAAACACATAAAAGAATAAGGAATTATGGGGAAAAAGTTCATAAAAATAATCTTGAACAGTTAACTGTCTGATTCTGGCACAGCCCCTCCACCCTGGACAGTTATCACCTGCTGCTCTCCAGCAGCTCCATGGCCTCATCCGAGCTCATCTCGATGGGGAACATGTCCTCATCCTCAGATGTGTTCATGTTGTCATCTCTCTTCAGGCTGTCCAGCTGTGACTTTCTCCTCCTTTTTCTTCTCTTCTTTACTACAGAGCTGCTTGACGGCGTCTCACTGGGAGCGATCACTTGGGCTGGCGTGCTGGGGTCCAGGCCTCTCATCCTGTCCACAGAGCCCCTTTTCAGCTGGCATTCCATTCTCGAAGCTCCTTCTGACAGGATGGGGGAGGTGGCCAGGTGCATAGGAATAACTTCCTAAGAAAAGAACACATTTTCTAAAAAGAGCCTCGTTCATTCAGGTATAAGAAGCAGGGCCTTGCCAGAGGCCTCCAGGATTCACTTCAGAGGCCAAGCACCTCCTGGGGAGGGCCACAGCAGATGGCCCAGCTAGAGGCCACAGCCACGGTGACCTGGAGATGTGGCTGCCCAATCTGGTAGAAGATCAGAAAGCCAACAATGTATTGAATGCCACTTTGTACTCAATCCTGCATTTATGTAATTTTAACAATGGGAGGTAATTCTCAGTGATCTCAAGCCCCCAAAATTCAACTTTGGCTGAAATATCCAGAGCACAGAGGAAAAAAATGGGCTTTGACTCACCATATTATGCTGGGAATCGGATGCACTCTTGCACTTCTGTGTAGATGTGGGTGTGCATGGGTGGGTGTGAGAGAAAGACAGAGAATGTGTATTGTGTATTTTTTATATGCAATGAATTAAGATAATAACAATCTAAAAACCAAAAACACATAAAACAACCGACAGCCCCGCCCAAGAACCTGCCTGCACCAGGGCCCAAGGAGGGCCCTGAACATCGAGGAAGTAGATACTGATCCTCTCCTTAAAGACAAAAGGAAAAAACACAACCTGTCCATTTAGTAGTTGTTTGTAATGATTCAGCAGTTTTAATAAAACTCTAGTAATCATTTTATTAATGAATGCCTCATTTTGTATGAGAAACTCGTTGACAATAAGAATATACATAAAACAGAGGGGATAAATAAAAGTGTGCTGCTGATCATTCAAATAGGTTTGGAGAGCATCAGACATACTGAAATAGAATGTCTACACCTGAGACACACAGCTGAGGCTGGAAGGGAGTGAGAGGTCATCTCACCCGGCTGCTGGACTGGAGCAACTAGAGAAGCAGCACAGATTCTCAGATCAAGAGCAGAGAAGGGCCCTTTGCTGTCCGTGGGCTGGAAGGGAATGGGCAGCCAGGCAGACCCCCACAGGCACATGAAGCACCAAGCAGTGCTGAAGGACACGGGCTCTCCAGCTTCCAGCAGCATCCCAGGGGTCCTAAGAGGCATCTGTATGGAGCTGAACATACTCTGGCCTCCAAGACCCCACCCCACCCACAGGCACCCTGTCAGGCCAGCAAGACCAGCAAGCAGCCCCCATACAGGTCCCGCTGCATGCTGGCCCAAAATGCTTCCTCAGCTCCGATGGCCAAAAATCTATCTAAAGCCAGGTACAAATAGAAATTAAAAATGCAGGTGTCCACATGCAGTGCAAAGAGTTTCTGTCAAAGGCCATTAGGAACCAGTTAGTATTTTTGGAGTCTTCCCATCTAAGAGAAGTGAAGAGCAGGTATGCAGGGATCCCCAGTATCAACAGGGTTGCTCTAGAACATGGAAGGGGAGATGCTGGATCCTCCCCAGGCACCACTATTCTGGGCGGGCAGGATGGAGGCTGTGCCTGGGACTGTTCTGTCCCGAAGCTGCAATTATGGACACTTGCTTTAAAACCTGGAGTTATAAAGAACCGTTCCTTTTTAATCATAGCTGTCTTCCTGGAAAGGAACTAGTTCAAGTCGATTTCATTCAGGAATCCCTACATCAGACCCCTTTAAGGTGCTTCATCTGTGAACAAAAGAGTTAAGGAAGTGGTCTGTCTTAGTAGAAAACATAACCATAAATCATGACCTTGGATTTGGCAAAGGACTCTTTATGCATATGACACCAAAAGCATGCACAACAAAAGAAAAAACAGAATACATTAAAAAGGTAAACACAAACTTTAAAAAAAAAAAGAAATTAGACTTCATTAAAACTAAAAACTATTGTGCTGCAAAGAACATCATCAAGAAAGTGAAAAGAGAACCCACCCAATGGGAGAAAATATTTACAAATCATATACCCGATAAGGGACTTGTATCTAGAATATATAATGAAGGCATACAAGGCAGTAGTAAAAAAGAAAAACAACACACACACACACACACACAAAAAAAAAACTAGCAAAGGATCTAAATAGAGATTTCTCCAAAGATTCAGAAATGGCCAATAAGCACATAAAAAGATGTCAGACACCGCTGGTTATTAGGAAAATGCAAATCATAACCATAAAGAGATACCACTTCACACCCACTAGAATGACTAGAATCACAAAATCAGAAAAGTACTGGCAAAGATGTAGACAAATCAGAACTCTTTGTGCACTGCTGGCAGGAATACAAAATGGAACAGCTGCTTTGTAACACAGTCTGGCAGTTCCTCAAATGTTAAATGTAAAGTTACCACATGGCCCAGCAATGCCATTCCTAGGTATGTAACCAAGAAAAATCAAACACACGTGTCCACACAAAAACTTGTATACAAATGTTCACAGCCGTGTTGTTTACAATGGCTACAAGGTGGAAACAACCCAAGTTGGGTTTTTTTGGGTTTTTTTGGTTTTTTTGTTTGTTTGTTTTTTGAGACAGAGTCTCGCTCTGCCACCCAGGCTGGTGCGCAGTGGCACGATCTCGGCTCACTGCAAGCTCCGCCTCCCGGGTTCACACCATTCTCCTGCCTCAGTCTCCCGAGTAGCTGGGACTACAGGCACCCGCCACCACGCCCAGCTAATTTTTTGTATTTTTAGTAGGGATGGGGTTTCACCGTCTTAGCCAGGATGGTCTCTATCTCCTGACCTCGTGATCCGCCCACCTCGACCTCCCAAAGTGCTGGGATTACAGGCGTGAGCCACCATGCCTGGCCCCAAGTTGTTTGTAATGATGAATGGAACAGATGAATGGACACGGTCTATAGATACAATGGAATACTATTCAGCCATAAAAAGGAATAAAATATTGATACATACTAAAACCTGGATGAACCTTGAAACATTAGTCAAAAAAAAACAGGCACAAAAGACCAGATACTGTAATTCCATTCAAAAGTTCAGAATAAGGAAATCTATAGAGATAGGAATATTTGTGGTAACTTAGGGCTCAGCAGTTGAAAGGTGGAGTATAGGGGAGGCGATACCTAAAGGGTATGGTGTTTCTTTTGGGGGTGATGAAAAGGTTCTAAATTTGACTGTGGTGATAGTTGCACCTATCTGTAAATATACTAAAACCACTACGTGTACACTTGAAATGGGTAAATTGTGTATATGTGATGTATATCTCAATAAAGCTTTTAAAATATTTTTTAAAGTAATTCAGCCACTCACTAAATAAAAGAACATTGGGCATTTGAGATTTGACACACCGATGTAATCTATACACCTCTGACAGTGGTCCAGGCCCATGTGTGAAGTCCATCCCTCTGTCTCCTGGGAAGCAGTCAGCAAACTGAAGCCAGCCAGGAGAGCTGAGTCTGTGTGGACTCAGCACACCCCTAGGCCGTCTGGCTCAAATCCCCCACACAGATCAACGCCCACTTTTCTCTGCCCCATCATCCACACAGCCACGGCCGGTATTACTTTGCACAAACTTCTGCCATGTTTCCAGATAACCATTACTCAAAGCTCAAAACTAGGAAGTAACCCTGACCACCCAGGCTTCCTTACCTGATCATTATCTGTTTCTTGAACAAAAAATGCTTCTCCATTATCTCCCAATTTCATATGCAAATCCACAGATTCCCCATTGATTTCTATGTCAACCTGAAGGGAAAACATGGTTAAGAAAAGAATGAACTGCCTTCACCAGAACAGGAGACCTCACGGGGACAGCCAAGTCTCCACAGATACGCTATCATCGCATACACCCTGAAGTGCCACACAACTCCCAGTCTCAGTCAGGCAGTCCCATCCAAGGGAACTGTCACTTGAGGACTGGAGGAGTGCTGGGTTCGGGAGGGCAGGCCCCTGACCAGGAAAGATGGAACCCAAAACAGTAGGTTGGTGCAAAAATAACTGCAGTTTTGGCCATTATTATAATTATTAAAAATAATGGCAAAAACTGCAATTATTTTTGCAGCAAGCTAATAGAAAGATTCCTCCGAGACCACCTGGTCTAGCTCCTCCTTTTTTGGCTGAGGAGCTGAGGCCAGAAAAGAGGAGTAACCAGCCCAGGGTCACATGGCTGGTGAGAGTTCAAGCTGCAATCAAAGCTTCCCCAGCCCCAGACATTAGAAATTACACCCTGGAAAACTCATCAACTATTGGCTGGGATCCTTCACACATACTCAAGGAAGAGCTTCCTCTTGAACTTAACTCAAAGGACCAATCAGGAGACATCATCCCAAAATCCACAGTAGGTGGGGGCATGAAATGTCTATTTGCAAGGATTTGTTTCTTTCCATTTGTGTGGCAGATTGTCTTCTAAAACTAGCCACATCAATATCCTGGTCCTACCTGCTCTTCCAGAACCTTCGCCACTCCTGAAAATAAACTAGAAATAAAATTCTAAGCTCGCAACTGACTGAACGGACCCCCTCTGGGACAAGGAGATGCCAGAGAAACCTTAAGAACGGAGTTCCAGGCCATGATGGAATGGGAGATAGGACAGGCTTCCTCATATCCCACCTCAGTAACCACCATGACGCTTTCCTCCCTAAGGGCCAAACAGAAATCAGCCCTTTCAAAAGACTGTGCACTGGTATCAGCAAAAGAAGCTGCTCTGCTTTTTTTTTTTTTTTTGCCTGATAAGAGCCTAAGAGCCCAGGAACTGGTCCTGGCCCACCTAGGGAGAATGTGCCCTGAGGGTTTTCCCTTCCTCTGCTCCACCCTTTGATGTTAGACACCAGAAAACTCCACCCTTGGCTGGTGCTAGTGCCATCACGTTTTGAACATGGGTCCCATGGACAGGCAGAAGCTCAGTTGCACGTGTGCATGTTTTCCTCTCCTGAACACTCATGACCTCTCCTGTGGCTTATTAAATATGTAGATTCTGTGACCCCAGACAGCACAAATCCCTGGTCTCTTTGCCCCTTCCTCAAAGTGTGTTTCTGCTTCTGGCAGGAGGCTACACTTCCCAGCCTGTCAGAATTGGCCACCCTGCAGGCAGCAACCTAGTTCTCCTCTCCAAATTTATGAACTTTATCCTTCTTCCATTGACACCAGCAAGAAAAGCCTATTTCTCCTCCCCTTGAGCCCAGGCAGGCTTGTGATGGCCCCAACCAGTAGAGCACAGCAGACGTGACGCCATGTGGCTTGCAAAGCTAGGCCATAAGCTCCAGCATCTGCCTGTCTTCCTCCCTCTCAAGATGCTCACCTCACCACTGCCACTGTGTTGTGGGGTGCCCTGGCCACGTGGAGAGGCCACGGGTAGTTGGTATGACCAAAGCCTCAGCGAAGAGCCCAGCCAAGAGCCAGAATCAACCACCAGTCACAAAGAACGTGAGTGTTCAGATGATTCCAGCCCTCAGCCTTTGAGCTTTCCAGCTGAGGCCCCAGAGAGCAGAGACAAACCACCCCACTGTGCTCTGCCTGAATTCCTGACCCACAGATACAGGAGCTTAATAAACAGTGGTGTGTGCCACGGCACTTTAATTTACACAGCCATACTAACTAGAATAATTTCAATTAGTCACTGTCAGTTCCGTGACTGGCCATTTCCAACGAAGACCTAAAACTCTGGGTCTGAGAGTTCAAGACAGGTGGCATCACCAGAGTACAAGGGCATTCTCTAAGGAGAGCCGGTGCCAGGTCCCCGTGCCCTGAGAGCTCACCACTTTCTCTCGGGAGCGCAGGACCCCCATCTTCCCAAAGCGGACGTGGAAAGGGGAGCATTGGAGGTTTCCATTGGGCTGGCGGATGACAATGATGTCGATGCACCCTGAGAGTGTGGCGGGATTCAGCCCCTTGTAGAGCTCCTTCACGGTGACAAACACCTGGCCGGCTAACTGCCCCACGTAATTCATGGTCTGCGCCTGGAAAACAGACAAAAAAAACACACACAGACACACAATTAATCCGAGGAAGAGCCAATCAAAATGAACTCCTCACCATTTCAAAAACGTGGATTACACACTCAACTTTCAGCTCCTCTCATTTCTGGAATGTGTTCTATCCACCCCCATGGCCCATCAGGGTCCATCAGGGCCCATCACAGCCCATCAGTGTCCATCATGGCCCATCACAGTCCATCACGGCCCATCACAGCCCATCATGGTCCATCACAGCCTATCACCCCAACTCCCACAGCAAGCCCACCAGTCTCCACTCTCCCAGAGTCCAGCACAGAGAGCCTTGACCCCATGACGTCTAATCTCAGTCGTCCCCAGGCCCTGTCTCCTCTGCAGTCCCATGAAGCTTGTTTATATTGTCCTTAGGACCACTGCCACCTGCCCCTTCTTCTGTCATGATGGACAGGTTTTGCACACTAAATCTCAAGACTGTAGAGGAAAGAGACTATTTCATACAGCTTAGGATCCCCCATCATGCCAATCATAGTAGCTACTTGATGATATTAGTTGAAAAACAAATGACTGTTTTTACTGGAGAAGGGAAATGAATGATTTTTGTTTGTGACAATTTCCATGTGGCCTTTGCCTGCCTGTCTGACTTCTCTCCACTGCTCCAGGGAACACCAGCGCTCTGGGCTGCTGGCCAGCTGTCAACTGCAATCCACTTAGCAAACATTCAGGCCATCTCTCCTCTACAGGGCCTGGGGCCACACCACAGAGATAAAGAAGAAAGTCCTGTCCCCTGGAGGGACTCACAGGCTCGTGAAGGAAACACAGGTAATATACAAGGAACTAGCGGGGCATAGTAGCTCATGCCTATAATCCCAGCACTTTGGGAGAATGAGACAGGTGCATGGCTTGAGCCCAGGAGTTCGAGATCGGCCTGAACAACATGGCATAATCCCATCTCTACTAAAAACACAAAAATTAGCTGTGCGTGGTGGTACATACTTGTAGTCCCAGCTACTTGGGAGGCTGAGGTGGGAAGATCACTTGAACCCAGGAGGTGGAGGCTGCAGTGAGCTGAGATCGTGCCACTGCACTCCAGCCACGGAGCGCAAGACCATATATATGACATATATAAATGCATGTCAGCAACACTTACATATATTTTAGTCGTTGTGTGTGTGTATATATATATACACACACACACACACACACACACTTGAAGATAGGATCTTGCTCTGGCTGGACAAGAGACCCTATCTCCAAATATATATATATATATATATATATATATATATATATACACACACACACACACATACAATACACACTAAAATATATGTCAGTGTCACCGAATTTGTTTTAAGTAAACACTAAGGGAGTTATGATCAAGGAAAGAAGGTGCATCAGAGGAGCTGGCGCTGGAGGCGGGCTTGGAGGAGGACAGGGACACCCTCAGATGTCAGACGACAAGGTGGACAGGGTACAACGAGAGGTTCATGCAGAAGCATGGAAGCTTAAAACCACCAGACTGGAAGAAGGAGCTGTACCCAGAACACAGAATGTGCAGAAGGGAAGAATGGAGAGTGCAAAACCGTGCCAGGAGATGCGGGCTCTGCTGTGTGAAGCCATCGGATTCTGGAACAAAATGACACTTTGATCCAAGATTTAGAAAAAGCATCACCGTAACAATGTAAAGACTGGCAAGAAAAAAACCTGACGGCAGGAAGACTAGGAGAGAAATGATTCCTTCCCCGCCTGGAAAGGAGGTAGAGACAGACGAAAAAGAGGGAAAGGGACAGGCCAAGAGATATTCTGGGTTCAAGCAGCTGGACTGCGAGCCGCCGCCGTGTTATGGCCTTCTTTTCGTAGCTCTGGATCCCTGACCACCTGGTGCAGTCCACACCTGCCCACATCACTGTCCACTCTGCCCGGCTCTCCGCTCCCAGCCTTCTGCCGTCACTGTGCCCTGCTGTGCTAACCGGCGGTCGTGACTGGCCCATGGCACTCACATCTTATCCCTGGACTGGGTCATGGCAGGCGGGAGTCCTCCAGCCCTCCTCTCTCCACTCCTTGCTGGGCTTCACGGGCTCATGCCATCAACCCTCCTCAGGCCCTTCAGGGACGTGGCACCTCTAGGTGGCCGTCCAGTCTCTGGAGCCTCTTCTCTTCCAGCTCTGACTTATACTCCAGGGCTGAGTCCTAGACTCTCTTCTCCTCTCCTGTTTATTCACCTGATGGTTTGGCGGACTCGTGAAGCCACGTGGTTGCAAATACTGCCCAAACAGGAAGGATTTGCATGACGTAACTTCCAGTCCACCCCGAGACCTCACCCCTCCTCCTGGTCCACACTGCTCCCATTCTTCAAGGCAACTATCCCAGGACACATGTGACCACACTGACAAAACCCCCACCTCAGGTCACCTACAGACTCCAGGAAACACCACGTGTGTGAACCTGTGGCTCACAAACCTGCTGTGTAGAAAGGTTGGTTCTGGGAGCTTTTCCTATCATTCAGTGGCGCTGTGATATTATGATGTAATAGGAAATATATATTTTGGTCTTCATCCCCAGATCCAAGCTAGAACTCCTAAACCCCTTATAATTTCTAAGTGATCAGAGTGATAGGAATGTCTTTTGTTATGATATTTCATTTTCCTCCCCTGCTCCTGAAATAGCTCCTTAGCTTCAGAGCAATAAAGGTGAAAGGAGTGTCTTCTGTCATTCATGATAAGCCCTCTTCACCCACACAAAAGTTTAATCAGAGGACTCTCGGAGGATGGGGGCTGGACCACAGCTGCCAGAGGAACAAATCTGTAATGAGAGTTGGTGCCTTCAGCCACTCCCCACCCACCCACCACCCCACCCCCAACCTCCAGGGAGGGAGAGGGGAGGGAGATTAAGTGTAATCAATGGCCGATGAGTTAATCAATCTCGCCTTTGTAATAAAGCCTCCATAGAACCCGAAAGAAAGAGGCTCAGAGAACTTCCAGGTTGGTGAACGCGTGGCAGTGCTGGGAGGCTGGGGTGCTACAGAGGGCATGGAAGCACCACCACCGCCTCCACCGCCTTGCCCTGTGCACCCTTCCATCTGGCTACTCCGGAGTTGCATCCTTTATAATAAACCAGTGACAATCAGTAAACTGTTTCCCTGAGTTCCGTGAGCCAATCCACAAAGGAATGAACGCGAGGAGGGGGTCATGGGGACCCCCGATTTATAGCCAGTCAAGTAGAAGCACAGGAGGCCCAGACTGTAACTGGCATCTGAAGTGAGGGACAGCTTGTGGGAACGAGCCCTTAACCTGGGGAATCTGATGCTAACTCCAGGTAGATGGTGTCAGAATTGAATTGAATTATAGGCACCCAGTTGGTGTGCTCCGAGAGCTGGAGAACTGCTTGGCGTGCAAGAGACACACACACGTTTGGTGTCAGAAGCGTGTATGAGAGTAGAGGAAACTGTATGGTTTGTTTGTTCTTTTATAAGCTACATTCTTAAGGCCAAGGATAAAGCCTTGGTCTTTCAAGTTAAAAAAACAAAATATACCTTTTGTAAATCTTACCTCAACCCCTATGAAATAAGCAAAAGTGAGATCAGCACACCCATTTGCAAATGAGGCTCAAAAGTGGTCAAATCCCCTGCATGCAGGGGCTGGTAAGAACTGCGGATTTAATTCTAATTTAGAACAGGCCAGAGAACCAGAAGTCATGAATGATACCTACAAAGAATGCAAGAAGCCCTCCCAGGTTCATTTTACAATTTTAAATGAAGCTCTCTGTACTGATACACCTCCTCTCTCAACCGAGGAAACAAGCCCAGCCCTTAGTAAACACACTCAAGGAGGAACACACATCTGCCTTCCTTTTCACCTGGGAGTAAACACCAGAGCCCAGCTCCCCCTTGATCTGTCCTGCTAATACATCACATATATATAAACATCAAAACACACATTTTTCTAAGTTTACAAGTGGGGCAGGTTTAACTTCATGCAAAAAAGGTGCGGTGGGATGGTTCCTGAAAAGATGGACAATATAAGAAATGATTCTTTGTAACCCTAATACTTCTTATTCCTTCCACGTTGAACTTAGATTTTAACGTGTGTTTGGTAAGAGAGGTAACCCTCTAACTCTAAAACTACGTGCAAGCAGTATTAATAACATCTTTGTACAATTTCTTTCATATACATTATCTCATGCTGACTGTCACAAAACCCTGTAGGAATGCAGCCTTTCAGATGGTAAAACCAGAAGACAGCCAAAGTGCAATGAAGATCACAGGGCTGGTGAAGAGGGGCTCTCTGGATTGACACGCCCCATTTCACCAAACCGGAACCCAGGTCTTTGGATTTTGAAGTGACCTCTCTTTCGGTTCTGTGAAGCTCCTTCTCATGTCCCCCCCATCTCTTTGCCTTCATCACCCTTGCACGTGAGCTATGTTTGTCACCGAATGATGAGACCACCTCCCCAGCAGTGAGGCCCCAACCCCAGGCCAGCACATCTACGAACTACTGTTGGTATTTTTTTACTCACAAGAAAAAGAAAGTGAGAGACAGAAGGGCAGCATTAACAGAAACCTCCCCCTCCCCCTCCCCCTCCCCACGGTCTCCCTCTCCCCACGGTCTCCCTGTCCCTCTCTTTCCACGGTCTCCCTCTGATGCTGAGCCGAAGCTGGACTGCACTGCCGCCATCTCGGCTCACTGCAACCTCCCCGCCTGATTCTCCTGCCTCAACCTGCCGAGTGCCTGCGATTGCAGGCGCGCACCACCACGCCTGACTGGTTTTCGTATTTTTTGGTGGAGATGGGGTTTTGCTGTGTTGGCCGGGCTGGTCTCCAGCTCCTAATCGGGAGTGATCTGCCAGCCTCAGCCTCCTGAGGTGCCGGGATTGCAGATGGAGTCTCGTTCACTCAGTGCTCAATGTTGCCCAGGCTGGAGTGCAGTGACGTGATCTCGGCTCGCTACAACCTCCACCTCCCAGCCGCCTGCCTTGGCCTCCCAAAGTGCCGAGATTGCAGCCTCTGCCCGGCCGCCACCCCATCTGGGAAGTGAGGAGCGTCTCTGCCTGGCCGCCCATCATCTGGGATGTGAGGAGCCCCTCTGCCTGGCTGCCCAGTCTGGGAAGTGAGGAGCGCCTCTTCCCGGCTGCCATCCCGTCTAGGAAGTGAGGAGCGTCTCTGCCCGGCCGCCCATCGTCTGAGATGTGGGGAGCGCCTCTGCCCCGCCGCCCCGTCTGGGATGTGAGGAGCGCCTCTGCCCGGCCGCGACCCCGTCTGGGAGGTGAGGAGCATCTCTGCCCGGCCGCCCCGTCTGAGAAGTGAGGAGCCCCTCCGCCCAGCAGCCACCCCGTCTGAGAAGTGAGGAGCCCCTCCGCCCGGCAGCCGCCCCGTCTGGGAAGTGAGGAGCGTCTCCGCCCGGCAGCCACCCCGTCCAGGAGGTGGGGGTCAGCCCCCGCCCGGCCAGCCACCCTGTCCAGGAGGGAGGTGGGGGGCAGCCCCCGGCCGGCCAGCCGCCCCATCAGGGAGGGAGGTGGGGGGCGCCTCTGCCCGGCTGCCCCTTCTGGGAAGTGAGGAGCCCCTCTGCCCAGCCGCCACCCCGTCTGGGAGGTGTACCCAACAGCTCATTGAGAACGGGCCATGATGACGATGGCGGTTTTGTCAAATAGAAAAGTGGGAAATGTGGGGAAAAGATAGAGAAATCAGATGGTTGCTGTGTCTGTGTAGAAAGAAGTAGACATAGGAGACTCCATTTTGTTCTGTACTAAGAAAAATTCTTCTGCCTTGGGATGCTGTTGATCTATGACCTTACCCCCAACCCGGTGCTCTATGAAACATGTGCTGTGTCCACTCAGGGTAAAATGGATTAAGGGCGGTGCAAGATGTGCTTTGTTAAACAGATGCTTGAAGGCAGCAGGCTCGTTAAGAGTCATCACCACTCCCTAATCTCAAGTACCCAGGGACACAAACACTGCGGAAGGCCCCAGGCTCCTCTGCCTAGGAAAACCAGAGACCTTTGTTCACTTGTTTATCTGCTGACCTTCCCTCCACTGTTGTCCTATGACCCTGCCAAATCCCCCTCTGCAAGAAACACCCAAGAATGATAAAGAAAGAAAGAAAGAAAAGAAAAGAAAGAAAGAAAGAAAGAAAGAAAAGAAAGCAAGCAAGCAAGCTCATAACTGGATAGCATTACCACATCTCTGCATCCTAGCCTCTCCTCTGTAAAGGGGGCGCGTTGGCCTGAGTGACCTGCAAGGTCTAATTCCAGCTCTATCCGCTCCAAGACAAAGGCTCCACTCCTTAGTTCTTAGCAACTGAAGAGGCATCTTTAATAACTGAATCGTTGCTCTGCTCTCTTGTTCTCAACTAAGGGATCCTTAGTTGTTGTTCCAACGACCTCATTTTTTAAAAGTAAGCCCAGAAACAGGAAGTGACTTAGCGAAGCTCCCCCCATGGCAAAGACAGAGCCAAGACTACAATTTCTTCTGTGACCTTCCCACTGGATTGGTCTGGAGTATTTTCCTACTGCAAAGAATCAGAAGGAGCTTTGATATCAGCTGTGGCTTTAGCTTAGATTAGTGGTGCTTTGATATCTTTAGCTGTCCCCTCTATTGAATAACTTCTTTGCAAATCTGAAAATACCTGGATTTGAAAGCAGGAAATCTTCTCAATAATTCTCAACAAGTGACAGGGTCATGGGCTCCACCTGGCAGCCTTTTGTCTGTTCCTAGGAACTCAACATCTACACCCTGGGCCTGCCTTAAACTAAGCACTGAAAGTTTTTAAAAGGGTGAATACCACCACCTCACATCTATTAAGATGGCTACTATTTAAGAAAAAAAAAGACAGAATATAACAAGTGTTGGCAAGGATATGGAGAAACTGGAACTCTTGTCCATTGTTGGCGGGAATGTAAAATGTGGAGCCACTTCAGAAAATAGTCTGAATTCCTCAAAAAAATAAAAATAAAATTAGCTTATGATCCAGCCATTCCAGTCCCGGGTATATATCAAAAAAAAACTGAAAGCACGTCTCTAAAAGATATTGGCACACCCATGGTCGTGGCAGCATTATTCATAATAGCCAAAAGGAGGCAGCAACTCCAGTGTGACAGATGAATGGAAAAGCAAAATGCGGTCCATCCATATCATGGACTATTACTGAGCCTTAAAAAGAAAGGAAATTCTGATACATGCTACTGTGTAGATGAACCTTGAGGACAGTAGGCTAAATGAAATAGGCCAGTCACAAAAGGACAAATGCTGTATGACTCTACTTACATGAGCTACCTTAGATAGACAAACTCATAGAAACAGAAAGACTGATTACCAGGGGCTAGGGAGAAGCGGAAAATAGGGAGTCAGTGTGTGTTTAATGGGTACAGGGTTTCCATTTTGCCACTGAACCACACACTTAAAGATGGTTAAAATGGCAAATTTTATGTTATATGTATTTTATCACAATTAACATTTTTTTTTAAGAATTGGGGAGAGAGAAAATTGTATTAACCAGAACTCATTTCAGGAAGCCAGGATATTATTTGGTTAAACAATTTCTTTGAAAGAGAGCTTGGGGTGGAGGGGGCAATCCCTCCCCCGGGAGGCACGGGAGGGACCATGCCCTTTAAGGGCCCGGGGTGGGCCCAGTCACCCCAGGCACCCGTTGCCTGGAGGGGTGCAGGCAGGTTAGAGGCAGCCAGGCTCTTCTTTCTCTGCCCTTCCTCCAAGCTCTCTTTGAAATAAATCTAGCACATATGTTTAAAGAATACAAGAATAAACCAGCTGGGCATAAATTCCCAAATTTTACTCTCAGTTGTGTTTCGAGTAAAAGGCTGGAGGAAGAAGCTAATTTACCTGAAGAAGTCAGACAAACCCAGCCAATCAACCCACCTCCCCATACCTGCCCATTAATCTCATGACTGTCTTTGGTGTCAGTTTCCTG
Organism: Pan troglodytes; assembly: GCF_028858775.2. Lineage (NCBI taxonomy): Eukaryota > Metazoa > Chordata > Mammalia > Primates > Hominidae > Pan > Pan troglodytes. Next base: position 111,117,154 of record NC_072410.2, read on the forward strand.
CTGTCTGCTAAAACACGTGATCAAGCAGTGAGGGGAATATCTGCTTTAAAGAAGAAAGTATCTTAATTACCTCAAGGGTGACAAACGATAAACAAAACCTGCAGAGGACCAAATGGAAGGCTTCAATTTCCAGTGGAACGGCTTTCAGATGCCTGCTATTCACTCACCCCATACCAAATTCCTTTCAAACCTACTGACTTTAATCTCAAAATTTGGCAAGAAATAGCAGCTTCACCTGACAGGATTTTATTTACCACTTGAAACAGGACTCTACAACCCCTAGTTCAAATGTTTTTGATGGAAAACTCAGCCAAATCTTACAAATATCCTTTGGCAAGACTGGGTTTCTCTAACTGTGGATTTTCAGAAAAGCTCTAAGGTTAAGAAACAAGTAAGTTTTTTCAATGTGACATCGTCTAGCTTGACCTTCTGAAATAATACAAATTTTCTGAGGTTATTACATCCCACTGGAATACCATCTTTCCAGATATCTCTGGGTTAGAAACTGTTTTATGTTAGAACCAAACAGATAATACACCAAAGAACATAAAAATCTACAAGCATATTCCACTTAGAATTCTACCTATGACATTAATAATAAATAGCATGCTCAACTCGAACAGCATCGATTATTAAAAATAAATATAGGGGTCGGGCACTCACGCCTATAATGCCAGCACTTTGGTAGGCCAAGGAGGGCGGATCACCTGAGGTCAGGAATTCGAGACCAGCCTGGCCAACATGGTCAGGCTCTCTACAAAATACCCCATCTCTACAAAAATACAAAAATTAGCATGATGGTGAGTGCCTGTAATCCCAGCTACTCGAGAGGCTGAGGCAGGAGAATTGCTTGAACCCAGGAGGCAGAGGTTGCAATGGGCTGAGATCACGTCATTGTACTCCAGCCTGGGCGACAGAGTGAGACTCCATCTCAAAAAAATATAAAATAAATAAATAAATAAAGTGATTTGAATTATTTTAGGCCATGCCTCTTAATGGACAATTCAGGAATCTGCTGTTCCACTCATTTATTATGCAAGTAAATAAAAGTGATTTTAATTCCCTTTCTAGTTCCTTCAACTAGAACATTACCTAAGGCACGTTATCTGGGACATAACAGTGGGTCCATTTTCACATTGTGGGTTTGCTCCTTGGAAATGAAATGATGTCATGGTAAGCAACATCTAATTATATACAAGACTGGCTGAGCAAATGCAAATGCAAAACTGTCTCAATAAATGTACTCTTACAATCCCCGTTTTTGTTCATCTTTCTCACTTGTACTTTTCTTCCTACTCTCCCTTCTTTAAGAACTAAGTGGCCAGGCGTGGTGGCTTATGCCTGTGATCCCAGCACTTTGGGAGGCCAAGGCGGGCAGATCATGAGGTCAGGAGACCGAGATCATCCTGGCTAACACGGTGAAACCACGTCTCTACTAAAAATACAAAAAATAAGCCAGGCACAGTGGCACGCACCTGTAGTCCCAGCTACTCAGGAGGCTGAGGCAGGAGAGTTGCTTGAACCCAGGAGGCGGAGCTTGCAGTGAGCCGAGATGGCACCACTGAACTCCAGCTTGGGCGACAGAGCGAGACTCTGTCTCAAAAAAAAAAAAAAAAGAACTAAGTGTCTTGCAGGAGTTGAACAATAATTACCCCTCAAATCTGGATTTCCACCTGCCTCCTCCATTTCCTCCCCCGGCTGTCCAGGTATATGACCCCTTCATAAACATGCCCACACAACTCTATCTTTCAGCCTCAACCTTCTCCTCAGCCCTCCAGCCCAGCCATCCAGGGCAGTAGCTTGATCAATACTACTGTCATTTGTCAAGTGGCTGAACAGACATCTGTCTACCAAGTGAGTCTTCTCTCCTTGAGGACAGGGACGAGGCTTGCTCATTTCTGACGCGGTACCTGCCCCATCGCAGGGCCCAGGAGATATCTGCAGGGCTATGTGGCCATGTTTTCTTTAACAACCTCCCACGTCTTCTCTGATGCCATTCTGCAACACTTGACAGGTCTAATCCCATGTATTTGTGTACCAAGCTAGGTATTTCTAGAATGATGTAATTGCATTAAATCTATATGGTGATTGATCTCCAAAAGCGGAAGTATTTTCTTGGTTCAGAACACTTTTCCTCCCGTATAATGGAAATAGAGGATCCAAGCTCCCTCAGTCCTACTCTTATAATATTGAAAACCAGTGTGGTGTCCCAGAGCAAAGGACCAGGGCTCAAGCGAAGTTCATTGACCTCTGGTGACCATTTTGCCAAAACCAGGATGGAAGCGGTGGGAGGCAGGAGGATGTGGATGTGTTTTGTGACTGGGGTCTCCACTTACCCAAGAGACACAGATGGCCTAGGGCTGTCGGGGGCCACGCAGCGCATGTGCAAGCCGCTGGTGTTTTAATGAGGAAGGAGTTGGCAGGTCATCGCATAAACAGCAATGAGGAACTGTGCCAGAAGCAAATGAAAGAGAACTGCTGAAAACAAACTCGGCTTTCAGCACAGGCTAACCTTTGACTTACCTTTGAAAGGACACTCAGAACAAAACAGAACTTGGGGCTGAGAAAACAAATCCTATTGCCTGTTTGAAGTTAAAGTGTTGCCTGTCCTGTCGATACAGACCCTGAGACTGATCCTTGTTTTCCTGGGGCTCTTGGGGGAGCCACAGGTCCAGCCTAGAGGAGTCAGCCTCGGGAAGCAGGAATCCTCCAAAGCCCACAGACCTTTCCCAATGCCCCTTATTTGTTTGTGCTCAGAACACTCAGCACGTTACTGCTAAGCCCCAGGGGAAAGGCCACGGGAACCTCCACTTTCCATAAAATGTATGAAACTCCTTCACATGTTGTAAGCACATCTGATCCGATTCTAAACAAACCCAGGAAGCACTCCAGGGTGAGCATCATCACCCCATTTCTGATGAGGAGCCAGGGGCACCAGGTTTATTCCAACATGACTGGAAAGTGAACAGAGAAGAATGGGGAGCCCAGGTTGGACTCCTAGTCTCCACCGCTCTTCTCTGCACAGCACTACCTCCTCATCTGAGGTGGATAAATCCAGTATCAATGGGTGAAGCCCAGGTAAAGACAAACCAGTCATGTGGCTTTAGCAAAGCAGACGGCAACCATCTAATTCTAAATGTCAATTAATATTTAGCACGTGTTTACAGGGCATCTAGTGCTGGAGAGATCATCATAGATTATAACTGAAGTCTGAATTACAGAGAGGCAGTTTCAAATCCAGGGCAGAAGGCACAATCTAAGCTTCTAAGAACTGGCTTACTAGAGGGAGTGAGCTCACCTTCAAAAGGTGCATTCAAAAAGTCTAAACCACCACTTGGCAAAGAGGTTGTAGAGGTAATTCAAGAATCTGACAGGCTCTAACTTTGATGCTGAGATTCTGTGACCTGATGATGGCAACCTCATGAAATCAAGTCTTCATCTCAAGCAAGAAACTTTTATTTTTGGTCCCATCACGACATTCCAGAGTGTAAAACAGCAAGATGCACCCACCACCCTCAAAGTAGCTTGGCAAGTCGGGGCACAAGGGGGAAAAGCACTAAAATTTAAAAATGAGAAGAAATGGCCGGGCGCGGTGGCTCATGCCTGTAATCCCCGCACTTTGGGAGGCCGAGGCGGGCGGATCACGAGGTCAGGAGATCGAGACCATCCTGGCTAACATGGTGAAACCCCGTCTCTGCTAAAAATACAAAAAAGATTAGCCGGGCATGGTGGCAGGCGCCTGTAGTCCCAGCTACTTGGGAGGCTGAGGCAGGAGAATGGTGTGAACCCGGGAGGCAGAGCTTGCAGTGAGCCAAGATCGTGCCACTGCACTCCAGCCTGGGTGACTCCGTCTCAAAAAAAAAAATTAGAAGAAATGAAGAAGACAGCAGGAATTGTTCTCTGCCAGAGCATAAATTTCACAAGACAATGCTCCCAAACAAAATTCACTGCAAACAGTTTAAATAAACAGCTGTGACACCTAAGGGTAAGACTGAAAAGCAGAAATGACACAAAATTAGGGGTCGGAAGGCCTGGCTGTGAGTGTTAACTTCTGGCATTTACCAGCTATGCGTGTGGGAGTAGGGTATTAACACAATGGCTCTGACTGAGCCCACCAGGCTGTCATCCTCAGTGGTCAACACAACAACTAGTTTGGAAAGGTCTTTGCTCCTGGACAACACATGCAAAATCTTATTATTGTCATGACCTCCCATAGGAGGTGGCTACAGAAGCAAGGCTCAGGGTTGGCCCTGGATGTGACACCTTCAAAACTGCTCTCACCCGCAGCATCACCACTCCCTGACAGAGCCTCTCAGAAGGTAAAGTCAAAAGCCATTGTTCAAAACCTTCCCTACAACCCTTAAGGACTTAGAAAGGCCGAAACACCCTCCTGGGTTCAGTCTGTGATTGAAGACTTCTCTGGCACTTGCTCAGCTCCGAGTGATTCATCATTTCCTGGAGAGAAGCTACCCAAAACCCACTCACTGCCCAGAGAGCAAACACGATCTGTCACATCTGCCCTCACGGCAGGTGCTTAAAGGGCACCTGTGGGCTTAAGGCACATCCAAGGAGCCTGGTGATTCAAAAGCCAACCTAATATCACTCTGGGATGGGGTGCCCCTTATCTGTGTTCCTGTTATCAGCAGGAAATTACAGCTCTCAGATACAGACCTGGCTGCTGCTCGTGGGGCCAACAGATCATGTCAGGACAGCTAAATGACCACCCCTGGCACCCTTCCTCTAGGGAAGGCACTGTCGGCTCCCCAGCTGGGCTTGACAGGGACGATTTTGGGGCTTCATGCTCACTGCCCTAGCCGTCCTCCTCTGAGCACACTACAGTCAGTGTCTCAGCACCTGGGGACTCTATCTGTGGTCCGCCCAGCACTGGATAAAGTCACAAACATCACGCTGTTACTGGTGTTCGCCGAGATCACATCCACCTTGGAGGTTTACAAGACAAATGAGGATTTTCATCCAAAGCATTTAAAAACACAAAAAGCTTCTAGGAAGTGCCCAAAATGGTATCATGACTAATAAGACTTGCATGAAAATGAAATTGATTTATAAATAGTGTTAGCTTCCTCCTGTAATTTACACTACGTCAAAGAGGAAGTCTTTTCAGAGCATTGTGGACTGATACTTACGGCGGTTGATAAGGGTGATGAATTACCTGTGACAAAAGAGGAAGTCTGGCTCAGACTCAGGGTGATACAGGGAAAGGAACACAGACAGAAAGTCAGGCCACCTGGGCAGCAGCCCACGCCCTGCTGTAACTGGCACACACTTATAGGCAGCTGCTGCCCTCTGCCAGGTCTGGATTGACTGAGTCCACCAGCGTCCCTGTGGTTAAACTGTCCTGGCCAGAGTGCCTTGAGGAGCTTCTTAAACAGAAGAGCACAGCTCTGCATCCATCACTACCTGCTGGGAAATTGGGGACTTTCTTGGCATGCCAGGGTTCGTGAGACATTCCCGTCCAAAATACAAAAACTCACTAGAAAAGCTGGAGATGCTTTAAAAGGCCTGCAGGTCAGAGGCCCTGCAAGTCAGAGGCCTTTTAAAGGTCTTTCAATACTTCCTGACAAAAGTGATGAAAGAGCAAAAGCAGCCAGCCCTGGGGTCCCGCCACCAAAGCCACCAAAGCCCTGCCTGTGTTAGGCAGGTGGGAAATTTTGCAGCTCTTGCAGTGAGCTTCCAGGGTGGCAAAGTGGCAGGCGTCTCCTCCTCCAGCACACCCCCACCCTGCTCATCCCCCTCCTTGCCCGGGGACAGAAGGGCGTTCCCATAATTAAGCTCATCTGTAGAAGTCCAGCACACAGCAGACGCTCCAAAGCATTCACGACTGCAATTTCATACAGTTCCAGAAAGGACAGCACTGCGGACACTGTCAGGATGAGGTGACAGAGGTCACATGGTTTCTTGCCTCACGATTAAATTAGAAAATTCCACATTTATTCCAAAATTGGCAGAATCCATCTCCGGGCTTCACAAATTGCCAAGAAACGCTGCTTTCTTGGAACTGCCAAAATTCAAAACCCCTGCCACAGCTTTCCTAACCCCACAATTTTTGCCAACACCACCCACCTCTAGAAGATTAAGGTCAGTTTAAAATGGCCTTGGAACAGCTCAAAAGAAAAAATGGGCAAAACATATAGACAGTTCACATTTGGCCAATAATATATGAGAGAGATATTCAACCTCATTCATAATTAAAGATACAGGAATCGAAAGAGGCCTTTCAGATGGTCCAAAATCAAAGCATTTCATTAAAACCCCAGGGCCCATGAAAAGTAGGAGAATCAGACATCGTCACTCACTACTAACAGGGTCATAAATGGGGTAAGCAATGTGGCAATGCCCATCTTTTGGGGCACCTATTGGCAAACCCTAGCAACTATACCGCTGGGAACTGATCGTACAAATACGGTAAGATCCATGTACAAAAACAGTAACTGTAGCATTAATTGTAATAGGGAAAATTAGAAATAACTTAATATCTGTATGACTCTGGCTTAATAAATTATGGGCCATCCACATTGTAAAATGGAATATTATGAGGCTGATAATAAAATGGTAGAGAGGTAGCTCCATAAATATTAACATGAAAATGTATATATAGAATGAAAACAGGTACAAAAATACTTATAATATGGACCCATTGTGGTTTTTTGTTTGTTTGTTTGTTTTGTTTTGTTTTGAGACAGAGTTTCGCTGTGTTACTCAGGCTGGATTGCAGTGGCGCGATCTCGGCTCACTGCAAGCTCCGCCTCCCAGGTTCACGCCAATCTCCTGCCTCAGCCTCCCGAGTAGCTGGGACTACAAGCGCCTGCCACCAGCCTGGCTAATTTTTTTGTATTTTTAGTAGAGACGGGGTTTCACCATGTTAGCCAGGATGGTCTCGATCTCCTGACCTCGTAATCCACCCATCTCGGCCTCCGAAAGTGCTGGGATTACAGGCGTGAGCCACCGCGCCCAGCTGGACCCATTTTTTAAAAATTACATTTGTACATATTTTGATATGCATAAAAAAATTCTGGAATGAGCTACATACAAAACAAGATTCACAAGATTCACCCCTGGGGACCAGCCTGGGAAAAGGAGGAAGAGATCTTCACTTTTTATCATAAGTACTTCCCATAGTGTTGCTTTCTAGCTTTTGTTTTTTATGTCTGCATGTATTTCATGTCAATTATTAGTAACCTCAGAGAACTGGGAGTGAAGGATGGAAAACTCTGGTCCACTCAGTCTCAGGGTCTCCCCATCACTGAAACCACTGAGACAGGACAGGGTGCTGGACAGGGGTACTCCTGCTTTGGAGGGAAGGTCAGATGAGTGATCACTCAGCTCCTCCAGCGCTGACACTTTGCAACCCTCAGATACTACAACCCCAGGTGACGCTTGTTCTCACATTCCTGCCAAGAAATACAAATGGCCTGGATAAAGGTGGGTGTAGACATCTAAATATGGTATGACAACTATGCTGAGCAAAACAGCCCAAGGCTTTGACTCCGATCCTTTGGCTCTTAATTATTTAGCTCACTGATTAAGGACAGGACGTTCTTTTCCTTCAAAGACCCAATGGCACATTCTCTCTACGCACTTTCAAGAGCCCTCTGTCCAAATTCGTGTCTTGGTCAAAAAGAATGCTCTGCCCTTATAACTTTATTTCTGTATTACCCCCCACCCCTACCACACCCCAGCAATTGGGAGGTGGGCATATATCACCTGGGTGTTCCAGGGCACTGTCTATTAGGAGACAATATAGCTCAGCAGG